>NC_029787.2:106131719-106161238 GCF_000816755.2 Arachis ipaensis | reverse complement strand
TAAATGGCTGCACTACTCATACCGTTGTATGAGTTTTACCGGTATACATTGACAATACAAATTGTTTTATATATTGTTAGCCATTAGAATACAATGATTTGTCAAAAGAATTTACTATAACATCAAATATGATAGTATATAATTAGATAACACTAAGAAACTATAATTATTGTTGTACATTAAATTCATTCGTTATAGGCCCTACTTATCCATTAAATCCAAATAAAATCATAGAGAAATCTCTATGCTATCCAATTTGGCATTCAATCTGGAACTAATTTGTAATTGTAATAAGTCTAGGATATAAATTATAAGAGTATTTTAGTTTTACTCTCATTTTATTTTGGATCTGATTAAATGTCATATAAATATTTATAAAATTATATATTATAAAATTTAATTTAAAATTTAATGTGAATTAATTTTATCCTTCAATAATATCAATTTTTTACTGTATATAATATTCAATTATTTTTAATCACATCTAAGTAAATTATACTTAATCACACTAGCTACTTTCATTCTAAATAATTTTTTTTTATAACTTTAAGTGTAAAATTATAAAAAAAATAAATTTATTTAGAATGAAAGTAATGTGATTAAGTGTAATTTACTTAGATGTGATTAAAAAATAATTGAATACTATATACAGTAAAAAATTGATATTATTGAAGGATAAAACTAAAATTTATTTCTATGTAATGTTTTTAATTTTTATCCCTAACGTTTTGGTCCTATTTAAGTCCTTGAAGTTTCAAAATCGTCTCAATTTTGTCCCGCCGTCAATTTTGTTAACAGATCTTTAATGGTAGGACAATTTTGAAATGTTAGGGACTTAAATAGGACTATTGAAATGTTAAGGACAACTTTGGAACTTACCCCAAAAGTTGAGGACAAAAACGATACTTTACTTCTAAAAAAAATAAAATTTTGTGATTATTGAGAATTTTGTGCATTTAGATTAAAAAATAAATTAGAATTTTATAAATAATTACAAAAAAACTTACATTAAATAGATTTAGATTATTTTTTTTACCAAATTGATAAGAAACTGACAAAAAAATAGAATAATAAAATATAAGAGTACAATTGAATATATCTAATTTATTTGAATATATTTTGATTGAGTTCTTTTACAACGTTACAATAATAATATTATAATAATAATATTACAATGTTCATTTAATAAGTTTAATAAATTATACAAATAACAATATATTACTAATTTTTCGTAAAAATTAATACTCAATGCAAATTTTAATTTTTAATCATTTTAATTATTATAGAAGTCAAAAGTAATACCTAAAATTAATTCTATTAGAATCGTTCTAAGAGAGAATATAGAATAACAACACATATACTAAACATTACGAACAACAAATTAAAAAAAAATATTAAATTAATTTTAAAATTTAAATTTTTAATTAATTAAATATTTTAAAATTTGAAAATTTAAAATTAGCATCGCTAAACTTATGCACACCACTTACGGGTCATCTCATCACACCGTAACAACTTTTCCGACCTTTGCCACGCAACCACCACAGTGTCCTGCCGGTCCACATCCACATTTTGCCATTGCCGCTGGAGGCAACTTTGACTTAAGATGCTTGTCCATTCGAGATTGCTGCAGTCCCACGATACCCGTGCAGCTGCAGCCACTGCTGTTTTGCGACATGGTGGGATAAGCCAATTTATTGTTACATCCGATAGAAAATATTAAAAAAAAACCCTACGAACTGAAGAACCTGCGCGTTACTGTGTCAATGATATTGCTGTAGTTGGCGGTGACAGCGGAATATAGGCGGCGGTGGGACCGACTCAGGGCTAGTGTACCGACACCTTTGACCTGCGGCTTCTTGCTGCTGTTGCTCGGTCTATGGCACCGATGAAAAGTGGCAGCACAACTTCGAGCAGGGGTGCGGCACCGTGCGTGAAAGTGTGGAGTAGAAGGAGAATGGGAATGGTAGCAGAATAGTAATGATGCGTCTGGTAGGAAAGTCGGCACAACACCGGCTTGATAGGGAGAAAACTCGACAGCGCTGAAGTTGGCTGGTGAGGTAGGAAACGATGCGCAATCAGAATTTGGGGAGTGGTAGTGCTGTAGTAAAAGGATTAAAAAGTAGATGATTAAAGTGTAAAAAGTAAAAATAAAATTTTTAAGAGAATAATCGGGGATGAATTTTCTTTTTTCACTTTTTGTTTGTCAAAAATGCAGTCAACTGTTTACGTTATTTACAATTTTCGTTGTTTAGCTAACGAAATTGTTGCTCTAATTATTCATTAATTTTGCTAACATATATACTTTGTGCAAGGTAGGTATTTATTAGGTGCTAATTCAATGCTTTTGTTCTAATAATAGTATATGTTCATTATTATTTTTAATTTAAATTTTAAAAAAGTTAATAAAATGTAAATTAATGTAGTCTGCGTTATTGAAATGGAATAAAATAGACAAAGCAGAGTGACTTTAGTCATTAGTGAGAGTGATAGTGTTTCTGCTACTACCATTTTAGCGCAAGGGGATGAATGCAAATTTGGAGGGCTCACATTTGAGAGTAATACGTGTAGAGTCCAGCGTAGTTCGTGTGTCCTACAAAGCGGGAGCAAGTCATTTATCGTATTGGCTCCATGGGAATAGCCTTCAACGTCTCCTCTCCCATCTTTCTCTTTGTCTTGTTATTATTTTTGGTCATCAACTTTTCCCTCTCAATCAATCGTTTTAATTTCTCCTTCGCGGGCTGGTCCTCGGGAATATCATTTCCCGGCCACCGCTCATCCAACCAACATGGCAAATCACGGTCGAAGGAGTGTGTCATTGACCAACAGTCCCTCACGCCCTAAGAAGAAGAAAAACTTCTCTTCCGAGCTTTCATCCCCTGATATTCGAAAATCCTTTACTCCTCAACGCACGTATGTTCTCTATCTCTCTAATTGTTCTTTCACTTTTCATCCTGTTCTCTCTAATTGTTTGTGATTGGAACAGGGGAGAGAGAACTGTGAGGTCATTAAGACTTTCAAGAGCATTGACAGTTCCCGACTCAACAAGTATTTCTGAAGCATGTCGTCGTATGGCTGCTCGCAAAGTCGATTCTCTTTTACTAACCGATTCGAATGCTTTGCTCTGTGGAATCCTGACGGACAAGGTATATACGACGTGAAACTCTCTGGATCTTATTCTGTTATGCAAGAACTTAATTAATTCATGAAGTTCATTCCTCTAATAACTTGATGAAGGATATAGCTACAAGAGTTATTGCGCGCGAGGTTAATCTTGAAGATACACCCGTTTCCAAGGTTATGACAAGGAATCCAGTATTCGTCCTTTCCGATACTCTTGCTGTGGAAGCACTCCAAAAGATGGTTCAAGGTTGGTATATATACATTCATTTTTCATGCAAGTATCATGCGTTACGTTGCAGGGTCTTTCATATAATCTTGTACGATGTATATATATACCATCAGGAAAATTCAGGCATTTACCTGTGGTGGAAAATGGAGAAGTTGTTGCCATACTTGACATAGCAAAGTGTTTGTATGATGCCATTGCGCGTCTTGAAAGGGCAGCTGAGAAAGGAAAGGCAATTGCAGCGGCTGTTGAAGGTATCGAAAAACACTGGGGACCATCTGCTTCTGGTTTGTAGAGTATCTTCATTAATTAATCAATTAGTTTTATGATTTCTTATTAATTAGGGAACTCATCATTGGACAGAATTAACTATTCCAGTATCTGCTTCATGCTAATTTGATTTATGCCTTAATGCAGGCTCCAATTCCTCATTCTTGGAGACTCTTCGGGACCAGATATTCAAGCCTTCTTTGTCTACAATCATTCCTGAGAAATCAAAGTAGGTAATTACTTTTAGATGTTTGAATTGAATAACCTGGCCTTTTATTTGTTTGTATTTTTAATCTGGAGTTATTACCTACCGGCAATCCAAGTTAATGTTGCAGATTCTGGAACCTTTCAGGGTTATAACAGTTTCACCAACGGACACAGTTTTGGCAACAACAAAGAAGATGCTTGAACTTCGTGTCAGTTGTGCTGTTGTCATGGTTGATGACAAACCTTGTGGTATCCTCACGTAAGTATTTAATTATAGCCAGTTTATTTATTCTCTGAATTCTCATACCTTATTGGTGGACTATATAATATGCCTACTAATTTCAGTTCAAAGGATATCTTGATGCGAGTAATAGCACAAAACCTTCCTGCATCAACAACTCTTGTTGAGAAGGTACATCATGATCTATCTAGTCACATATATTTAGGACCATTTTCCCTACCATGTAATATATAATAATCATATAATTGTCCTTCTCTTCTTTTAATTTCCTTTTTCTCTTCTATTTAATGACAGGCCATGACTCCAAATCCAGAATGTGCAAAAGTTGATACACCGATTGTTGATGCACTTCACACCATGCAAGATGGAAAATTTTTGCATCTTCCAGTGCTTGATAAAGGTAATGTAGTAATTCATGAGTTGGATGTACAAAGTAATTAAATAAACGGAAATGTTTGATAACAAAAAAATTTAGCAAAAAATAGTTGGAACTTGCCTTATTTAACATTCATTAATTGTTGAAGTTCTGGGTGTTTTTTTGTCTTCCTAATATTACCTAATATTACCGTTAAATAAACTGGTTGAGAATTGGTACTAACATTGTTATTTTTCTGATTTGGTTGGTTAAAAAGCAGATGGCACTGTTGTTGCTATGCTTGATGTGATACATATTGCTCATGCTGCTATTGCAACAGCTGGTCAGGTGTGCTTCTTGTCAATAAGGCTTGTACTTTTCTATCGTCGATGTGATCCTTTAGATGTTTTTAAGTAGTAGTTGAGGATGAACTGATAAATATCGATATCTTATATATTAATGAGAATGAAGTAGCTACACAGACATTTTTGTCTTAAAATTTGCAAAAAGCTTAGCTTGCTGCTTCATATATTATCATCTATTATTTTCTTAAGCTTCTTAGAATCTAGCAATCTGATCACTAGCAACAAGACATTAAGCATGTTTGTATTATTATTACTTTTAGCAATCTAGCATGTTTATTTTCTAATGGAAGGATAATTTTCTCCTCTTAAGGTTGGAAATACTGCCAATTTGAACACTGAAGCTGCCGACTCCATGATACAAAAGTTTTGGGATTCGGCCATATCCTTAAGCAGTCCAAATGATGATGACGATGACGATTCACGAAGGTGCCACTTATCTTCTATCTGCATTTAATAAATAAACTCGTATATTCTTCGTAGTGTATATGTATTTATATATGCATACATCTTTAATGGCATGCCAGTGATAGTTCCTTGAAAATGGCTTCTGAGGGAAGAGAAATAGGGAGAACCACTCCTTTTAATGCAGCAAGCATGTTGCAGCAAGCATTTTCGTTCAAAGTACAAGATAGGAAAGGCAGACTTCATAGATTCACATGTGGTATGTCAACTATATATATAGTAGCCGATCCCATATGTCAAATCAAAGTTAGCCTTCATTATATATATGTATAACCTTATCAGTAGATGAGTGTGTTTTTGCTGTATGCATGGATGTTTAATTAGATACTCGGAGCTTGACAGAGGTTATAGCTTCCATTTCTCAGAAAGTTGATAATGACATTGACCCTGATAATAACCTGCCCCAGATTATGGTATGTTTAAAGATATCCAAATTTATGCTGATACATAACATCAAGTTAGTGTTACATAGTTTCATCGTTTCCCTAACTTCTTCTCGTAGTATGAAGACGAAGAACATGATAAAATTGTACTAGCTTCAGACAGTGATCTTGCTGCAGCTGTGGAACACGCAAAGGCAGCTGGTTTAAAGGTATATTGCTTCATGTATATATTCAAAGTTGAAATATGAGATCTATTATTTGTATTTGTCTCAAAATTAAGTTCGAGTTGAATTTGGAATGATATTGTAGGGATTAAGATTGCATTTAGAGTACTCGGGGCAAAATGATAACCAAAGAAGCTCTAGCAAGGAGAGTTTGTTGGCATACACAAACACAAGTTTAATGTGGCCCTCAACATATAGTGTGGTTGCAGCTGGAGCTGTAATCGTTGCTGGCTTAAGTCTATTAGCATTCTTCAGGCGAAGGTGATGATGATAAATAGGAACATACCACTAACCACTTTTTTCATTTGGGGGTAGTGGCCAAAAGCTGGAGTTACTTTTATTTGAACTTCAGAGAGGCACTTTTTACTCATGCCAATCTGGAGGACTGACAATGCAACATGTACTACATAACTTCATAGACAAACAAATTTCAAGCAATTCTAATATTGTTTAGAAATTACAATGCCTCAACTCCAGCCTGCAGCTAGGGACCAAACCACATTGATTAAATGGTCAAATCAATTAAAGCGGACTAATTATGCCAAATGTTTAATTTCTGAAATCAATTATGATTCTTAAACTTATATTTTTTGTATCAAAATATAGATACTAAAATTTTAATCATTCATCTTGTAATTTATAGAGATTCAATCTTCATACAAAATAAATGATTAAGATCTTCGTATATAAACAAGTGACTTCCACTCAACTTTTATATTTTTTATCTCAAATTATAAATAATACATTTTGTATGTTATGATGTATAGTATTGTATTGTATTTTTATTGTTAAACTGAAAAGTTTTAGATATTAGATACCATGACTTTCAATTTGTCTCTTTCCTGGTTTACATTGGTAAACATTACTCTCCCAGATTAATTTCTAATTTCACGAAGCAGCTTTCTGGGAAAATTTTTGTTTAACATACTATTTTGCTTGGATTTTTTTTTCAATTTCAATACTAGGTGTCGACCAAGTTTGTATCAAGATCTCAATTTGGGGAGCAGATAGACTCTTCTCAAAGAGTTTGACCCAGGAACTTACCGACTGCAGACGTCGAAACTTTGCACAGAATGAAATGAAACTGAATAACTTCATTGATACAGGCACAATTTTACAAACAGAATTTTTAAAGCATTTGTATTAAAACAAGATCAATCGTAAGATTTAAGCAATAACAAAGACTTGAAATAAGAATAATATTTAAATGCTGAAAAATAACTGAACAAATTGAAGAATAACCTTACAAAAATTGAAAAACAAATTAAAATAAAAATGTAGAATAAGTAAAATGGCTCCAAACATTCAGGTGCACTTATATTCTATTACTTTGCTGCATCAATGTGCCTAAAAATCTTTAGAGTTTATTCAATGTGATTTTTGTGAGCCGTGGAATGGAAATCCCCTATCAAACCTCAGCTGCTTCTATTTATAAAGGAATTTCTTACTTCATTTGTGGCTCTGCCGCAGTTACGTGAATCTACGTTCATGTTTAAACACGCAATTTTAATTATGATCCTTTATCTCTACATTCAACTATTCCAACAATTCTCATATTTTGCTAAGTGTTTGCTTCACTTTCTTTTAGCTTAATCCTCTGGAACATTTTTTACATCAATCCTTGTTCTATGCAATAACTTTTCTCACAGTCGAAACAACTTTTTCCTAGTATGACCCACCTGTCCACCACCTTAGTCAAATCATCCCTTTAAGTCACCATTACAGTTATGGAATCGAAGTACAAAAATTTCTATACATGTAGAAAATGCATTGACATGATCTGAAACGGTACAATCCTGGCAGAGGACATTGTAGGCTTTTTTCTGATCTAATTACTGTTCTCTCATTTACTAAAATCTATTATCCATTATTAGTTTACAACAAAAATATATCACATATTCACATGTCATTCTTTCGTACAATTAAAATTAAATAATTTTTTTAAATTAAAGAATTCTATTCTCTTTTTTTTCTTTCTTTATCTCTCTTCATTAAAATTGGAATGAAAAATTTCCTTCCAAAATTAATAAACTTCCTTCCTCCTTTTTCTTATCTATTTCTCTCCCCTTCTCTATTTCTCTCTACCATTCTCACTCTATATATAACTTATAATGTATATTTTATATTACTAATTTGACAAATCAAAATGTGTCATTGGATATTCTTTCATTACAATTAAAATAAATTTTTTCTCAAAAATTAACAAACTCTCTCTTTTCTGTCTCACTCTCTATCTCTCTCTACCTTTCCTTTTATAAAAAATAAAATTAATAAGGCATTTTTTTAGGGGACCAAAGTAGTAAATTAGTAATTATTTGTTTTAGCTCATATAAAATTATTGCCCAATCTTTTTATTTTAAATGATGAATTTAATTTTTTACGCGATCTAAAATAATTTTACACGCACATCTAATTACGTAAGGTTATATCAAAAAAAATAACTGTTGCCAAGTATTTTTTTAGGGGGACCAAAGTAGTAAATTAGTAATTACTTGTTGAGAAAGTCTAGGGGCCAACAATTTTTGTGTTTTGTGGCCAGCACTTAACTATCAAAAGAAAAGTTAGTGATCTCCCACTATTGGATGTAATCTCATACTATTAAAAACACTATTGATGGCCAATTGATGGTTACAAAACACAAAAGTTGCTGGCTCCCTAGCACTCCTCTTATTTGTTTTAGCTCATATAAAATTATCGCCTCCTTTCTATTTTAAATGATGAATTTAATTTTTTACGCATCTAAAGTAGTTTTACACGCACATCTAATTACATAAGGTTATATCAATAAAAATAATTACATTTTACATTGATCGCGTGAATAGTTATCTAAAAGAACAAATATAATTGTACGATTGTGTAAAATATTTTATACTGTTAGTGTATTAAAATTAAACTCTTTAAATGATTTAATTGTTTTCTATTATAAAAAAATACAAAAATAAAAGAAAGACATTTTGTCTTCTTTTTTATTTTTAAAATATATTTAAAACAATCAAAGGCTTCATATTTACTTAACTAATAGCACTATAACAAAAATAACTACATCAAATTCATATATATTTAATTAATATCCATATTTGCTTAACTTCATATTCTGTCTTCTTTATCCTCTTTTTCTTTCAAACTTTCAACCTTAAGTTAGCAGAGGACAAAGAATTTAATAGCCATCTACAGAGTAAGGTTACCAATAGCTCTTCATTGAATATTTATAAAATTTACTCTACTTCTAACTATATAAAACTAAAATAACTCCCTATATTTTATTTATTTTTTGTTCCAAATAATGTTGGACAAAAAAAAAAGGTGAATATGACAAAATTAAAATCAGTTAAATACTCTTATTCTAGTGTTGCGTTCGTTCACTTCATTTTATTTTAATTATTATAAAATAAAACAAAATTTTGTAGGCATATTTTCGTTCACAAGTATCAGTATTGAAGTTTATGATGACTGAAATATTGAAGTATGTTTTCTTAATTGAAAAACAAAATGAACACAAAACTAAAACAAGATTATTTAGAGATTTGGGAGACTTTGTTGTTCAAACCACCTTCAATAATTATTTTTTAAATAAATAAATAAATAAAGATAGAAGAAATTAGATATATAAACATCGAGAAATCTAAAACATAATTTTTTTCATAAAAAAAAAAATTAAATGAAGGCCACTCACAACAAAATACAAAAAACAAAACATCACAATTAAGAGTACTTACTTTTAACAAATTGAATGAATTATTCTACAGAAGAGTCAACAATCAATATCATTTGGTAAAAGAACAAAATACACAAGTATAAGGAATATTCATAATTTTTTATCTATAAAAATAGAGATACTTTCACAAATATTTAATAGAGAATTATCGGTAGGCAACCTTTCTTTAAAGGAGGCCACTAAATCATTTGCCAACATAGACTTGCAGTTTCAGAGTTAATACATAATTTAATTAACTAATGCTTATTAATTACAAACTCATAAACATTATTTTTTGTTCAATAAGCATGATAACGGAATAAAAACTATAAAAAAAGGTAAAACTAAAAATTAAAACGGCTAGACTTAAACAAACATCAATTATTACATTAGCCCAAAAAAAAAAAAAAACTTTAAATGTTACCCTCCATCAATAATAAAGTTCGATAATGCCTAGTTTATTTACACACATTAAATTAAATTTAACAGTTATTTAAGTACATGGAATAATAGTAAGAAAAAAAGACAAATAGGTCCCTAACTTTTTAAATTTTTGACAAATACATCCCTAACAAAATTTAAATATAAAAAAGTCCCTGACTTTAACAAATGGAGGACAATTTAATCCTTTCATCTATTTTCCTCTCATACATAAAATGGAACTGGCTGACGTGGTTGAAACGATGTCCAAGTGTCCGTTACGGTGCCACGCTGGAAGAGGAATAAAGTTCTAAGGACAAATAGGTCCTTACTAATGAAAACGACGTCGTTTTCATAAGGTAGCCCATTCTTATTACAAACCCTTTGGCAACACAGAAATTACCATATACTGCCCAACCCCTTCATCAAGCCAGAGCTTCCTTCCCTCTGAAACGAAACTGAAGCGTCGTCGAAGAAGGTGGAGTAGGAGAGACTTAGTTCGTATGCTGAAGAAGTTTAGTCATCAATCAAGGTAAGTAAGTCCACAACGTTCATGATCATATTCGTATTAGGGTTCTGATAAACCCATATTTCATGAGTTCTTTTGTGCTTAATTTGAGTGATTTATTCAATCCTCCACCTACTTATTCATATTAACTGCATGGTTTTACTTTCCCTTCCTTATTATGTCATGTTGTGAAAAACATGTTTCCTAAGCTTTAAAAATTAATTATTTTAATTACCTTTATTTCCATTCGATGCCGTGATCAGTGTGTTGAGTAGTTTCAGATTTTCTAAGTCAGAATGACTTAAAGGATGGAAAAGGAAACATGCTAAAATGGAAGGAGAAAGCAAAACGGAGCTTTAAGGAAACTGGTATTCACGCGATCGCATGGATGACGCGATCGCGTGCCAGAAGCGAAGATGCAGCGACGCGGCCGCATGACTGACGCGACCGCGCGCCATAAGCAGAACGCATACGACGCGGACGCATGACTGACGCGACCGCGTGGCAAGAAAAAGCTCCGAATGACGCGACCGCGTGACCCACGCGGACGCGTGACAGAGGCCACGCATCAGAATTTACAGAAGACGCCCCCAGCAAATTCTAAAGCCCTTTTTGGCCCAGATCCAAGTACAGACAGCATAGACCAGAGGTTATAAAGTGTGAGAATGCACCCATTCAAAAGAGAGCTCGCATATATTTTACTTTTCAATGATTTAGATTTAGTTGAGAGGGAGATCTTCTCTCTCTCTCTCTTAGGATTTAGGATTTCTTCTTGTTTTAAGAGTGACTCTCAATCCAGGTTTTACGTTCCTTTGTTTTAGCTTCCTTTTACTTTTATTTATTCCAGCACTTGAATTGATCAGTGAATTTATGAATTTCTTCCATGTTATAGATTGTTATCTGAATTAATAATATTTGAGGTATTTTCAATTTATGATTGTTCTCTTTGATTTAAGTTACCATTGCTTCCCATCCAAGGACATTTTTATTATTCCAGCAATTTTACTTTTTCCCCTTTTGGTCCTGGTTAAGAATTCAGTAACTCAACAGTTATTAAACTCAACATAACTGATAATCGTTATCTTGCTAATTAAGCTAAACTTAAGTAATCCCAACCTTTTCTTAGGAAATAAATAGGATTCAAAGGTCAATTTAATTAGTCCCTTGACTTTCCTTTGCCCTAGTACAGGTTGATCAAGTGGAGTTTAGATTCAACTTTCATTATAGATGAGAGAGATAACTACGTTGGACCTCCAACTTCTCTTACCTTGCCAAAAGTCTGCTTTACAGTATTTATTTATTTTAATTGCCATTTACTTTACTTGTTATTCAAATTACTTGCTTCTCATCTTCTAAACCCCGATTACAACCTCTATAGCCAATAATAAGAACATACTTCCTCGCAGTTCCTTGAGAAGACGACCCGAGGTTTAAATACTCGGTTATCAATTTTAAAGGGGTTTGCTACTTGTGACACCCAAAATGTTTGTATGAAAGGACTTTTGTTGGTTTAGAAGCTATACTTGCAACGAGGATTTATCCGCAAAGACAGAGCAAGAATTTGTACTGGAGCAATTAGAAAAAGCTGTCATTGTTCAAGAAGAAGAGTTGGTTGAAGACCTAGGAGATGCTGAACTTCCATGGGAATCCAGAATTGAGGAAAACTCCGTCCAGGATGCTACAGTTGATGCTAAGAAGGATACTGTACAATCTCCAAGGCAAGTCATTTATGAGGAATCAGACGGAATAATCCAAGAAGCAAATTCCCTTGATGATGATAGTCACAAGTCTAGCTCTCTTAGTGATGAACTTGCATCCGCAAGTGAATTCTCTAAGATCGAAGAATCTTCCCCAAGTGAATATGAAGATGATGCGGAGTTAGATTTCTCTCAACCTCCAATCTATGACTCAAGTGATGAGGAAGACATAGAAGACTTTGACCAGGACACAGATACAATTGAAGATCTTTGCAAAGAAGTGGAGGAATTCACAGAAGAGCACAAGGAAACAGAACTTGCAGAACCACCAAAAACACCTATCCCAAGGCCATTACCACCTAATACAAGCTTCAAGTGGGTTCAATCCTTAACTTATAAATTTACTTATTCACTTGAATATGGTTTGCTTGAAATAGATGGCCAGCTTAGAGCTCTCTGTGGCTTTAAGAGTAAGAGGGAAATGGCTCGTACTCAGAGCTGGTGCACAAGGCTCAATAAGGTTCCACACTTCACCTCAAAGTACACGGATTGGTATCATGCTCAATTACATGGATCACGGAAAAAGTTTGGTCACCAAGGTGAGATTCTACTTTTTAACCCGCCCGAATGGAAACATGTAGATCAAGACGGAGGCGGATTTAAAAGCAAGGCTTGGAAACCTGGACTCTATCCTGACATTCGTCGTCCCGGGAGCCTGAAAATCTGTTTGGAGCTGCTCAGAAGCTTTGCATGCCTAGTTTGGGACCCCGGAGGCTATTGGCATTCCAAGCACTGGTGGAGATTTTTAGACGAATTTAAACAAAAGCCGCCATAACAGGATACTCCTCCAATGTCCAACTTAAGGACTTTAACTAAAAGTGCTAGGTGGGAGACAACCCACCATGGTATGGTCGCTTCTTTTTCAATTTATTTCTTGTTAATTGCTTTCATTTTTCCTTTTTCATTTTAAGTTATTAAACCTGGAATCATGCATAGCATTCATGTTAATCATTGCATTCTGCATTTTTTTTCATGCAAAAAAAAAGGGGTGCACGACGCGACCGCATGCCCCATACGATTGCGTCATATTGCGAAAAACACCACCCGCGCGATCGCGTGACCCACGCGGCCGCGTGATATATATATCGGCGTAAGGATCCAACGAACATAAAGTTGGGCTGGAATCGTGCAGCCCTTGTGCGTTTCGCACAAATTGGCCCACGTGATCACATGCCCCATGCGATCGCGTCCCTTGCACAATACTAATCTCACGCGATCGCGTCGCATGGATTGCACATCACCCCAAAAGGAGACATAGAGTTGCGCTAAAACGGCGCTGGAGTCGTGCGTTTAGCACGAATTCCAGTGACGAGATCGCGCGACCCATGCGATCGCGTCACCCTTCTTTCCCCCCTCTCATGCGATCGCGTGCCCCACGCGATCGCGTCACTCCCATTTTAACCCCAACCACGCGACCGCGTGCCCCACGCGGCCGCGTGGATTCGAAAATATAACCCCCCAGCCACACGAACCCTATCAGTCGCGCAGCCCCCCACCCCCAACCCTCTTCTCCCTCTCTGCTTCTTCTTCCTCCTTCTTCCTCCATGCTGTAGTGGATTTTTAGGTTGTTAGGTAGTTTAGGCTGTGGTTAGTGGATCTAGGTCTGTTTACTTGCACTGTTCCTGCTTATATTTTATCATAACTGCAATTCTGCTGTTCCTGTGACCTCGTTCATATGTTGTGATTTCTTGCAATTGCTGCTTGTTACTCTAAACTTTCCTGTTTCTATTCATTACTGGTAACTGCAGCAAGTTTTTAATTCATATGAACTGCCATGATTGCTGTTTATTTTCCGGGACAATCCAATTTTAGCTGGAATGCTGCCCAAATTTTTTGTAAATTATTTTCATTCATGTTTTGGTTTGGCATTTCTGAACTCTGTTTCACTCTGCTTTACCCAAACCATTTTATGAATGCTATGGCAGACGTTCTTATCCTCTTTGATTTCCTGGTTCATAAACTGCATTTGTGATTCACTGATTCCAACTTTTGCTTTTTTTATTTCTATTCGAATCAGCATCACCCTGTTTTTCTTGTTCGATTATGAGTACTTCTATTCTTACCTGTGAATCCTTGTTATATAGAATTTTTCTATGCCACTTACTTTAACCCGCACTTTACTAACTCACTAATTTTTGTTACACAGCTTGGCCGTCGAGCTGACGTGCCATGGG
Source organism: Arachis ipaensis (assembly GCF_000816755.2). Classification (NCBI taxonomy): domain Eukaryota; kingdom Viridiplantae; phylum Streptophyta; class Magnoliopsida; order Fabales; family Fabaceae; genus Arachis; species Arachis ipaensis. The sequence continues at coordinate 106,146,829 of NC_029787.2, read as the reverse complement.
AGGATGCCGATGAGAGACCACCAGCGGCAGATTGCAGGAAGATCATTCCGCACAGCCGGAACTTCTTAGCCTTGGGCCACAGACCACCACCATTCACTACTACTGATGAGACAGCCCCACCGTCTGCTGGACCCTCTTCCTCCACTGCTGCACCACCTACCCCTGCTACCACCACTGCACCTCCACCTGCCACAGAGCCCGTCTATCATCTGGTGCACCGCTTGTTCCGACGACTTGACCAGATGGAGCGTCGCAACAAGCGGCGCTATGAGCACCTAAAGCTGATGATACGCTCCGGTGACATCTCCTCCGAGCCTGACACACCATCCGAGGCATCTGAGGAGGAGGCGGATGCGCCCGAGGCAGAGACCCATCCCCAGGGAGAGGCAGCGCCGGCCGCACCACAGGTAGCGGTCCCACATCAGATTGAGGCTGCGGATCTTGAGATCCCGATCCAGTCAGCCCCATCTCTACAGTAGCCAGACTCCCAGCCTACCACCACTGAGACTCCAGCTACCATCCCTTTCAGTGATGACACTCCGTCACACCCGTCTTGATTGAGCATCGGGGACGATGCTTCCTTTTAAGTGTGGGGAGGTCGCCATCTCTGGCGTTTATTTTGGTGAACCATTACATCTTTTTTCTTTTATTTTGAATATTTTTCTGTATTTTTCTCTTTTTCTTTTACTGTTATTTTTTGAGTACTTATACATTGCTTTTATGTATTTTTACTCTATTTTCTGCATTTCGCATCTTTAGTTCATATTTTAGCCATTTAGTTTATTTTAGTTATTTAATTTAGTTTGCTATTCTGATTTATTAGTGGATTAATTAGTATAGTTTACCCTTTTTAGCATAAGATAGTATAGTTTAAATAGAAAAATATAAAAAGGAAGTAAGCTAGGAAATTGAACATATCAGATTTAAATCCACTAAATCCACATATAGTCCCAAATTAGCCTACCTTTTACATCACCCTTGTTAGCCCCCTTGAGCCTTTTAAAACCCCTTTATTCTATTTAGCCAAATTACTAGCCTTAAGCAGAAAAACAAAAGAAAATCCCAAGTGAATCCTTGGTTAGTTTAAGATAGAAAATCATGAATAGAGTTAAATATGGGAAACCTTTTGGGAACATGGATGATAGAAACAAAAGGTAGAGAAGTTAAAAGAAATAAAATAAATTTGGGAAGCATGCTCATGAGAAAATCAAAGTGATTTAATTGCCATGTGCCTTGAAAAAAAAAGAGTTATTTTTCAGCATTTAAATAAAAGGGGGATACAAAAGAAATTCCCCAATGCAAAATAAAAGCAATGCACATGGAATAAAAAAATATATATAATAAAAAGTGAAACATGAGCATGTAACAATAAGTGGGATAATATGGGAAAATAGGTAAAGAGATTTTTGTTTTACTAAATATGTACGTTAGGTGAGATCTTAGTCTAATTAAGGATTCACTTATTAGCTCACTTGACCCTATACATAAATCCTTACCTTTACCTTGGTCCCATTACAACCTCAATTAAAGACCTCATGACTTTTTGGTATGACTATATTCTATAATTGTTGATTGGTTAGATGAAGAACAAAGCTATAGAAAGCAAGAATAAAAAGAAAAATAGAGTGAATAAACCCAATAAACACTGAGTGACTAGAGAGTAAACACAAAATTCAGTGAGGGTTCAATAACTCATCAACATATATCTGTACTTAATTTACTAATTGTTTGCAAGTTTGTACAATGTTTTCTTTCCCATCTCATTTGCTAAAATACTTTATTATTTAAGGGTTGGCTATATATATATACATGACTCCTTGAGAATGTGAATTAACTTGACTACATGTAAGCTTTATATATGAGTGAATAATTTAGAGTTGCGTGATGCATCATTCATTTAGGTAGTTGCATTTAAATTAGGTTGCATTGCATGACATTCCATCACTTTAACCTTAATTATTTACCTTGGATCTAGCATGAGGACATGCTAGTGTTTAAGTGTGGGGAGGTTGATAAACCCATATTTCATGAGTTCTTTTGTGCTTAAATTGAGTGATTTATTCAACCCTCCACCTACTTATTCATATTAACTGCATGGTTTTACTTTCCCTTCCTTATTATGTCATATTGTGAAAAACATGTTTCCTAAGCTTTAAAAATTAATTATTTTAATTACCTTTATTTCCATTTGATGTCGTGATCAGTGTGTTGAGTAGTTTCAGATTTTCTAAGGCAGAATGACTTAAAGGATGGAAAAGGAAACATACTAAAATGGAAGGAGAAAGCAAAACGGAGCTTTAAGAAAACTGGTATTCACGCGATCGCATGGATGACGCGATCGCGTGCCAGAAGCGAAGATGCAGCGACGTGGCCGCATGACTAACGCGACCGCGTGGCAAGGAAAAGCTCCGAATGACGCGACCGCGTGACCCACGCGGACGCGTGACAGAGGCCACGCATCAGAATTTACAGAATACGCCCCCAGCGAATTCTGAAGCCCTTTTTGGCCCAGATCCAAGTACAGACAGCATAGACCAGAGGTTATAAAGTGTGAGAATGCACCCATTCAAAAGAGAGCTCGCATATATTTTACTTTTCAATGATTTAGATTTAGTTGAGAGGGAGATCTTCTCTCTCTCTCTCTCTCTCTTAGGATTTAGGATTTCTTCTTGTTTTAAGAGTGACTCTCAATCCAGGTTTTACGTTCCTTTGTTTTAGCTTCCTTTTACTTTTATTTATTCCAGCACTTGAATTGATCAGTGAATTTATGAATTTCTTCCATGTTATAGATTGTTATCTGAATAAATAATATTTGAGGTATTTTCAGTTTATGATTGTTCTCTTTGATTTAAGTTACCATTGCTTCCCATCCAAGGACATTTTTATTATTCCAGCAATTTTACTTTTTCTCCTTTTGGTCCTGGTTAAGAATTCAGTAACTCAACAGTTATTAAACTCAACATAACTGATAATCGTTATCTTGCTAATTAAGCTGAACTTAAGTAATCCCAACCTTTTCTTAAGAAATAAATAGGATTCAAAGGTCAATTTAATTAGTCTCTTGACTTTCCTTTTCCCTAGTACAGGTTGATCAAGTGGAGTTTAGATTCAACTTTCATTATAGTTGAGAGAGATAACTACGTTGGACCTCCAACTTCTCTTATCTTGCCAAAAGTCTGCTTTACAGTATTTATTTATTTTAATTACCATTTACTTTACTTGTCATTCAAATTACTTGCTTCTCATCTTCTAAACCCCGATTACAACCTCTATAGCCAATAATAAGAACATACTTCCTCGCAGTTCCTTGAGAAGACGACCCGAGGTTTAAATACTCGGTTATCAAGTTTAAAGGGGTTTGCTACTTGTGACACCCAAAACGTTTGTATGAAAGGACTTTTGTTAGTTTAGAAGCTATACTTGCAACGAGGATTTATCCGCAAATTTCTAGACCACGCAAAAGTTCTCTCATCAGGTTCCATTTAGTGTATGGTGTGATGCATGCAAATGCATTCTGCTATGGTTGCTTTCTATTTTAGTCTATTTGAAAAAAGTTATTGTGCCCTCATTTTAAAGTTTCTTAGGGTTCTATGCATTATGGGTTGATTTTGTTTTTGTTTGAAAATTACAGATGACTGATAGATATATAATTCCTGTTTTTCACCATGGAGAAAAGTTTGTGAGGAATGGTGATGGGGGACTTGTTTATGTGAATGGAAAAGTAGAAACATTTTCAGAAATGGACATAGATTTTATCAACTTTGGTGATTTGATGAAGTTTTATGAGAGTTTAGGATATCCTGGCTACAAGGCAATATACTGGTTTGATAGTACCGCCAGTGATATAGAATATGGGTTTCATCGTTTAATAGGGGATAATGGAATTCGTGAATTGTGTGACAATTTGATTAGAAATAAAGAAAAAGATGAGTTCTATGTTTACTTTGATCATGTTGTCAATGAACCTGAGTATGTAGAAGAAGCAGAAGGCGGGAATGCAGGAACTGGGAATGTTGAGGGCATAAAACTAGATGACATCTGTGATAATCTGATGACATCGTCCTTTGATGACGGCTACGAGAGCATGGAGGATAAACCTTATAAGCCTCCACCTCCGGGGTATAATGATGACAGTGATGATGAGGATAGCAGTGGAGAAGAGAAACGTACCAAAAAGAAAAGAAGTATGACTTACAAGGAAAAAAAGTGGCTGTACCAAACAGAAAAATGAAAGAGAACAAGAAGGATCCACTAAAGAGGAAGGATGCACCAAGGAAGAATAGATCGAATATTGGTGAAAAAAGACCCAATGTACAACCAGGTGTTGGGCCCAGTGTAGACCAACGAGCTGGGCCTTCTTTGAAAACTAGTAGGCCTAGTAATGGGCTTGACCAACACTCAAGCTGCACTGATTCAGAGTATGACTATGAATACCATTCAGAGGATTTGCATACCCCTATTTCTTCTTATGAAGAAGTTGAGAAGCAACACTGGCCCGAGTTCAATGATGAGTATGAATTTGGAGAAGGCCACTTTGAAGTAGGCATCAAGTTTGCAACTCTTGATGATTTTAAAGAAGTGGTGAATGACTTGTTCATATCTGAGGGTAGGCAGCTTTAGTGGATTAAAAATGATAAAGAAAGGGTTCGGGTGGGCTGCAATATCCATGGGTTGTACATGTATCCTACAATAATTCTCTTAGGTGCTTCCAGGTTAAAACTTTTAAATCTGAGCATACATATGCAAGGGACATGGGCAATAATGCTGCTGACCAACACTGGCTGAGCAAGAAAATTGAAAAAAGGCTAGCAATCCATCTTCAGATGACTAGGAAGGAGGCTAGTAATTTTCTGAAAGATGAGTTTGGGATACATCCTCATGATAAGATGGTTTACAGGGCACTAAAGGAGGCAAGAGATAGAATTGTCGGAAGCGAGAGTGAGCAATATGGAAAGCTGAGGGATTATCTATTCGAACTCTTACGCAGCAACCCTGAATCTATTGCACTCTTAGAAGTGATACCAATTCCACAATCTCCACAAGTGTTTGATAAGATATATATATGCCTGGATGCATGCAAAAAAGGCTTTAAGAGTGGCTGTAGACCTCTAATAAGTTTGGATGGATGCTTTCTTAAAGGTTGTCGGATCAGAAAAAAGGAGTCATAGAAATGATTTTTAACTCTCTTACAAGAAGATCTTGGGAATGCTAGTGTGCACGGATGGAACTTTAGGTCAGATCAACAAAAATTTAGCAATATATTTGTTTATGCTTATGTTCTGAAATCTAGTTCATTATGATTCTATTATGAGGCTTTTGGTTTATTTTTATATTTGTTTATCACATTAGTTAACATTAGTTAGCATTAGTTAACATTAGTTAGCATTTGTGAAGAAACATTAGTTTATTTATGCATTTGATTTAATTTTTCAAAAATAATAGGTGCTGATCTTTAATTTGGAAGAAATTGCTCTCTTTATGACAGTGCCATGTTCGTTCTATCAAATAAGCCTTTGGATGAATTTTTATTACATTAGATACTTGTTGCTTATCAAAGCTTTTGATTTATTGTTATTAAGCGTGAAAATGCATTGTATGTTGTGAAAAACTGTACGTATGTGAGTTGCTTTTGATAATGTGTTAAAAGATTTTTAAATGAATGAACAAGCTTTTACTCTTATTAGCCAAGGCAGGGGCTACTGTAAAAAAATTTTCACTTGCTGATATGCCTTTTACACTATCGTTGAAGTTGGTGTATTTTCATTTTTTTGTTTATTCATCAACATTCTGTGTATTATGCTACTCTGTTATACCTCGTTTGGGTTGAAATAGCATTAACATCATTCGTATATTAAATTAGAATTTGTTAAATTGTATTAGAATCTGTTATAATTTGGCACACTTTTTAATGCTTTTTTGTTCATTTGGAGATGATATTATGCTACTTTCAGGGTCTTCTTGAAGTAATGAAAGAGGTGATGCCAGAGGCACCATATTGTAATTGTGTGATGCATATGTGGAAAAACTTCATCAACCGATTTAAGGATCTGCAAGTCAGAGATGTGGTTTGGGAGTGTGCAAGTTGTTCAACCCCTCCTGAGTTTGTAGAGACTATGGAAAAGCTTAAGAAGATTAATGAAGAGGCATGGGAGTATCTTACAAGATTTGATCCTCAGGTGTGGGTGAAGGCTTACCTTAACCATGGCCCTAAGGTTGATTCTTTGACAAATAATATGTGTGAATCCTGGAATGCCAAAATAAGAAAGTACAGAGTGAAGCCCATTCTTACAATGTGTGAAAAGTTGCGCTGTTATGTCATGAGGAGAATGACGAAGCATATCACTCTACTATCAGCATACCCTGGAAAGCTTGCTCCCATACAGCAAAAAAGACTTGGCCGAATGATTAAGCCCAGCAACAGATGGAATGCAGAATGGACATGTGACAATGAGAGGAAGCGGTTTGAAGTGAGTCGCAAGACATCAAGAGTTGATGTTGATTTGATGAAGCATACTTGTTCATGAAATATGTGGCAACTAACAGGTTGACTTACTTACTCTTTGATTAAAAACTTGTTAAATGAGTAATGTATTCTAAACTTGTATGTGATTGTTGAATTATAGGAATGCCTTGTGTTCATACGATTGCTGCTATTAGGAAGAAGCATGACAAGCCAGAAGATTATGTGCACAAATGGCTTTGCATGGAGTCCATCCATCTGACTTATGCACACTCAATCCAACAAGTTCCCAGTGAAGAATATTAGCATAGAACAGGTTATATCAAGCCAAATCCTCCACCCATCAAAAGGCCAATTGGTAGGCCAAAGGTGCATAAAAGAAAGAAAGATCCAATAGAGGATTTGATCCAAGGGGACAAGGTAAGAAAAACATTTCGCATAACATGTAGCAAGTGCGGCGAGAAGGGTCACAACTACAAGACGTACAAGAGAGCACCATCTAATCCTAACTGAAAGCCTAAAACCAAGAAACCAAAGCACCAGAACTCAAGTAGTCAAGCACTAGTGGAACTTCCATTATCCCAATCTGCTCCAGAGCCTGAGGTAACAAAGCACGTGAGGATTTAGTTGTCTTCTTTATGAATGATGAAGGATTTATGTGTCTTTAATAAAAAACTTAAAGGATTTATGTGTCTTCAATAGAAAAGTTAAAGGATTTATGTGTCTTCATTATAAATGTTGCAGGCTAGCCAGAATGCACAACAGGCAGCTCCAGCTGAACAAGCATACGACACTCCAATTGTCCCAAATCAAGTCTTACCATGCCTATCAGCAACTCCAGCAGAACCAGCTGTCCCAACAGAAACAACTCCAGCACATGTAGCATCATTCAGCCAAGCACCAATCAAGACAACAAAACATACTCATTCCAAAGCACCAGCTAAATTTAGGCCAAAGCAACCAATCAAAAGGCCACCTGCACCAACTACAAATCAGGCTCAAGTTGCTCCACCTACTTCAACAAGTGTGACAACTCTATCGAGTGGAGGAGTATCAAAGGAGACACTGGTAGCAACAAGTTGTGCCACAACAAGAATATTCAAGTTTATACCAAATCCAGGCTTTAAGAACTAAAAAAGTGACGTGCTTGTTCCTGACTTATTTTAGAAACAAAAATTAGTTTTTTGCTGCAATATTTGGTTGTAATACATATTGGCAAACTTTCTTTTAGCCAATTTAGTTGCTTTTGAATTAGTATTTTGGAATCCGAGGGTTGATATACCTGCTACATTTTCTTATCCTAGATGTTATTATGTTATGGTATGACAATATTCCTATGTTATGGTTTAGGTTGAATGAATAAATTATTGTTGATTGAATGAATTATATATGGCTTGTTTCTGGCTTAGGTTCATCTCTTGAAAATAAACATTAATTTACACGCATTCTACATCTATTTCAAGCCAACAAGATATGGATAATTCAAATATTCTTTCTTTCATTTATATTAACCAAAATAGTTAACAGATATAATTCATTACAATCCACATTTTTTTTCATATTTTTCATATCCTAAATAAACAAAGACCAACAACTACAACAATCAAGCATAGAACTATGACCCAGAAGTTACTGCTTTTCTTGTTCTCTAGGTAAATTATTTTTTGCTCTAGATCAGCCATTCTGTTCTCCAATTCTTTCTTCCCAAAATATTCTTCAACATTTAAGCTCTGATTGTCACCCAATTCCTTTGTTGGCTCCATGCACCCAATTCTTCCAATATGGTCATCAACTTACACAAAGAATTTGCAATACGGTTGTTTCACCTAAATCAATTCAGATAGTATGAAAATATGTTGGTAAAAAAAACTCTCAACTTCATCCATATACATGAAAAATTGTGAGCTTACCTTGAAGAATGGGTATCCGAAAAATAATCTGTTTGGGTTGGTATTTGTCTTCGACATGTAAAATATCGCATACATCCCGCAGAAGCATTTTGGAGCGATGCAATCTTTCTCATCCCCAGCTTGAAGTGAACATGGAGCTGCATTTACAATCGAGCCTTCCTGTCGTCTGCCACCACCTCCACGTTGTCTCGTGATTGATGAGCTTCCATCACTGGCCATCACTATAAGCAACACCACCATGAACAAATATGAACAAATGCTGCTTATGTTACTTCAGAAAACCCAGTTTAAAGTTGTATTAGGGTTACCTTATGAAAACGACGTCGTTTTCATCAGTAAGGACCTATTTGTCCTTAGAACTTTATTCCTCTTCCAGCGTGGCACTGTAACGGACATCTGGACACCGTTTCAACCACGTCAGCCAGTTTCATTTTGTGTATGAGAGAAAAATAGACAGAAGGATTAAATTGTCCTCTGTTTGTTAAAGTCAGGGACTTTTTTGTATTTAAATTTTGTCAGGGATGTATTTGTCAAAAATTTTAAAAGTCAGGGACCTATTTGTCTTTTTTTCTAACAGTAATTAAGTTACGAAAAGCCTGCAACATTCTCTGAGAACATTGTACCACTTTAGATGATAACCCAAATCATATCCCCTTTATTTGGCCACTTATCACAATCTTTACTGTGCCACCACATTTCTACATATATAGAAAATTTAATACTTCTACACCATAGAATTCACCGCCACTTTGAATTCATTTGAGGTCGAAACACCCATATTTCGACTTGTCATAACCTTAAGTTAAAATATTAATTTTTTTTATCATGCCACTTTTCTAGGATCCTTTGCTTTTCTAACTTGCCTCATGCTCCTTCTAGGAATGTGGATTTTACTCTTCTTTTACTTAATTTCCATAGTGATTCTATTCACGGCTTTTATTATTTTAGTTCTTCAAATTTAAAATTCACTATACTAATTTTAAAATTTAATTCTAAACACTATATTAATCCTAACCCTTTTTTTAATGTCAAATTAACGAATGGAGTGATAAGATGGCACTATTTTGCCACGTTGGACAATAACAAAATTGGTATTGTAATTTAATTTGGTCCCTTATTTTATAATCCTAATTCATTTTCATGTGTGAACTTTTCTATCTTGTATATATTTTCGAGTGTTCTATGTGCTTGTACAAAAATAGATTCTTCTTCTTCTTCCCTGTCCCTTATATGTTTTTGAGTGTTCTAAGTGCTTGTAAAAGAATATATATATTTTGGAGAGCAACTCCATAACCTTGCTCTGAAGCAGGAATTCTCTTCTAAAATATATGACTGTATTGCCCTTGTGACACTGGTATTCTCGACTGAAAAATTTGACATCTGTTGAACATATTTTCAATACAATGTTAGCGAGGGATGGAGTTTCACATAATTCACTCATATCAAGTCTAGCTCAACAAAGATATAGTGACAAGACTTTAAAGTTGTTTAAGAAAATGCATCTCGATAAACGCAAGCCAGACTGTTGTCACAATTGCAAGTCTTTCGAGTGCTTGTGTATTAATCAGGGATATTCTAAAAGGAAGATAACTCCACTCATATGTAATAAAGGCAGGAATATCGATAGACATAATCCTGGAAGGTTTACTTTTTTATCTTTATCTTAAATGCTCGAATATAGAAATTACTCATGATTTTTTCCTTACAACAGAATAAAAATGTGGTGATGTGGAATATGATGCTCGTAGCTTATGGTTGTCATTCATCTCAAATATTTATACAAATGCATATTGTTGAAGTGTGGTTGGTGAAGCGCTGAGAGCACAAAACAGGAAAAGAGAATTGGGAGAAGAAATGGAATTGATGAAAATACTCAATTACAGTGAAAGATCTCAAACTATACAAGTGAGGGTAGAGTCCCTTATATACCAATGAAGAGTAGCTAAACTATTCTAACAAATTAATCTGTATAATTTAGTCACACCAATTGTGCAGGCATGAGAGCTATACTTAGCTACACAAGCTGCATAGTAAGTTAAGGTGAGTGGGAGCTTTCTTATCAAGTAACACCCTCCCTCAAGTTAGGAGTGTAGATGTCCAACAATCCCAACTTGAGATGAAGGTTGGAGAAGGTCACTGGAGGCAAAGGCTTAGTGAGTAGGTCAGCAACTTGATTAGTGGTAGAAATTGGCAGCAAATGGATGTATCCCTCCATGAACTTATCTCTAACCACATGGCAATCGACTTCAATATGCTTGGTCCTTTCAGGGAACACAGGATTTGAAGCGATATGAATGGCCGATTGACTATCACAGAAAATGCTAATCGGCTTCGTCAGTGGCATCCACAGATCCTTCATGAGATACCGCAGCCAAATAGCTTCCTTGGTTGCTGTAGCCAATGCACGATACTCGGCTTCTGATGAACTACAAGAAATAGTACATTGATTTTTGCTCTTCCAAGAAATCAAAGATGAGCCAAGATAGAAACAGTAGGCTAAAGTAGAATGTCTGATATCCGGACATGCAGCCTGGTCCAAATCTGAGAAGCCAGTAATGCACAAGTCAGAGGAGGTAGGGAAGAAGAGGCCCTGTGCTAGAGCAGACTTTAGGTACCTCAGAATCCTATGAGCTGCATGAAGATGAACATTGGTAGGCTTGTCAAGAAACTGACTAAGTCTACTAATTGCAAAACTAATGTCTGGACGAGTATTTGTCAAGTATAGCAGCTTTCCAACTAATTTGCAATATCCTGTAGCGTCTGGGAGTAATGTGCCACTATTCTGTCCCAACTTGGCACTGTAATCCATGGGGGTGGAGATTGGCTTATGAAAGAGTATTATCGTCGGTTAGGAATTTCACACAAATAATTCCGTTGATAGTATAGTTCCCTACCAACAAATAATACTCAATCAAAGTTTTAATATGGTTGTCACAAGTACAAACCCCAATAAAAAAATCGAAGTATTTAAACCTCGGATCGTCTCACAAGGAATTGCAATGAAGTGCTCAATTATTGGCTATGAAGGAACAAGGGGGTTTGATTTGGTGATTGACAAGAAAAGTAAATAATAAGAAAGCAAATGACAATTAACTAATAAAGAGAATGAAAAGAATTCTTGGCTAAGGCATGGAAATTGAGATCACCATCCTTGTCTACAAACCATGTGTTGACAATTATGAAGGACCAACCCATCAAGTCTACTTCCATGCTTGAAGTATGTCAAAAGTCTACTTCTATGCTTGAAGTACGTCAAATAGGCTTAATCAACATCAACCCATAAGTTCCAACCTAGCTACTAATTGACTTAGTTGTAGGCTAGCATTAATGGGTATCAAATTGACCACTAAGGGTTCTCAAATCACCAATTCAATGAGACCCAATGACTTAAGGTCACCCAATTCCCTTAGCCTAGGCCAAGAGTAAAGAAAACTACAAACTAGGAAAAATATTTTAACAAACACCTAGAGTGCAATAAAAGTAAACATCATAAATTGCAAGAATTAATGAAAACCATAACTAACAAAAACAAGAAATCAACAATAGTAACTAAGATAAACCTAAAAAGACATGGAAACATAAAATTGCGTTAGAAGAAATCCAAATCCAACAAGGGTTCATAAACATAAAAGAAAGCAAATAAGAAATTAACAAGAAAAACTAAGAAGATTAAGACAATAGAACTCTAAAATATAAAGAGAATTGAAATAAAAATAAGAATTAAAAGTTGGATCTAAAGAAATTTAACCTAAACTACCCTAAATTCTAGAGAGAAGGGAGAGCTTCTCTCTTTAGAATTCTAACCTAAAACATGATGAAAACTATACTATGACTACTCCCCCCATTCCGTTACAATTCTTGGGTTCAAAAGCATCAGAAATGAGTTGGATTTAGGCCTCTTTCAGCTCAGAAATCCTCCAGCGTATTGTCTTTAAGTTGGTCATGTGCTGCTTGTCACGCGTACGCGTCACTGGCAACTTTCCTTGTCACGCGTACGCATCGGTCACGTGTGCGCGTCGCTTGACGATTCCTTCCCACATGCACGCATGGCAACGTACACGCGTCACTGGACAGATTACCAAAATCCCATTTCTTCATGAATTCTCCATTTTTGCATGCTTTTTCTTCATTTCTTCAATCCAATCTTTGCCTTCTAAACCTAAAATCACTTAACAAACATATGAAGGTATCGAATGGAATTAAAGTGAATTAAATTTAGCAATTTTAGGGCCTAAAAAGCATGTTTTCACTTTTAAGCACAAATTAGGAGAAATTCACAAAACCATGCTATTTCATTGAATAAATGTAAGATAAGTAGTTGATAAAATCCCTTGAATTTAACACAAGATAAACAACAAAATTGGGATTTATCAAACTTTCCTACACTTAAACTAAGCTTTTCCTCATGCTGAACCAAGAAAGACTAGAAATGAGGTATGAACATTTATTCAATGCAAATAAACTATATGAACCTATCTACATGCATGCAACTAAATGCAAGATGCTTCTACCTACTTGGTTAAAAGTGAATCAATCTTCAAGAACATATATGAACAAGTAGGGCTAAGGTCATATGACGTTTCATAAACTCTACCAATTCAAATATAAAAAATGATGTATATACAAACTTACAAAAAGAAAGCTCGTGAAAGCAGGGAACCAGGAATTGAGCATTGAACCCTCACCGGAAGTATATCTGCTCTAGTCGCTCAAGTGTATAGGGTCGATTCACTTAATTCTCCTCTAATCATGGTTTCCAAGATTTTTTTTCATCTAACAATCAACAATTATTCAATGCATGCATACATTTATCATGAGGACTTATTCATAGGTTGTAATGGGGCTAGAGTAAAGGTAAGGATGTATATGGTCAAGTGAGCTTAAAATTTGAATCTTTGATTAACCTAAGCTCTCACCAAACACATATAACAACCTATACAATTCTAATACAATACCTAGCTACCCATGATTCCCACTTTTTTTTCCACATACTCATTTATTCTCTTTTCAATTCACATCCCATATGCATTGTTATTATTACTTTACTTTGGAGCATTTTTGTCCCTTTTTATTGCTTTTATTTTTCTCTTTTTCTTTTTTCTTTCATATATATATATATATTTTTTTTTTCTTTTTCTTTATCATTTTTTCACATAAAGTATATACAAACGTATCAATGCATATGATTTTACATATTTAATGCATGAGTATGTACCCAATTTTCAAGATCTTCAACAAAAATACAAAAACACACTTTTATCTTAACCATTGTTCCCAAGCTTTCCCACGCTTAAATGATAAACACTCTCACTAGCCTAAGCTAATCAAAGATCTAAATTAAGGACATTTATTGTTTTTCACTTAGGGGTAGTGATGTGCTAAAATTAAGAATAAAAAGGGTTTAGCATAGGCTTAAAATTGGCTAATAAAGGTGGATAAAAGAGTAAGGCCATTTGGATAAATGAGCTATTTGAAATGAGGGCCTCAATCATATAAATGCATTCATACACGAAATAATAGACATAAAGAGTCAAAAAATCAAGGATTACAATCATAGAAAGAGAATAATACACACAAGAATGGAAAATAGTAGTTATATGATGTAACCACACAATTAGGCTCAAAACTCACATGCTTATGTGTTCTTAGCTCAAAAATCATGTTCCAAAATTAATTCCTTCAAGCAAGTTCAACACAGAAATTTTTTTTTTCAAATTGGTGGGGTGCCCTAAAATAGTTTTCTTGGAAGGAAAATCATCACTCTAACCAAGTAGTCCTAACATAAAAATGGGTAAAATATGTACAAATTCTAACTAACATGCAATCTATCATGCAATGCGACACTAACTAACAAAGAAGATTAAGAATTGGTGTTAAAAAAAGAAGTGGTTACCCACGGAGGTCGGTCCTCGACCTCCCCACACTTAAAGATTGCATCATCCTCGGTGCATGTAAAGAAGAGCAAGGTGGATGGGTTGCTACAACTGATGAGCTCTTTCAAAGGATTGTGTAGAGGGACTTGCTTGTTGCCCCATTTAGAAGCTTTTCCCTTCCCTCTTGGTGGCCAACCTAAAAGGAGAGTAAAAGAAAGAAAATTAAGCCCACAACAAAGATATCAAAGTAAATAGAACATAGGCGGGGGCTAATGCCAAATAAGAGTAGGGTTCTCAACTACATGGTAGCTACAACATGTAAATGAGAGAGCAATATAAGCTAAGGCATATCAACTAATACTTGATGCAAGAGTAAAGTCAAAGCGTAAGTAAATGACATGAAGAGCATGTTGAGCATCAAGTTCAAACAAGAAGGTGGGTCATGAAAGACATGAAAGTTCATATCAATACACAAAGGATGCAAAAATCATCAAAGGTCAAGTATTTACTTAGAAATTTCATCACCCATCAATATCAAACAAGTCAAGAAGCACCAAAACTAACCAAGAAAGTCTCAACAATTGAGTAGGAGAATTCAGCACCAATATTAAAATAAAAAACTTAGAAAAGAAAATAAGAACAAGCTATAAAAACAAAATTAAAATGCAATGAATGAAAATAAGCAAATGCAACATACAAAAGAAGATGAAAAAAATAAGAAAAATGAGAAGTGGAATTTTGAAGAGAGAGAGAAGAAGAAAGTAAGAAAAGAAGAAGAGAGAAGAAGAAAGGAGAGGAAACAGGGGAGAAACAGAGCAGGAAGGTGACGCGTGTGCTTCATCCACGCGTACGCGTCGGAAGTCGGAA
>NC_029787.2:106121482-106131549 GCF_000816755.2 Arachis ipaensis | reverse complement strand
CCTAAAAAATAGAATTTAACATTCTCCTAACCTATAAACATTCTAAATCAACCAAAATTTAAATTTAACAAAAATTTTTTAGTTTTTGAAAAAATTTCAAAGACAAAACAAACAAAACTTGCACTTCAAGCAAAATGCAATTCAAAACAACTATTCTAATCAAAACATGAATCTTATAAACAACCTAGCAATCAAAGCAATATGTACAAGAGTATAGAAAATAAGAAAAACTACTTTAAACAATGGCAACTCAATTCATTCATTGATTATATTTACAAGAGAATGGAAAGAGTTTACCATGGTGGTGTGTCTCCCACCTAGCACTTTTAGTTTAAGTCCTTAAGTTGGACAATTGGGAGGCTCCTTGTCAAGGTGGTTTATGCTTGTACTCATCCTTGAACTTCTAAGGATGCTTGCTCCTCAAACGGTTGTCAGAATTTTCAACCGACTTTACCAAGTTTGGGTGAAGTTCTTCACAAGATATGAGCTCCCAAAATTTACATCCATGTTGTGATCTGGGATCCCATATCTTATTTTCACACCCTTCTTCTAATTTGTCATCATTATTCCATCCGGGTGGTAGGCACATAGAATTCTCATTGGACCACCAAATTCTCCTCCTAGACCCCTTTAATTGAGCGCTAGTCCAACCTTTGCATCTACTCCTTGAACCTTCAACCATAATGAGCCTAAATTTACACCGCCAACCACTAAACATCCTCCTTTTACGATTCATTCCACAAAGCGCCCTAAGTTGGCCATCCGTTTTAAGTAAGCCAAATTCGAGTGGGATAATAAAGCTAAGAGTTATGAGTTTTACCCGCTCAAATGAAGGATTGGATGGTGACTTAGGTAGAGAAGTTCCCAATGATCTTGATAATGCATGTTCCACTCCCGTCCATCCTCTTCTAGGGGCTTCTACCACTTGGCAAGGTTCTTCAAGCTCGACCTCTTGCCAAGCTTCCTCAATTTCAAGTTCTTCCTCACCAATTTTTTCAAGCTCTTCCCCATCATTCAAATCATAAATAGGAGGTTGAGTGAAATCTACCTCAACATCAATTCCAAGTTCAATGGGGAAGGATCCCTCAAGCTCAAATGGATCATATGTTGATGCGGAATCATCATAGATAGATAGGGGAACTTGGTGCTTGTGCCATTTCTTCCAATTCTTCAATCTCAATATGCCTTGGAGGTTGTGCATTATCCTCCTTAACATCATTTTCAAACTCCATGGAAGAAGGCACTTCAACTTGAGATTCCTCTTTGCACTCAGCATCTCCTAAATCTTCAACCACTTCCTTTGGTCCATTTATCTCTACTTCCTCCCCTTGTTGCACTTCTTGCTTTAACTCCCCTTCTTAACCTTGAAGCTTCAAGTTCACTCCCTCACTATGCTCTTTGGTTGCTTCTCCACATTCAACAATAGGAGTGCCTTGATCGTATAAGCTTAGGTGGGAAGCCATGTTGTCAATGGCTTTCGCCATGGTAGCAACCATAACTTCTAGCTTCTTTAGCTCCTTTTGCCTCTCTTCTTGCCTTTGGATATAAGAGCTAATATCTCTTCGTTGTTCTAGTATGAAAGCATGGAGAGCTTCATCAATTGAAGGAGGTAGTGGAAGAAAGGGTTCGTTGTTTGGAGGAAGAGTGTCATAGTTGGAAGGTGGTTTGCATTGGTGAAAGTCTTAAAGTGGTGTATGAGGAAATGGTGGTTCTTGGGAGTATTGGTATTGGAAATGTGGTGGCTCTAAGTGTGGTATATGGTGGTTGGAATGGTGAATATGGGTTATGGTCATATGGAGGTGTTTGGTGGTATAGGGCTTGTGAGTGAGGTTGACAACAATGTTGAGGGATTGGTTCATAATTATGTACATTATGGGGTAGATTGTAGCCATAAGAGATTGGAGGAGGTTGTTGCCATGAAGATTGACCATAAACATGTCGCTCCTCCCTAATTTGATATCCATTCCCACAATGTGGTTCCTCATTGAAGCTTTCATTTCCTACAACATAGTTGTAACCAAACTCATAGCCAAAGTGATGAGAATTCATAGTGACAAGAGAAAATAAAAACAAATACTAATAAGACTAATAAAAACTAACTCCTAAAGCAAGCAAAAACTAACAAATAAGCATATTCACAATATCAACATATATACAATAGCCAATAACATAACACCATTGCAGTCCCGCGGAAACGGCACCAAAAACTTGAAAGAGTATTATCGTCGGTTAGGAATTTCCCACAAATAATTCCGTTGATAGTATAGTTCCCAACCAACAAATAATACTCAATTAAAGTTTTAATATGGTTGTCACAAGTACAAATCACAATAAAAAGTAAATCGAAGTATTTAAACCTCGGGTTGTCTCACAAGGAATTGCAATGAAGTGCTCAATTATTGGCTATGAAAGAACAAGGGAGTTTGATTTGGTGATTGACAAGAAAAGTAAATAACAAGAAAGCAAATGAAAATCAACTAATAAAGAGAATGAAAAGAACTCTTGGCTAAGGCATGGAAATTGAGATCACCATCCTTGTCTACAAACCATGTGTTGACAATTATGAGGAACCAACCCATCAAGTCTACTTCCATCCTTGAAGTACCTCAAAAGTCTACTTCTATGCTTGAAGTACGTCAAATAGGCTTGATCAACATAAACCCATAAGTTCCAACCTAGCTACTAATTGACTTAGTAGTAGGCTAGCGTTAATAGGTATCAAATTGACCACTAAAGGTTCTCAAATCACTAATTCAATGAGACTCAATGACTCAAGGTCACCCAATTCCCTTAGCCTAGGCCAAGAGTACAAAAAACTACTCTAAAACTAGTGAAAATATTTTAACAAACACCTAGAGTGCAATAAAAGTAAATATCATAAATTGCAAGAATTAATGAAAACCATAACTAACACAAACAAGAAATCAACAATAGTAACTAAGATAAACATAAAAAGACATGGAAACAAAAAATTACATTAGAAGAAATCCAAATCCAACAAGGGTTCATAAATATAAAAGAGAGCAAATAAGAAATTAACAAGAAAAATTAAGAAGATTAAGATAATAGAACACTAAAATATAAAGAGAATTGAAATAAAAACAAGAATTAAAAGTTGGATCTAAGAAAATTTAACCTAAACTATCCTAAATTCTAGAGAGAAGAGAGAACTTCTCTCTCTAGAATTCTAACCTAAAACATGATGAAAACTATACTGACTACTCCCCCTCCCCCATTCCTTTACAATTCTTGGGTTCAAAAGCATAAGAAATGAGTTGGATTTGGGCCTCTTTCAGCTCAGAAATTGCCCCCAGCGTATTGCCTTTAAGTTGGTCACGTGCCGCTTGTCACGCGTACGCATGGGTCACGTGTATACGTCACTAGCAACTTTTCTTGTCACGCGTATGCGTCGATCACGCGTGACGATTCCTTACCACGCGCACGCGTGGGCCACGTACATGCGTCACTAGACAGATTACCAAAATCCCATTTCTTCATGAATTCTCCATTTTTGCATGCTTTTTCTTCATTTCTTCAACCCAATCTTTGCCTTCTAAACCTGAAATCACTTAACAAACATATCAAGGCATCGAATGGAATTAAAGTGAATTAAATTTAGCAATTTTAGGGCCTAAAAAGCATGTTTTCACTTTTAAGCACAAATTAGGAGAAATTCACAAAACCATGCTATTTCATTGAATAAATGTGAGATAAGTTGATAAAATCCCCTAAATTTAACACAAGATAAACCACAAAATTGGGCTTTATTAGCTTACAATCAATAAACCCAAAATCTGTGAGCATATCAACTACATATTTTCTTTGATATAATGCAATTTCCTTGTTTGATCGGGCCACCTCAAATCCAAGAAAAAATTTTAGGTCCCCAATGTCCTTTATGCGAAATCGATCATCCAGCACCCTTTGATGTTATTGATTTCCCTCATATCATTCCCAGCCAACACTAGGTCGTCCACATAGACCAAGATTGCTGTGAAGCCATGATTGGAACACTTCGTAAATAAGCTTTAATCGGATCGGCATTGTTTGTATCCAAGATCAATCAGGACTGACTTGAGTTTATTGTTTCACTACCTGCTAGCTTACTTCAGGCCATACAATGACTTTTTCAATTTGCAAACTTGACCCTTATCAACACAGAGCCCCGGTAGAGGTGTCATATAAACTTCTTCATCTAGGTCTCCATGAAGGAATGTGGTGTTCACATCTATTTGTTTCAAAAACCAGTTATTAGCTGCTGCCAAAGCAAGAATAATTCGAAGACTTGTTAGCTTGAGAACCGGACTGAAGGTGTCTCGATAGTCAATTCCAAGGACTTGAGTCTATCCCTTTTCTGCTAGGCATGCCTTATGTCTCTCAACACTACCATCAGGGTTGTATTTGACCTTAAAAACCCACCTGCACCCTATGGCCTTCTTACCGACTGGTAGAGTAGTGAGCTTCTAGGTTTTGCTTTTATTTAGAGAATCAAGTTCAGATTGGATAGCCTTTTTCCAACAAGGTTGAGAGATTGCCTCTTCATAGTTCTTGGGTTCAATGTTTGTGGACAATGCAATCGAAAATGCTCTATGTGATGGTGAAAGTTTGTCATATGACAAAAAGTTTGACAGGGGATACTTACACTGAGACTGTGTGAAATTGCCAAGATTGGAAGTGACGTTTAGGCACTGGTAGTCTTAAAGATATGAAGGGCGACTCCTGATTCTTGTGGACTTTTTTTGCACAATAGGTTCAGGATCATGATGAAGGGAATTAGAGGCAGCCTCTGCCTCAGCACTTTCATTTGTATGCGAAGAATTAATTTGTGAATTTAAATGTTCATTTTGTGTGGTGTGTGAAGGTGTGAAGTATGTATGAGGTAAAGTATGTGGAAATAAGTCATAAGAAAAAGGGTCATAATGTGGGTTGTAACTCACTGGTGCAGAATTTTGTGAAAAGGTGTTTGAAGTTGTTTGTGTGTGGAAGGGAAAATGGTCTTCATAAAAATGCACATTTCTGGAAATGAAAATTTGTCTTGTCGTTAAATCCATTAATATGAATCCTTTAACACCCTCCCTAAATCCTAGAAATATGAATTTTTGAGCCCTTGGGCGTAGCTTATGTCTTCCAACTGTTATAGTGCAAGCATAAGCTAGACATCCAAAGATTTTTAAATTTGAAAGATTAGGAAATGTTTGGTAAAGAAGCTAAAATGGAGACTTGTTTTGCAAGAAGGTGCTTGGGATTCGATTGATGATGTAAACTGCATGCAAAGGAGCAAAGTTCCAAAAATATTTGGGTATATCAGACAGAAAAATCAAGCTACGAGTGACAGCCAACAAGTGTTGATGTTTCCTCTCAATAATGTCATTTTGTTGAGGGGTTTCAATACATGATGTTTGGTGAAGGATTCCATTTTCTACATAAAATTGAGGCATTAAAAATTTCAGTCCATTATATGTTCTAATGACTTTTACTTGGCTGCCAAACTGTACTTTTGTAAATTGAATAAAATTCTGAACTATTTTGCTTACTTCTGCTTTTGTTTTCATCAACAATGGTTAAAAAAAATTTGTGCCCATTAATGGATGGAATTGAAAGAGGGTCCTATATGTCAATATGAAGAAGATCAAATACATTTTTCGAAATAGTAGTGCTGTTTGCAAAGCTCAGTTTTCTTTATTTCGCAAAATGGCATGTGTCACAAGGTGCAATTTTATTACTACAGTCAATGAAAGGAAAATAAGATTTCATAACATTCAATCTTTTTAAAGACAAGTGTTCTAACCGAAAGTGCTAGAGGTTTATTCCCTTTATTTCAGGTTTAGGTAAACTCATGAAGCTTGCTGCTTGTGTAAATTCAGGTCTTACTGCTTCAGCATTCAGTGCATAAAGTCCTTCACATGCCTTAGCTGTGCCAATCATCTTCTCCGAGTTGATATCCTGAATCTTACACAGTTTGTCATACAAATTCACGTGGCAATGCAAATGAAATATGGCCTTGGAAAAAGAAATTAGCTTAAAATTGAAAAAGGGTATATACAATGCATCAACAAGGTATATGTTCTTTGAAAAGAAAATAGTTCCAGCAATTTTGCTAATGGCTAGTGCACCATTAGAAAATTTGACAAGAATTGGAGCTATTTCATGATATGACTGAAAATCATTGAGTGAGTATGACACATGGTTTGTAGCCCCTGTGTCCACCACCCAAGATGCATATTTTTTATCTGAAATGTTTAATACAAGTATACTTGATCTAAAATGTATGACATGTGCCAAACTACCTGGATGAGGTGTTAGTAAAGGCTTTAGAGTGTGTGGCTCAGCACTATGATTTGGTTTCTGATTTTCTTTGTTGAGAAGTGCTAGCAAAGATGATTTTTGTTCTAGTGTGAAATCAAAGATCTGTGACCCACTGCTCTTTCCGTTGTAAGGAAATCTGAGATTTTTATTTCTTCCCTCAAAATTTGATGCACTAATGTTCATGATCGCAGTGTTGTGCCTCTGCTGCATATGTGGTGGATATCCATGCTTTTTATAGCAAGTGTCGATGGTATGTCCGGACTTACCACAATGAGAGCACTGCATCTTGCCTCGTCCTCCTTGACCTCTTCCAAAACCTTGATTCCTGCCTCCTCTACCCCTCCCTTTTCCTCTGCCGTGTGAATCTTCTACAGTGTTTAAGAGAGTGGCGGATTGAGCTGCTGCAATGAGTTTATTATATGAGGTAAAATCAAGGCTCTGGAACTGCCTTTCTTGTTGTGTGAGAAGTGAGAAAACAGTATTCAGACTTGGAAGCGGATCCATGAGCATAACCTGAGACCTTGCTCCAGCATATGGTTCATTCAGTCCTCTAAGAAATCGTGTCACTTGATCTTTTGTTCTAAAATTTCTTACAACACCTAATCGACAATTGCAATCTCTTCCACAATTACATGAAGGAATTGTTCTAAAGCTATCTAATTTCTCCCACATTTTCTTCAATTCAGTAAAATATACTGTCACATTCATATCTCATTGTTTGAGAGCATACAACTCTTCTTGTAATTCAGCTAGTCGAAATTTATCCTCCTGGTAGTACCTATGCTTTAATTCATCGCAGAGGTCTAATGTCACATTGTTCCAACTTACACTTTGAACAATATCAAAATTTAGACTAAGGTTTAACCATGCAACTACAAAAGTATTGCAACATTCCCAAGCTTCATAGGAAGGATCGTGTGTCTCAGGTCTAGGCAAACTACCATCAATGAATTTGATCTTATTCTTAGATCTCAGAGCTCTAACCATAGATCTACTCCAATCTCCATAATTTTTTCCATTAAAAATGACATTTGTAATAGCAATACCTGAATTTTCAGACGGATGCAAGAAGAAGTGATTCGAAGGATCTTGATTGAATCTCCACTATTCTGACTAACTTGAGCATGAATAGCAGAAAGCTGACTCAAGAATGCAGAAATTCCATGCGGATCAAGGTTTTCTAATGGCAATCGCACTTGCGGATTCGCTCCCGCAGTGTCACGAATTGGATCCATTTACTGCACGCTTTGCATTTTCAGATCTTGCGTTTGTGGTGTTCAAGCCTGAAATATTGAGTTCCTCCTTCGATCCTAATCTCAGGTGCACTCAGTGAGCTCCACGCTCACCGTACTATATACTGCCTTGAAAGTTCTTAGGAGAATAAAAGAGAAGGATATTGTTTCATGGACAGCCATGATTATTGGTTATGCACAACAAGGTATATTTATTGAAGCTTCTAATCTCTCTGAAGAAGAAAAAGAAGAAATAGAATGTAACAGAGTTCACTAATGGAGTGGATTAGGATTATAAAAAGGAGGGATCAAATTGGATGTTAAAGTGGTAAGTCAGAGCCAGCTTAGTGCTTTATTTGCAAACTTAGCATTGAAAAAGGTCCAAGAACCAATATAGTAAATTTTAAATTTGAAAGACTAAAATAGAGAAAGTCATAAATATCAGGAATCACTATAAAAATTTAGTCGCTCTTCTCTTTCTACTCTCACCCTTAACATGGTATGCTTATGTCAAAAGAACACCTCTTAGCACACCTATTTTCCAAGAGTCACCTTCCCATTTTCGACCTATACCATATTATCCCTTTCAAGTGAGATGTTTCCATTATCCTTACCTACGATTTCTCATCTCAGTTGAGGATTGTGGTTTGGGTCGAAATGACTTTTGCAAGTACTTTTAAATTTTTATTTAATATTTTTTATGTATACAAACATTATGTATAATATTCTAAATAAATAAAAGACACAAAGTATAATTTTTTTTCATTATACAGCAAACAACTTATGAATTTGATTTAAATTTTTTGAAACATTTAAATAACTATTTAAAAGGTGCACATAAAAAGTCAAAGCAAAATTTAGTCTTTAAATTTTTTTTTCAATACACTACAAGAAAAAAGGCCTGTCGGCACACTTTTTTCTTGTCACGCTTTTAAAGCGTGCCGAAAAGTGGTCTATGGCCACGCTTTTATGAGGGTGGCCACTCATTTGTGATTTGGCCACGTTTTTTTTTGCTTCACTTCTCTACTTGTGAAGTGTATGGGAAAACGATTGGAAGCTTTCTCCCCAAAGATAGTTATGCTTCTGTTGATTGGAGACTGTGGCTCTCTTTGGTAAGAACTTGGTAGGGGTAACTTGGTAGAGGTACCTTTCCCTGCTTGATTTGTTATGAAGACTGTTTAATATATTTCAATACTTGGTGTTGATTGTGCATCAGGTTCGTCTTTTGTCCTTGCCCTAACCTATTGATGTCTGGAATCCTATATTGTACCTTTATTTATTCAAGATTTAATTAAGGGTCTTGTTAACAAGTGTTAAGGCACTTGCTAAGAATACTATAAGAACAAGTAAATGTTAATTTTTTTAATTTTTCTGTGCACTTAATGCAAACCAAAACTTTTCTATTTTCTCTCTTAACCAATGCCCATAGGAAACTCTTAAGTTAAATCTTTTAAATTAATTTTTAAGGCTCTAATTGTATAGTTTGATCAAATTTTTAAGGCTTAATTACGTCAGTCCTTCTCAACAGCTGTTAAACATTCTGAATTTCTGATAATTGAGTCTTTTGTTCTTAGCAGTCTCTGCCTATTGATGTAGAAAATGAATTACACTCTATTTTGAACTTAATCTTGTAGTAATATGTTGCCTAAGTTTGTTTTATATTGGCCTTAATACATGTTACTTGTGTAACTTTTGTCCATCCATTGGTTATTAGGAGATACGTTTACTGATGGATCAGTTAAATACACAATGACTTCCATGAATGTTCCTGAACTTGTAATGTCATTATCAAGTATTTGATTTTCTTGGTATATCAGTTGTAGTTTTCAAAAGCTTTGAATCGCTTCTAGAAAGAGGATCCTACATTCCGTGTTGGTTTAGACCCAGAGAGTGGGCAGGTAATGTTCTATTCTATTTATCTAGATCATAAAAGTGGCAAATTTGTTGTACTTGCAATGACATAGTTTACCTTTATCCAATTACAATCTGGGACGTTTTAAAAGCGTGGCGATATGCGTGCTTTTCGGTACGCTTTTTAAGCGTACTTATAGGTTAAGACCTATGGCCACGCTTTTTAAGCGTGACAAGAAATGAAAGCGTGCCAACAAGAAAAGCGTGCCGATAGATTCACAAAAGCGTGGCGATAGGGCAACCGGCACGCTGGCAGATGTGACCCTTTCAAAAGCGTGCCGATAGCTCAAAAAGCGTGGCGAAAAGCTATCGACACGTTTTTTTGCACTTTTCGGTACGCTTTTAAAGCGTGGCAGAAAGCTTATTTTCTTGTAGTGATAAAACTTGATCATTCACAGTCATTTTTTTTAAATTCACTTGACATAAAATTATTAAATTTTAAAGATGAAAAGATTTTATTTTTTTAATAATACTTACAAAAAATCACATCAAAATATAATCTTTTAAATTTTTTAATAATATATATTTAATATGTAATTTTTTTTCATATTTTTAAAATTTTTAAAAACTTATTTATTATTTATATCTTTTAAAATTATTTTTGATATTCATATAAAT
>NC_029787.2:106115455-106121336 GCF_000816755.2 Arachis ipaensis | reverse complement strand
CACCGTCCGACTCTACGTGACCACGTAGGGACATCCATCAAGAGTTGCATCATTTCGCATGCATACAACTCATAAGAGAGTGCCATACAACTTTCCAAATCAAATTGTCGCTTGTCCACTTGTTTCTTGATTTTTCCTCCAATTTTTTCTTTGTTTTTGGGTAATTAAAAAGTTCTATGTATTCGAATTCTTTAAATATTTATTTTACAAACACGCATAATCATCAAGGTTAAATAAATTTTATGTCATACAAAGTTTAGCAATTCGTTATTTTGGTATGATATAATATTTTTGTAATTTCAATAAAAAAATTGTAAAAGTGAATAAAATTAGTCTCTAGCAATATTGGCACATGGAATTCAAAGTATAAGTATCGTGTACTGACATCCAAATTTACAAGTACATAAAACTACTTGAAAATCGTTTAAACAAAATTAAAATAAGACTTTTACAAGCACCAAAGATAAAAAACAAAGTATATATATATATATATATAACAACCTTCTATCATAATGCTTTGTGAGCATTAAGTGTGCGAGTCAAAGTTTGGAATACATAATTTTGGAAGAATTTGAGTTTTTATTGGAAATTAAGTTTTTTAATTTTTAGACATTTAAGGTCTATGCATCATCGTGGTGTGTGGGTGTTGGCTGCACAATCACCTTGGGCAATTCTCCGAACAGCTGTAACAGGTATGCCAATAACAGTGTGACACGCGTCCACACTCGTTTCTGCCCATGGAATTGGAAGCCTATCCAATCTGATAGAGATGTTGATGATAGCATGTCCCCTGGAACCGTCTGTAGCCCGTAGCCGGTAACTTAGGTAGCTAACAGAAGCGGGTGGAAGGATGCAAATGTCGGAAGGTGGAATCACGCACCATCCGAGTTGGGCCGGGCCCACAATCCTCCTCTTGTTGAATAGCTGAAGGTATAGGCATGAATACCCATCCGAAAAGAAGGTTGGATCCACCGCCACGCGAAACGATGTTGGGCCTAACCCTAACCCACCACCGCTTTCCACTGCAGCTACATGAGGTTGTGTTGGGAGCCTGGTGATTGTGATGAAGGGCCTTATGGTGGGGCATAAAAATGAAGTGTAGTTATTGAGGCCTTCTATTGATATGACACTGATTTCCAATAGCATAGAAGATGTTGAAGGAGAGGAGGGTTGTGGTGCCACTGCCGTGGTCATGGTCATAATAAATATAGAACATATCATAGATTGGTAACAATATTAGAGGAGGAAGAAATAGGGGCAGATGGAGTAGAGTGATGGAAGAAGAAAATAGAGAGAGAGAGAGAGAGAGAGAGAGAGAGAGAGAAAAGTAGTTATAAGAAGTGTGGATTGTGGAATATTAAGGAATAAGGATATGACAATTAGTTTGTTGGTAGGGACCGTGCAGTTTCCGGGGGGCTGTTGGCTGTTGGCTGTTGCTTGCTTGCTTGCTTGCTTGCCTCCACAATCACGAGAGCCTTGTGGAAATTATAGATTTTCCTGCTTCACAACTCACAAGTCAACTTGTTTGGCATTTAATTTGTGTTTCTTTTTACATAACTACTTAAGTCAATTTTATAACAATTTTTCTTAAATTAGTGTACTGGAGAAATCTGAAGAAAGTAAGAAACTATTGTAGTAATTACTCATATTTCACTTTCTGTTAAATTTTGTATAAAACGAAACATGTAACTTTCATAAACATGGTTATCAAATAAAAGAGAAAAATTTCGCCCAACACGACAACTTTGCAATATTGATTTTGATTCTGGCAGCTTATTAGTCTTCTCCTTTGAGCTTTAAATAAATAAACCTTTCTAGTTAATTAATTTATAATTTGGCTAAAGATTAAAAAAAGGCAAGTTACCGAAATAAATGGATTGAAAAATGAATATTACCATAATACAATTTTTATACATTAAAAACGTAAATGTAACTTTTATAATTCTATATAAACCGCAATAGAAATATAGTAGATTATGGTTTGCACGTAAACCGCTACAGGATATTGTGATTTACGTTGAGTTGCATGTGAGCAGAAATTGCTACACCTTGTAGCGGTTTCCGAAGGAATTGAGCTAAGAAAAAATCGCGGCACCCCTACAACAGTTTCTTCACAAATGCCACATTGAGGAAATCGCGCCACGCTATAGTGGTTTTTGTTTGGTTAGAAATGTCTATAAATACCAAGCAGGAGGGGGTGGTATAGTAGTAGATTGTCATTTTCACAAATTTATAAATGGATAGTGAGGAGAGTTTTTTGGTTGTAGTCCATTGCTTTGGAAAAATTCAAAAAAGCAAAAGGCACGGCGTTAAGTTCACTGACAAAAAATTGGTGAGTGTTTTTATTCGGTCAACAAATACGTTATCAGAGCTAAAAATGAGTATATTGTAGAAGACGGGATTGTGTGAGACCAAGTGGGTGAAAAGTTGTTCTACAAGATTTCGATTGCGGTTGTATCAACTGGTGTGAAGTATGAAACATTTGTGATAGGGTCGGACAAAGATATGCAGGTTTTCTTTCATTATCGGCATAGTTTTCCTAAAGTGAGAATACATGAGTTGTATGCCAAGTTGGAAGATGGTGTCCACAGTTTTGGGGCATTAGCGTTGAATCCTCAATCGATTACGATGGGGTGCTTCTACCTTGATGCCTGTCGTTGCACCTGGTTGTTTGTTGGCTGATCCTCCATCTGTTGCAGTTGTAATAGCTAGGTCACTTCGTATGATTCTGGGTATTTTAGGTGACAGTGAACTGGATGGGATTGAAAATGCGATGCGAGAGGATGATTCGAACAAAGAGCCTGCTCACATCGTGGGGGACAGTGATGAGGAAACTCTGAGGAACCCACCTACACATTAGGAGCTATCCAGTTCCGGGACACAGTAACGTCTTCCACATTTCTCAATACTGAACTTAGAAGCCGTCGGCTAGCAACCGGACATAGATCCTTCCTTTGGGGGTCAAGGTTTACATGAGGAAAATTCTTCTGCGGAATTGGCCAATCTTTCCAAACTAAGGAGGAAGCTATGTTGAGCATAAAGGATTATAGCATCTATCGTAGAGTTGAGTACAGGGTGACAGAGTCAGATAATCTCAAGTATCATAGGAAATGCAAGGAGTTCGGTAAAGGTTTCACGTGGTTGATTCGCATCACACTTTGGCAATGAAAGAGTACTTGGGAGGTTAGAAGGTACAACTGACCTCATACTTGCTTGGCTACATCGATTTCGAGCGATCACCGACAGCTTGATCATCATGTCATTTGTGCGAGGATCTTTACGTTGGTTAGATCCGATGCAATAGTTATGATAAAAGTATTGCAGGAAGCTACTGAAGTAACCTACGGATTCAGGCCTAGCTACAGGAAGGTTTGGATGGAAAAATAGAAGGCAGTTCCACAGATCTACAGGAATTGGGAAGAGTCATATGCCAAGTTGCCCTGTTGGATCCTTGGTTTGCAATCAACGACGGATGGAACTGAAGAACTGAAGATTGATGGTTTAGAAGTTATAGTAAACTCTCATTGCAAGTATAGTTACTAAACCAAGCAATCAACCTTTCTTACAAACGTTTAGGTTGTCACAAGTAACAAACCCCTTAAAAATTCATAACCGAAGTATTTAAACCTCGGGTCGTCTTCTCAAGAAACTGCAGGGAAGTATGTTCTTATTATTGGTTATGAAGATTGTAAAGTGGGGTTTTGAAGATGAGGAACACGTAATTTAAATGGCAGGTAAAATAAATAAATAACTGTAAAATAAACTTTTGGCAAGGTATGAGAAATTGGAAGTCCTATCCTCTCAAAACTACATCTAAATCATGAAAATTAACTAATTGGAGACTCTCCCTTGAATGGATGCATTCCCCCACTTCATAACATCTGATCTGTGCCTTCTGGACTTGGATTTGGGCCAAAAAGGGCTTCAGAAATCTCTAGGAGCGTTTTCTATAGTTTCTGGTGCGTGGCCTCTATCACGCGGTCGCTTCAGTCATGCGTCCGCATCATATGCGTTTCGCTCAAGGCGCGCGATCGCGTCAATCATGCGGTCGCGTTACTGCCATTTCGCGCTGGCATGCGGTCGCGTCGTCCATGCGATCGCGTCACTGCCAGTTTCTCCAAAAACTCCGTTTTGTGCTTTCCTTCCATTTTTGTATGTTTCCTTTCTATTCTTTAAGTCATTCCTGCCTTAGAAGATCTAAAACTATTCAACACACGAATCACGGCATTGATGAGCGGATAATTTGTACGCTTTTTGGCATTGTTTTTAGTATGTTTTTAGTAGGATCTAGTTACTTTTAGGGATGTTTTCATTAGTTTTTATGTTAAATTCATATTTCTGGACTTTGCTATGAGTTTGTGTGTTTTTCTGTGATTTCAGGTATTTTCTGGCTGAAATTGAGGGACTTGAGCAAAAATCAGATTCAGAGGTTGAAGAAGGACTGCTGATGCTGTTGGATTCTGACCTCCCTGCACTCAAAGTGGATTTTCTGGAGCTACAGAACTCAAAATGGCGTGCTTCCAATTGCGTTGGAAAGTAGACATCCAGGGCTTTCCCGCAATATATAATAGTTTATACTTTGGCCGAGTTTAGATGACGTAAAAGGGCGTTGAACGTCAGTTCTACGCTGCTGTCTGGAGTTAAACGCCAGAAACAAGTCACAAACCAGAGTTGAACGCCAGAAATACGTTACAACCTGGCGTTCAACTCCAGAAGTTGTGAAGATATGTTTAGACCATGGTTCTGTGCATCCGTTTTTGGTGCCATCGCCAGGGAATCAATTTCGAATAATAATTCACAACCTGAGTAACAATTTCGCATACCAAGTTTTTGGCGCCGTTGCCGGGGATTGTTCGAGTTTGGACGACTGACGGTTCATCTTGTTGCTCATATTAGGTAACTTTCTTTTTGTTTTCTTTTCAAAAAGTTTTCAAAAATCTTTCAAAAATTTCTCCTTCGTTTTCAAAAAAATTAAAAAAAAAATGTTTTCAAAAATATATTTTTCTTAAAATTTTTTTAAGAATGAATTCCAGTGTTTCATGAAGCATGTTGAAGCCTGACTAGCCATAAAGCCATGTCTAAATTCTTTTGGACTGAGGCTTCCAAACCATCAGCATAGAGGCAAGTTACTTTGATAAGTAATGAGCAGTATATTCTCTGATGTCATATGATAAAGCTTGGCTGGCTATTAAGCCATGCCTGACCATTCATCTTGACATTCATAGCATTCTTACATGCATTCGTTGTTTTGATCCATAACTTTCATGCATTGCATCATTTTTCTTGTTTTCTCTCTCATCATAAAAATTCAAAAATCAAAAAAATATCTTTCCCTTTTTCTCTCTTAAAATTTCGAAAATTAGATTTGACTTTTTCAAAAAAATTTTTAAAATCTAGTTGTTTTTATGAGTCAAATCAAATTTTCAAATTAAAAAAAAATCTTATCTTTTTCAAAATCTTTTTTCAAAAATCAAATCTTTTCCATTTTTTCTTAGTTATTTTCGAAAATTCAAAAAAATATTTTTCAAAAAAACTCTTTTTCTTATTTTTATATCAAATTTTCGAAAATAACAATAACAATTAATGTTTTGATTCAAAATTTTCAAGTTTGTTACTTGCTTGTTAAGAAAGATTCAAACTTTGAATTCTAGAATCATATCTTGTGATTTCTTGTGAATCAAGTTATTAATTGTGATTTTAAAAAAAAATCAAATCTTTTTCAAAAACTAATTTCAATCATATCTTTTCAAAAATATCTTCTTATCTTACCTTTTTCAAAAATTTGATTTCAAAATATCTTTTCTAACTTCTTATCTTCTTATCTTTTCAAAATTGATTTTCAAATTTGTTTCAACTAACTAACTAACTTTTTGTTTGTTTC
>NC_029787.2:106066726-106115263 GCF_000816755.2 Arachis ipaensis | reverse complement strand
GGAGCTCTTGAAATTGATACTCTGAATGCCATATTGGCTCAGAATAAAATATTGACTCAGCAAGTCAATATGATTTCTCAGAGTCTGAATGGAATACAAGATGCATCCAACAGTACTCAAGAGGCATCTTCTGAGGAAGAAGCTTATGATCCTGAGAACCCTGCAATAGCAGAGTTAAAATACATGGGTGAACCATATGGAAACGCCTATAATCCATCATGGAGAAATCATCCAAATCTCTCATGGAAGGATCAAAGGCCTCAACAAGGCTTTAATAATGGTGGAAGAAACAGGTTTAGCAATAGCAAGCCTTTTCCATCATCCACTCAGCAACAGACAGAGAACTCTGAACAAAATACCTCTAATTTAGCAAACTTAGTCTCTGATCTATCCAAGGCCACTGTAAGTTTCATGAATGAAACAAGGTCTTCCATTAGAAATTTGGAAGCACAAGTGGGCCAGCTGAGTAAAAGAATCACTGAAATCCCTCCTAGTACCCTCCCAAGCAATACAGAAGAGAATCCAAAAGGAGAGTGCAAGGCCATTGAATTGATCACCATGGCCGAACCTGTAAGGGAAGGAGAGGACGTGAATCCCAGTGAGGAAGACCTCCTGGGACGTCCAGTGATCAATAAGGAGCTTCCCTCTGAGGAACAAAAAGAATCTGAGACTCATCTAGAGACCATAGAGATTCCATTAAACCTCCTTATGCCATTCATGAGCTCTGATGAGTATTCCTCTTCTGAAGAGAATGAGGATGTTACTGACGAGCAAGCTGCCAAGTTCCTTGGTGCAATCATGAAGCTGAATGCCAAATTATTTGGCATTGAAACTTGGAAAGATGAACCTCCCTTGTTCACCAATGAACTAAGTGATCTGGATCAACTGACATTACCTCAGATGAGACAGGATCCTGGAAAGTTCATAATACCTTATACCATAGGCACCATGATCTTTAAGGCTCTGTGTGACCTTGGTTCAGGAATAAACCTCATGCCCCTCTCTGTAATAGAGAAACTGGGAATCTATGGGGTGCAAGCTGCTAAAATCTCATTATGAAGTCAAGGTCCAAAGCAAAAAAAAAAGAGTGTGCTTAAGAACCCTGAACACCTCTAATTGGGGACTTTAGCAAAGCTGAGTCACAATCTGAAAAGGTTCACCCAATTATGTGTCTGTGGCATTTATGTATCCGGTGGTAATACTGGAAAACAAAGTGCTTAGGGCCACGGCCAAGACTCATAAAGAAGCTGTGTTCAAGAATCATCATACTGAACTAGGAGAGTCAATAATACTATCTGAACTCTGAGTTCCTATAGATGCCAATCATTCTGAACCTTAATGGATAAAGTGAGATGCCAGAACTATTCAAGAGGCAAAAAGCTACAAGTCCCGCTCATCTGATTGGAGCTATGTTTCATTGATAGTTTGAAATTTATAGTATATTCTCTTCTTTTTATCCTATTTGATTTTCAGTTGCTTGGGGACAAGTGATGCACGGAAAACTTGTCTCTCAACAAATTTTCCTTCGGCAAGTGTACCGAATTGTCGTCAAGTAAAACTCACAATAGAGTGAGGTCGAATCCCACAGAGATTAACGGATTAAGCAATCAATAGTTGATTGATTATCCTAGTTAGACGATTCAGATTTGGATGATGAGTAACAAAGGAATGTAAATTTCATGAATGTAAAGAAAGCAATAAAGTGCAGAAAAGTAAAATGGCAAGAAAAGTAAATATAAGAACTAAAAATAAAATGAACATTGGGATCAAGAGATATTGCAATCCTTCGGATTAAGTTAATTCTCATCTCTTCCTCAATCAATGCACTCATTGATCTCCTTGGCAATCTTAAGTGATCGAATTACAATTCCTTGTAATTCAATCTCTCAAATCTTGATCAACAGCCAATTCCTTGGTCAATTGCTCATGAGAAGAGATGAGGTATGGTCACTGATTATACCACATGTATTTCCCAAATCAAGTGTTGGAAGGATTATAGTCACATATCCATCCACACCCAATTTGGTCCAACATGAGAAAGCATTTCTAGCATGATCTCTTCATTCCTCTTTCAAGGTTTAAAAGAGATCCAAGTATGAATAGTTTCTTTTCCAAGATAACTACCCAATTGGATAAAGATCGAAAGCTCTCTAGTAAAATCAAGAGGAAAGAAAGAAGAAGAAGAATAAGAACTACGCTTAATCCATTGAATCACAATAGAGCTCCCTAACCCAATGTAAAGAGTTAGTTGGTCATTGCTCTAACAAAAGAGAAAAGAAAGAAAGTGCAGAAAAGTAAAGATGAAGATTAAAACTGAAAATAAAACTTCAAAATTCATAAATGAAAAGTACAAAGAAAAAAAAGGAAAAATGTGTGAGGGAAGGGAGTCCGAAGACTCCTCTTCAATCCCTCATTCCAGAATTCCCCTCCGTATCAGAATGCTTTCAATGTAAAGACTAAGGCCTTTATATAGGCTCTCCTAAATTACAAAATAAAATTAAAAGCAAATTACAATTAAATGAAAATTCCTATTCTAGATGCTTCTTGTGGCCTTGATTGGTTGACAATTGTGGGCCTGCTTGCTTGAGCTTGGAAGTGGACTTGAGAGAGAAGTGAGTTAAGTTGAGGTCCAGGTGCTAAAGTTAGTGCTAAATTTAGCCACACTAACGCTACAAGTGTGGCGTTAGTGCTAAAGTTATTGTGGCTAACGTTGCACTTGCTGCCCAGTTGGTATTTTTGGGGCTTAAAAGATGCCTCTTGTTTGTGCTCAAATTTCATGCCCACTATAGAGTATTATATATCGTTGGAAAGCTTTGAATGTCAGCTCTCTAACGCAACTGAAATCATCTCAATTGGACCTCCGTAACTCAAGTTATGCTCCTTTGAAGTGGACATGGTCGCTGGCATATATGCCAACGTTACTGGAAATGTTGATTGCCAATAACGCTAGCGATTTTCCTATTTCTGAAGCTCAAACTTAGTGTCCACCCCATACTATTATATATCGTTGGAAAGCCCTGGATGTCTACTTTTCAATGCATTTTGAAGTGCATCATTTGGAGCTCTACAACTCGAGTTATACTTCTTGGAAGGTGAAGAGGTCAGTTGGCCAAAATACAGGCTGATACCATGTTCATCATTGCACTTTCGGGGCAGGTTTTCTCCCTCAAATTTAGTGTCAACCACGTAGTGCCATATATGCTTGGAAAGCTCTGGAATCCTACTTTCCAATGCCACTAGAATCACCTCATTTGGAGCTTTGTGGCTCAAGTTATGCGTGTTTGAAGAAGGCATGGTCAGGCTGCCAGGTGGGACTTTTGCCCACGTTAACTACCACGTTAACTAAGTTAACATGGGAGTTAACGTGGCTCTTTGTGGCTTGTGTTGGCAACGTTAGTGAAAATGTTTGGTGTCACTAACGTTGTCGACAACTTCTCTTCCTCACGTTAACTTCCACGTTAACTAGGTTAACGTGGCTTATTGGGGGCTTGTGTGCTTCCAACGTTAGTGACAATGTTGGGTGTCACTAACGTTGTCGACCATCTTGTTTCTTCACGTTAGCTTCCATGTTAACTAGGTTAACATGGGAGTTAACGTGGCTTAATGTGCTTTGGCCAACGTTAGTGACAATGTTGAGTGTCACTAACGGCATCAACAAGCAACAATTTAAGTTTGGTGTTGTGATGAGCGGATAATTTGTACGCTTTTTGGCATTGTTTTTAGTATGTTTTTAGTAGGATCTAGTTACTTTTAGGGATGTTTTCATTAGTTTTTATGTTAAATTGACATTTCTGGACTTTACTATGAGTTTGTGTATTTTTCTGTGATTTCAGGTATTTTCTGGCTGAAATTGAGGGACTTGAGCAAAAATCAGATTCAGAGGTTGAAGAAGGACTGCTGATGCTGTTGGATTCTGACCTCCCTGCACTCAAAGTGGATTTTCTGGAGGTACATAACTCAAAATGGCGTGATCCCAATTGCGTTGGAAATTAGAAATCCAGGACTTTCCAGCAATATATAATAGTCCATACTTTGGCCGAGTTTAGACGACGTAAAAGGGCGTTGAACGCCAGTTCTACGCTGCTGTCTGGAGTTAAACGCCAGAAACAAGTCACAAACTAGAGTTGAACGCCAGAAATACGTTACAACCTGGCGTTCAACTTCAGAAAGAGCCTCTGCACATGTAACATTCAAGCTCAGTCCAAGCACACACCAAGTGGGCCCCGGAAGTGGATTTATGCATCAATTACTTACTTCTGTAAACCCTAGTAGCTAGTTTATTATAAATAGGACTTTTTACTATTGTATTAGACATCCTGGATTGTATTTTTGATCCTGTGATCTCGTTTTGGGGGCTGGCCATTCGGCCATGCCTGGACCTTTCACTTATGTATTTTTAACGGTAGAGTTTCTACACTCCATAGATTAAGGTGTGGAGCTCTGCTGTTCCTCAAAGATTAATGCAAAGTACTACTGTTTTCTATTCAATTCATCTTATTTCGCTTCTAAGATATTTATTCGTACTTCAACCTGAATGTGATGAACGTGACAATCATCATCATTCCCTATGAACGTGTGCCTGACAACCACTTCCGTTCTACCTTAGATTGAATGAGTGTCTCTTAGATCTCTTAATCGGAATCTTCGTGGTGTAAGCTAGAATGATCGCGGCATTCAAGAAAATCCGAAAAGTCTAAATCTTGTCTGTGGTATTCCGAGTAGGATTCAATGATTGAATGACTGTGACGAGCTTCAAACTCGCGATTGCTGGGCGTAGTAACAGACGCAAAAGGAGGGTGAATCCTATTCCAGCATGATCGGGAACCTCAGATGATTAGCCGTGCCGTGACAGGGCATCTTGGACCATTTTCACAAGAGGAGGGGATGTAGCCACTGACAACGGTGATGCCCTTGCATAAAGCCAGCCATAGAAAGGAGTAAGACTGATTGGATGAAGACAGCAGAAAAGCGGAGGTTCAGAGGAATGAATGCATCTCCAGCATCGAATGGAAATAAAGGGTAATTAAAATAATTACTTTTAAAGCATAGGAAACATGTTTTTCACATACATCACATAATAAGGAAGGGAAAGTAAAATCATGCAATTAACATGAATAAGTGAGTGAAGGATTGAATAAATCACTTAAATTAGGCACAAAATATCTCATAAAATATGGGTTTATCAACCTCCCCACACTTAAACAATAGCATGTCCTCATGCTAAATCCAAGATAAAGAGTAAGGTAAGGTTGAAGTGGTGAAATCTCATGCAATGCAATCTATTCTAAATGCAACTACCTAAATGAATTATGCAATTCTAAATTTTATTCACTTGTATATAAAGCTTACATGTAGTTAAATTAATTTACATTCTCAAGGAATCATATATGCATAGCCAAACCTTAGATACTGATAAAGCACTTTTACAATTGAGATGTGAAAGAAAAATATTTTACAAACTTGCAAGACAATTAGCAATTTAAGCAGAGATATATGTTGATGAGCTATTGAACCCTCACTGGATTTTGTGTTTACTCTCTAGTCACTCAGTGTTTATTGGGTTAATCACTCTATTCTTCTTTTTATCCTTACTTTCCATAACTTTGTGCTTCATCTAACCAATCAACAATTATAGAATATAGGCATACAAAAATCATGAGGTCTTTAATTAAGGTTGTAATGGGGCCAAGGTAAAGGTAAGGGTATATGTATAAGGCTAAGTGAGCTAATAAGTGAATCCTTGATTAATCTAAGATCTCACCTAACATACATACTTTGTAAAGCAAGAATTTCTTTACCTATTCACCCAAATTTTTCCACTTTTGATGTTACATGCTCATGCATTAGTTTTAATTTTGTCCCATGTGCATTGCTTTATTTTGCATTTGGGGAATTCTTTTGTATCCCCTTTATTCAAATAATTTTTTTTAATGCACATGGTAATTCAATTATTTTGATTTCACATGAGCATGCTCTCCAAAATTTTTATTTTGAATTATTTTATTCTTTTTAACTTTCTACCCTTTGTTTTTATCATCCATATTCCCAATAGGTTTCCCACACTTAAACAATACACACTTTCTATCTTAAGATAACCAAGGATTCAACTTGTGATTTTTATTTTATTTTTCTGCTTAAGGCTAGTATTGTGGTTTATAGAATAAGAAGAGATTTAAAGGCTCAAGGGGGCTAACAAGGGTGATGTAAAAGGTAGGTTGATTTGGGATAAGTGAGCTAGAATCAAACAATGGCCTCAGTCACTTTCTTGGTATGTATCTATATTCTATAATCGAACATATAGATTAAAACAAAGTAAATAACACCAGAATAAAAAAGAAGGGCGGAACACACAGGAATAAAAATTATGGTTTAAATGTAACCATACAATTAAGCTCAAAACTCACAGGCTGTGTGTTCTCTAACTCAAAAATCATATACCAGTTATATATGTCATGCAAGTAAAAATTAAGAGTTTCCATTATTCTCAATGTAAATCTTAAGGTGGCTTTAAAGTTTTAGTGTTTCTCCTTGATGAAATGTTGTTAACTAACTAACATGTAATGCTATATACAAGGTGTGTGGATTGTTTTTATTATGTTAAAGTCTCTAGTTTACTTCCTTTTTATATTTTCAATTTAAACTAAGTTATCTTATGCTAAAAAGGGTAAACTATACTAATTAATCCACATTTTCTATAACTAATAAGTTAGAATTGCAACTAAACTAAATGGCTAAAATATGAACTAAAAGTGCAACATGCAGAAATATAGTAAAAATACATGAAAATAGCAATGTATAAATACTGAAAAAATAAAAAAATAAAAAGAAAAATACAGAAAAGTAGCAAAATAAAGTAAAAGAGTTTGTAGTGGTTCACAAAAAAAATATGCCAGAGATGGCGACCTCCCCACACTTAAAATGAAGCATCGTCCCTGATGCTCACTCAAGCAGGGTGTGAAGGGTGTCATCACTAGAAGGATGGGTAGTCGGAGTCTCTGTGGTGGTGGTTTGAGGATCTGCCTACGGCAGAGGAGGTGCTGACTGAATACGGATCTCTGGGTCTGCAGCCTGAATCTGAGGTGGGGCCTCCTGCTGTGATGCAGCTTGCTCCGTGCCTGCCTACGCAGCCTCTCTCTGTGGATGGGTCTCCACCTCATGATCATCCGCCTCCTCCTCAGATGGCTCTGATGGTGTGTCAGGCTCGGAGGGGATGTCGCCGCCAGATCGTATCATCAGCTTCAGGTGCTCATAGCGTTGCTTGCTGCGACGCTCAAATCTCTCATATCGGCGCCGGTTGCGGCGCTCCATCTGGTCTAGCTGCTAAAACAGGTGGTGTACTAGGTGATAAATTGGCTCTGAGGCAGGTGGAGGTGCAGTGGTGGTAGCAGATGTAGCTGGGGTAGCTGTAGAGGAAGAGGGGCCAGCAGACGGTGTGGCTGTCTCACCAGGAGCTGTGAGGAATGGAGGTCTGTAGCCCAAAGCCAGAAAATTTCTGCTGTGAGGGATAATCTTCTTGCATTCTGCAGCAGGTGGCCTCTCATCAGCATCCTCCCAAGGCACGTCAGCTCGACGGCCTAGCTGTGTAATCAGATATGGAAAGGGGAGAGTGCCTCGGACGTGGACCCTGGCCATATAGTACCGGATGAAGCGTGGCAGGTACAGGTCCTTACCCTCCATCACACACCATATGAGGGTGATCATAGCGGCAGGTAGCTCCGTCTCATGGGTACTCGGCATAACAAAGTTGCTCAAGATCTGATGCCATAGCCGAGCCTCATCATTTATGTAAATCCGCTTGATTCCCTTAGGCATGGTGGTGTTCTGACCCATGACCCATGGAACAGTCGGGTCAAGGGCTATCCTTGCCTTGACGGCATCCCAGTCAAACTTCATGAAGCGTATGTCCTCCTCAGCCTTTTGATAACCATCTGGCTGATCAGATTTAGGCAGAAGCTTCAGAATATCCTCAATGGCCTCTTCAGTGAGCAGTATCTGCTTCCCTCTTAGGTTCACTGCATCTAGGGAAGTTTTGAAGTAATTGCAGTAAAACTCTCTTACCCAAGAAGCATTGACCTCAGTCAGGTTTCTCTCCAGGAAGAACCAGCCTCTTTGTTTGATCTGATCAGAGGTGTATTGCTGGAGTTCTTCCGGAATTTTCAGAGTCCGCTCCAAGTACAGGTTCTTGGAGGTTGCAAATACCGGATACTTTAACTCGCAGTATTTGTTTGCAAACTTGATGGGATCAGTAGCAGGGAGTAGCTGGTCAGCCTTCTCCTGCGGGGTGAAGTGTTTCTCCCGCCAGGAGTCATCATGCATGATGTCCAGGATGGACATAGAGGATTCTCCTCTTTTTCGTTTGCCAGTTGTTGCCTTTCCTTTTCCTTTTCTTTGGGTGTCAGACATCCTGAAAAACAGAAATCGAGGATATAATAAAAACAGGAAAACAAGTAGGCAAATAACAAAATAAGCACATAGTGGCAAATGAGCAGTAGAGTAATGAAAATGAGTGAAGAAAATGTGCATTAAGGATTATAGGAGTTAAAAGTCCGAGAAGAAAAATTCACAATCCAAAATGTATTAGAAGTCATGTTAATTAGGAAAAAGTATCATCATGCCTTAGTTAGAAGGTTAAAGAGAATAGTGAAAAAAAAACCAGAAGAGATGTTTTGAAAGGTAAGTAGGTTAGGAATGAAAAAGAGGTAAGGAAGTTGAAATCAGTGAGTTAGTAAAAAGAAAGTCAGAGTAAGTGGCATGATGATCATTTTCTAAGTAACAAGTATTCACAATTAGAAGCTACAGTTAACTCATATCCAAACAAGGAAATTTGGTTGATGATGATTCAGATAGATATAGAAATAGCGAAAATTAGAATCTAAACATAAAAAATGCAGATTATGAACCAGGAAATAAAAAAGAATACGAAAGCATGCCCTGGTATTCATGAATTGTTTTAGTAGAAGCAGAGTAAAGCAGAGTTCAAAGTGCCAAAACCAAGACATGAAAGGAAACAAAACACTGTACAGAAAATTGGGCAGCATCCCTGCTAAAATTGGATGTTCCCGGAAAATAAACAGCAACAGAATAGTTCATATAAAATAAAACAAACTGCAATTAGGTAAGAACAAGAAAGAACATTCGCAATAGCAGCATGAACGGTAAGAACAGTATATGAACAATACTAACATCACACCAACAGCAGAATTGTGAAAATTATAAAGCAAGTAGCATGAACAGCGCAATTAATCAGGCCTAAATCCACTAACCACATCCTAGGCTACCTAACCACCTAGAATCCACTACAACATTCATATCTAACTAGCCTAATTATGAATATAAACAGAAAAATATGTAATTAGCTAGGAATTAAAAGAAGGGTGGCGTTCGGCGGAACCTGCTAGTCGTATGAATGAAAGTTGGGCAGAGAGATGGCTGGGGGATAGTAGTAGTGGCG
The DNA here is from genome assembly GCF_000816755.2 of Arachis ipaensis. Lineage (NCBI taxonomy): Eukaryota > Viridiplantae > Streptophyta > Magnoliopsida > Fabales > Fabaceae > Arachis > Arachis ipaensis. The sequence goes on along the minus strand of NC_029787.2, from coordinate 106,105,812 downwards.
GCTGACTTGGCAGTTGAGGGTGGTTGGCGCGGCAGTGGTTGTTTGGAGGCAGGGGGTTTCGGGTAGGTTAATGGGGGTAGGGGTTAAGGAGGAAGGAAGGGAAAGGGGTGTGGGTGGTGGGTGGAGGTGCGGCGGTGATTGCGGCGCGGTGGGGTTGGTGGTCGCGGCGGTGGGCAGTAGTGGTGGAGGGAGGAAGGGGGGTGTGGGCTGTTCGGAGGCAGGGGGTTTAGGGGTGTAATGTGGGTAGGGGGAAGGAAGGGAAGGGGGCGTTGGTGGCAGTTGGAGGCGTGGCGGTGACGGCGGCGCGGTGGGGGTGGTGGTCGCGGAGGTGGGCAGTAGTGGTGGAGGGAAGAAGAGGAGAGAAGAAAAAGAAAGAGGGAGAAAGGAGAAGGGGGTGGCGTTACGGTGGGGTCTGGGTGGTTGACGGTGGTGCGGTGGCGTAGGGTGGCGCAGGTGGTGGAGGAGCACCAAGGGTTGCAGAGAAGAGGAAGAAGAAAGGGATTGGGGGGAGGGAGAAGATGGGGTAGGGTTCGCGTCACAGGGGGTTAATAGATTTGAATCCACGCGATCGCATGGGGCACGCAGTCGCGTGGCTAGGGTGGAATAGAGGTTGACGCGATCGCGTGAGTGATGCGATCGCATGGACTGGGTGAAAGGATGAATGACGCGGTCGCGTGAGGCATGCGACCACGTCACTGGAATTTGTGCTAAACGCACAATTCCAGCGTCGTTTCAGCGTAACTCTCTGTCTCCTTTAGGGTGTTGTGCAATCCACGCGACACGATCGCGTCGCTCACGCTGTCGCGTGGGATTGGTGTTGTGCAAGTGACGCGACCGCGTGGGTCGTTTTGTGCGAAACGCACAACAACCGCACGATTCTAGCCCAACTTTCTGGGTGTTGGATCCTTACACCGATTTCCAGATCACGCGGCCGTGTGAATGACGCGGACGCGTGGGAAGTGTTTTTCGCAACTGACGCGATCGCATGAGTGATGCGGTCACGTCGCGCGCCCTTTCTCTTTTTTTTTTATTATGCAGGTATGCAATTATGCAGTATGCAATGCGAGTGAATAATATTCAGGTTCAATTGAAAAAGAAATAAAAATAAATAACACAAAATAAAACTGAAAAAGAAACGACCATACCACAGTGGGTTGTCTCCCACCTAGCACTTTTAGTTAAAGTCCTTAAGTTGGACATTGGATGAGCTTCCTGTTATGACGGCTTATGTTTAAATTCATCCAGAAATCTCCACCAGTGCTTGGAATGCCAATAGCCTCCGGGGTCCCAAACTAGGCATGTAAAGCTTCTGAGCAGCTTCAAACAGATTCTCAGGCCCCCGGGGTGACGAATGTCAGAATAGATTCCAGGATCCCAAACTTTGCTTTTAAATCCGCCTTTGTCTTGATCTATATTTTTCCATTCGGGCGGTTTAAAAATTAGATTCTCACCAAGATGACCAAACGTTTTCCGAGATCCATTCGATTGATCATGTTGCCAATTTGTGCACTTCGAGTTGAAGCGTGGAACCTTATTGAACCTTGTGCACCAGCTCTAAGTACGAGCCATTTCCCTTTTACTCTTAAAGCCTCAGAGAGCTCTAAGCTGGCCATCTATTTCAAGCAACCCATATTCAAGTGGAAAAATAAAGCTAAAGGTTAAGGATTGTACCCACTTGAAGCTTGTATTGGGTGGTAATGGCCTTGGGATAGGTGTTTCCAGTGGTTCTGTAAGTTCTACTCCCTTGTGGTCTTCTGTAAATTTCTTCACTTCCATGCAGACTTCTTCAAATGCATCCATGTCCTGATCAAAGCCTTCTATGTCTTCCTCGTCACTTAAGTCATAAACGGGAGGTTGAGAGAAATCTACCTTCGCATCATCTTCGTATTCACTTGGGGAAGATTCTTCGATCTCAGCGAATTCACTTGTGGATGCAAGTTCATTACTAGGAGAACTTGACTTGAGAATATCATTATCAAGGAAACTTGCTTCTTGGATTATTCCGTCTAGTTTTTCATAAAAGACTTGCTTTGGGAGTTGTGCACTATCCTCCTTAGCATCAATTGTAACGTCCTTGACAGAATTTTCAACCAGCTCTTCTTCTTCTATAATGACAGCTTCCTCTACTTGTTCCAGTACGAAGCCATGCCCTGTTCTGTCCACTGGAGTTTCTAGTATCTCCTTCATACTACGCTCTTCATTAGATTGTCCACATGGGGCTGTGGGAGGTCCTTGAATGTTCGAACGTCTAGAAGATAATTGACTTACTGTTTGCTCCAGTTGATGAAGGGTTGTTTGAAGTTGATCTACTGTTTCCTTGAGGCAAACCTCTGATTCTCGGGGTGATGGATTTGGACGTGGTACATGGAGAAGTGGTGGTGTTTAGGAGTAATTGGATTGGAATTGGGGTAAACGAGGATCATATAGTGGTGAATGGTGAAAAGGAGCTTGTGAGTGTAGTGGTTCGAAGTTATGTTGAGAGGATGGCCTATAAGCACAGGGTAGGGCTTGTTGGTAACTACAAGGTTGTCCACCATGTCTATTGGCTTGGTATGCAGTGTAGAATGGTCTTTGTCCATGATATCTTGGAGGGTGTTGTTGCCTAAAGGGTTGATCAGATCCTCTTGGCTCCATCCATCTTTGATTGCTCTGACCTTGATGCATGTTCCTGTTATAACTTTCACTCCTTTCAACAATATTAGAACCAAACTCAAAGCGAGAGGGGTGAGAATTCATAGTAGCTAATGGAAATAAAAGGAGAAAATAAACACAAATAAACAAGTAAAAGAAAAATATTTACAATAACCAATAATAAGGCACACAATTGCAGTTCCCCGGCAACGGTGCCATTTTGAAGAACTAAAGATTGATGGTTTAGAAGTTATAGTAAACTCTCGTTGCAAGTATAGTTACTAAACCAAGCAATCAACCTTTCTTACAAACGTTTAGGTTGTCACAAGTAACAAACCCCTTAAAAATTGATAACCGAAGTATTTAAACCTCGGGTCGTCTTCTCAAGGAACTGCAGGGAAGTATGTTCTTATTATTGGTTATGAAGATTGTAAAGTGGGGTTTTGAAGATGAGGAACACGTAATTTAAATGGCAGGTAAAATAAATAAATAACTGTAAAATAAACTTTTGGCAAGGTATGAGAAATTAGAAGTCCTATCCTAGTTATCCTTATCAAATGAAATATCTCAAATAACATTAATTCAAAGAATAATCTGTAACATAGAAGAATTCATAAATTAAATGGAGAAAGTAATTAAAAAGGAATATTGAACCTGATAAAAAGAGATAATTCTGAAAGCAAAAGAAATCCTAATTCTAAATCCTAAAAGAGAGAGGAGAGAGCCTCTCCCTCAAAAATACATCTAAATCATGAAAAGTAACTAATTGGAGACTCTCCCTTGAATGGATGCATTCCCCCACTTTATAACATCTGATCTGTGCCTTCTGGACTTGGATTTGGGCCAAAAAGGGCTTCAGAAATCGCTAGGAGCATTTTCTGTAATTTTTGGTGCGTGGCCTCTGTCACGCGTCCACGTGGGTCATGCGGTCGCGTCATCTGGAGTTTTCCTTATCACGCGGTCGCTTCAGTCATGCGTCCGCGTCATATGCGTTTCGCTCAAGGCGCGCGATCGCGTCAATCACGCGGTCGCGTCACTGCCATTTCGCGCTGGCATGGGCCGCGTCGTCCATGCGATCGTGTCACTGCCAGTTTCTCCAAAAACTCCTTTTTGTGCTTTCCTTCCATTTTTGTATGTTTCCTTTCCATCCTTTAAGTCATTCCTGCCTTAGAAGATCTGAAACTACTCAACACACGAATCACGGCATCGAATGGAAATAAAGGGTAATTAAAATAATTACTTTCAAACCATAGGAAACATGTTTTTCACATACATCACATAATAAGGAAGGGAAAGTGAAACCATGCAATTAACGTGAATAAGTGAGTGAAGGATTGAATAAATCACTTAAATTAGGCACAAAATATATCATAAAATATGGGTTTATCAGGAATCGTGGCGTTGTTTAGGACTTCTCCGGTGCGTGTCGGTAATCAAGTTGATGAATCTATCGTGTACTTTCATCATCTTTTCTGGACATTTCCTCCATGCATTGAGGCATTTCGACATTGCAAGTCACTGGTCAGCATCGACGGTACTCATTTGTTTGGGAAGTACGGCAGTACTTTGCTTCTGTATTCTAATTACTACACCCTAAGTACTATATATTATGTTATCAAATTTAATAACTAAAAGAAAATAAACTTACCTCTTCATTGATGCTGTCGGCAACGTGAGCAACGCGGTTGAGTCAGTACAAGCTGCCTTTGTCTGCCATGGTCCCGCGCCTTAGGAAAATCAAGTGGCCAAATCCTCTACAACCCTTTTCCTCCTTCTCTCAATCCACAACTCACTCTCTCTCTATCTCTCTCTCTCTCTAAAATTGTTTGTTTTGAATTGAAATCAAGAATTCGCTACTGCGTCCGACAGATTTATAGGCATGTATAAACCGCTGGAGGGGTAACGCGATTTTCTCAATATGGCATTTGTGAAGAAACCGTTATATAGGGGTGCCACAGTTTCTTCTTATCTCAATTTCTTCAGAAACAGCTACAGGGTGTAGCGGTTTCTGCTCACACGCAACCCAACATAAACCGCTGCATCCTATAGCGGTTTACGTGCAAACCCTAATTCACTATGCCCCTATCGTGGTTTGTATAGAATTATGAAAGTTGCATTTGCGTTTTCAATGTATAAAAGTTGTATTATGGTAATATTGGTTTCCAATCAATTTATTTCGGTAACTTGCCCATTAAAAAAGGTTGCTTGATGCTTATCACTGTCTTAACTGTCTGTTGACATGATCACTTGATTAGTTAATGTTATGGGTGGTTACTCATAAGTGATTCCTTCTCCATTTTTATTCATTTATTGTGTAAGTTAATCGCAATTAAATTTATAATAATTAAAGAAATCACTTAACGAGTATGGTCACGATAAACAACATCAACCGATAATAGAGTAATGCTAGGTAGCCAAACAATAGTGTATAATGTAGAGATAGCATAAAATAAATGACATTCTCATGATAAGCGAGTGGAGTACACCTGCTTATCAATTCAACCTTCTTCTGCATGCTTGGAGTAATTAATTTCATTCTCAAAATTCATTTCAGTTTCTTCTAAATCAAATCCCTAACATCTCTCATTTACAATTATATCCATTAAAATGCAATTTCTGTCTAGTAGATTAACATCCGAAAACACTATCACATTAACCTGAATGAAAGATCAAACATTTTCCCCCAATTTCATTTAAACCATAAGCCCACAATCGAGAAGAACGAAAAGATGCAGAGAGAAGCAGGAACCCAACAGCTTTGTCATCAGAACATCGCATAGCCTTATTTCCTACTCCTATAGGTATGTTATCTAGTTTCATGTTTCGATTAATTGGCATATTAGGGCTTCATTATCAGTTGTTGCATGTGTCTGGGTTTGATGTAAACGATGAAAGTTTTAGTCTTTATTTCACATTGATGGGATTGGGAAAGGGGAAAAACTTGCAAAGATGGCGTTTTGGGGGTGGAGATGAAGGAAAGGCTTCCAAAAAGGGGTTTTTCATTTTTATAATCAGCAATTATTTTTATGGGGTGTTACAGTTTCCCTTTTTTTAATTTGTTCAACCATTGTTTGATTTGCTATTTACTTGCTACGTGTTGTGCTATATTTTAAGGGATTAATAATGTGTCAATTGTAAAGTAGCCATTGGGTTTAAGTTGCCTCCATAATTCGAAAGACTCTACTGGAAAAGCCCGCGTTTGTGTTTCAAGAGGATAAAGCTGAGGCAAAGGAGTAGAGCAAGAACGAAAGCACTTTCATTCTAGCCTGGCTTGGTTTTGGTCTTGTCATTCTTGTTGAGGGCATCTCTGTTGCTGCTTCCGGTACCTTTCTTTTTTTTTCTCTTCATCAATTCTACTATGAGAAAGAAAAAAAATAAAGAATATGAATAAAGTTTTATGAGAAAGAGATATACACAGATAACATTCCATAAAAAGTAGGCACAAGAGAAGCTACGCTTTCTTTCTCATTGTTGTTCTAAAAACTTGATAAGAGGATTATCGTCGGTTAGGAATTTCACACAAATAATCTCGTCGAAGTATAGTTCCCAACCAACAAACAATCCTCCATCATAGTTTTGTTTTGGTTGTCACAAGTCCAACCCAATAAAGTAACCGAGAGTATTAGTACCGGGTCGTTCTCCCTAGGAATTACAATCGAGTGCCTAATTATTGGTTATGAGTTTCAAGGGGTTGGGTTAATAAAGACGTAAGAAAATAAATGGCAAAAAAATAAAGGTAACAACTAAAGAGAACAAATGCTAAAAAGAGGCATTCATGGCAAGGATTGAGAATTTAGGCATTCTATCCTAGTCATTAATCATAATACAATACTTAATAAGAGCTAATCCTATTTCGTCATCTCTAACATAGGAAGAATGTATAATGTTATCTTCATATTGAGAGAAAGTCAAATAGGACTAGTTAATCCCAATCTATAAGTGATGTTAATGGACACAAGACTAACTAATCACTCTAGATCACCAATCCAAATTGAGCATTAATGACTCAAGATCAGCTAATTTCTCTTTCCAAGCCAAGAATGCTCGAAAACTACTCTAAACCTAAGTCGAGCATTTTGTCAAACACTTAGAAGGCATAAAAGGAAAGCATCATAAAATTGCAAGAATAATAAAATCTATTACTACCCAATGCAAGAAATTAACAATAATAACTAAAGAAAGCAATATTAACATGAAATATCTCAAATTACATTAAAGGAAATTGAAATTGACAAGATTGTTCACAACATAAAGATAGGCAAAAAAGAGAAATTATTAAGATGAACTAAGGAAATTAAAGCAAATCAACAAGGAAAAGTGAAGGAAACTAAATCTAAACAAGTTATTAAACCTAAATCTAAGATGAAAATAAACTAAGAACCCTAATTTCTAGAGAGAAGATGGAGTTTCTCTCTCTAGAACTAACCTAAGGCATGCTTTCTACACTAACTAATTGCTCCCCCTTGACCAATCTTGAATTCTGCATCAAATAGCCTCAGAAATGAGTTGGATTTGGATCTGGGAAGCTCAGAAATTGCCCCCATCGTATTCACTTTAATGAGGTCACGTGACCAGCGTCACGTGTGCGCGTCACTGTCAAATTTCTCACTCACGCGTACGCGTGGATGATGCGTGCACGTCGCTGGCAGATTTCCTCTTCATGCGTACGCGTGGGTGACGCATGCGCGTGGCCTTCAATTCAGCAAATTCTCATTTTCTTCATGAATTCTCCACTTTTTATGCTCTTCTCTTCACCTCTTCCATCCAATTGTTGCCTTATAAGCCCAAAATCACTCAACAATCATATCAAGGCATCGAATGGGATTGAAGTGAATTAAAATTGGTAAATTTAAAGGCCCAAAAAGCAAGTTTTTAACTCTTAAGCACAAATTAGGGAGAATTACAAAACCATGCTATTTCATTGAATAAATGTGAGATAAGTTGATAAAATTCACTAAATTCAACATAAAATAAACTACAAAATTGGGGTTTATCAAACCTCCCCACACTTAAACTAATCACGTCCTCATGCCAAACTCAAGAAAGAGACAAAGGGTATCAACATTTATTCAATACAAACTATCTATATGCACTCTATCTAAGTGCATGCAACTACTTGGTCAAAATAAATCAATTTCCAAGAATACATATATGAACATAAGGGATAAAGGTATTAACAACCAAGTCAAATCCACAATTGAATTGAGTTATTGAAAATAGTTTACAAACTTGCAAGAAAAGAGATGATCATAGGTGAAAACATGTAATTGAGCAATCGAACCCTCACTGGATGTGTATCTGCTCTTGTCACTCAAGTGTATGGGGTTGATTCACTCAATTCTTTCCTAATCATGCTTTCCAAGATTTATTTTTCATCTAACAATCAATAATTATTCAATACATGCATACAAATATTATGAGGACTTTCCACAAGGTTATAATAGGGCTAGGGTCAAGGTAGGATATATATGGTTAAGTGAGCTTGAAATTTGAATCTTTGATTAACTTAAGCTCTCACCTAACCTATATAACAACCTATAAAATTCTAATACAACACCTAACTACCCATACTTCTCACTTTTTTCACACACTCATGCATTCTCTTTTTTATCACAACCCATATGCATCGATTTTTATTACTTTACTTTGGGGCATTTTGTCCCCTTTTTATTGGTTCCTTTTTTCTTTTTTTTTTCTTTTTCTATTTTTTTATTTTTATATTTATTTTTATTTTTCTCATGTATATGGTTTAAACATAATTAATACATGAGTATGTACTCAATTCCCAAAATTTTGACAAAAATATAAAAATACACTTTTACCTCTACCCAATGTTCCTAATTTTTCCAAACTTGAATGATACACACTCTCACTAACCTAAGCTAATCAAGGATCCAAACAAGGGACATTTATTATTTTTCGCTTTAAGGCTTGTATTGTACTAGAATTAAGAACAAAAGGGGTTTAACATAGGCTCAAAATTAGCTAACAATGGTAGATAAAAGGTAAGGCCATTTGGGAAAGTGAGCTTAATGAAATGAAGGCCTCAATCATATAAATGCATTCATACACAAAAATAATGTACATAAAGAATCAAACAAATCAAAGATTACAATCATAGAAAGAGAATAATACATACAAGAATAAAAATAGTGGTTATATGATGTAACCACACAATTAGGCTCAAAACTCATATGCTTATGTGTTCTTAGCTCAAAACATGTTCCACAATATATAGTTCAAGCAAGTTTCATGAATTTTTTTTTCAAATCAATTGGGGTGCCCAATAGATAAATTCCTTGGAAAATTTCATTATTTTTGGCTAAGCTTATTATATTTATGCAAACTAAGAAAATGCAACTAAAATTCTAAAAGACCTAAAAATGAAATGCGAAAGTGTTGGGATTAGAAATTTGTCACCCAAAAATGGCCGATCTGTTGGACGACCTCCCCACACTTAAAAGTTTGCACCGTCCTCGGTGCATTCAGAGATGAGCAAGGGGGTACGGCGACTTTCTGGATTGCTACCTTCAGCTGGTAGATCAACTGGCTACTGCATGTTCTTTCTCCCGCTTCCGTTTTTGCTTATGGTGCACCATTCATGAAAAATAGAAAATAACATCGTAAGACAAGAAAATGTAAAGCAAGAAAGCGTAAATGGTTGGAATGAGGTAAGAATCACTAAAATGAAGTGAGTGAATTAATGTGACATCGATGAAAAATGGTGTGTGAGTTCTAAGTTGCATGTAGTTTAGAATATACACTAACATAGAAGCTATGTCACAATTACACAAAAGAAGTAAGCACTTCACTCATTCTAGTGTGCTTGAGATACTGTAAAGAAAACTTGTAGGTTAAGACAACCAAACAAGTAGTGAAGAAGCATGAAAGCATTCAAGTAAGAATTAAGTGATTATGAAATGGATGATGAATGAACATTGATTGATGTGCAAGGAAGCTTAATGAACAAAGTGAAATATGAAACTTACACATTAATCAATGACACACTTTAAATTTTGGCTCACATCACCTAGTGGACATAGAATGGGAAAACATGGTTGCTATGCAACGTAGTAAAAGAGAACTAGAAGTGAAAATCAACCACATAGCAAGCACGGTCCATATAACTTGAGAGTTTCACAAAGATGTCCCTAGGTGATCTTACAATCCAATTCACAATTGAAGCATTATGCCAAAATGACTAGTTTCAAATATATATAGAGCACATAAGTAAATAATTAATGGTCAACATGTCATTAAGGCGTAAGCATAACATATGGATGCATATGATCAAGAGACACAATGCATTAAGATAATGCACAACATCCATCAAGAAATTGCCTAGTCAAAGAAAAGAATTCAAATTACATGGTGGCCAAATCATGTAATTTAAAAGAATTAGAGTGCTTTGAAGGCAATCCAAAAATACTTGGTATTCAAAAGATATTAAGCATGAAGAATTCACAACCAAGCAACAAAGTATAACCTCAATTAAGAACTCCAACAATGAATATGAACAACAATGATTCTAACATAGCATCCTATCAGTAATCAACAACAATAGATAGCAAACAAGATTAATAATCCAACACTTATAATAAAAAAATAGAAAAATAAACATAAATCAAACTAACTAACCAACTAACTAACTAACTAACTAAAAGAGATGGTGATAGATAGTGATTGCTAGTGTTGGACAATGGTTGAAGGGTGGAAAGAAAAGAGGAAAAGAGAGAAGAAGGAAAGAAATGGAAAGAAGAGAAGAAAAGAAGTGAGTGAAACAGGGCAGGGTGTCACGCGTACGCATCAAGTCACGCGTATGCGTGAGTGGAAAAATTTTGGATCGACGCGTATGCATCATTGATGCGCATGCGTGATAGTGCAGAGAGAGACAAATGACGCGTACGCGTGGGTCACGTGTACGCGTGGGTCAAAAATGTGTTAGAGGCACAATTTCAGCACACTACGCACACAACTCTCCGGTTTTTGTACTGCGCTGAAAAATTTGGGGATCACGCGTACGCGTGGGCGAGGCGTATGCGTGAGGTGTTGGAAACTTGGGGGTCACGCGTACGCGTGGGTGACGTGTACGCATGGCTGGGTACTCTATTTTTTCAAAATTTTTCAATTTCTTGCACCAAACCAAGCATTCCAAACCTCCAAACAGCTACCAAAACCATCAAACCTTATTTAACATACTAGACTCCCAAACAAACTCAACAAACTAAACTAAACATGAAATTAAACTTATTTTACCCATATTTACAAAAGAGAAAAAATGAAAAGATGTTACCATGGTGGGGTGTCTCCCACCTAGCACTTTTATTCATTGTCCTTAAGTTGGACGATTGATGGGGTCCTTGCTATGGTGGCTTATGCTTGAACTCCTCCTTGAATCCCCACCAATGCTTGCATATCCAATTTCAACCGGGATCCCAAATTAGGCGCACAAGGTGTTCAAGTAAGCTTGAGCAAATGACAAAACCCCAAGAGTGTTGATTGTTGAAATCAATTCCGGGGTCCCAAACCTTGTTCTTACACCCATCTTCTTGTTGATAACCATAGTTAAATTCGGGTGACAAGGCTTGTGAATTCTCAATTGAGCATCCAAACACCTTCCTAGACCCATTCAATGTAGCACTACACCAACCATTGCTCTTAAACTTAGATGAGGCAACCATAGTGAATCTTGAATTGTGATGCCTACCACTAGCCAACTCTTTCTTGCTTTTCATTCCACAAATATTCCTAAGTTGACCATCCATTTCAAGCAACCCATATTCAAGTGGAATAAGAAAGCTAAGGGATATGAATTTTACCCACTTGAACAGTGTAAAGGATGATGGTGACTTAGGAAGGGAGACCTCTCCACACTTTGACAATGTGAAGTCCACTCCCTTGTGCTCTTCTTTGACTACCTCCACCTCTTGGAAAGCATCTTCCATGTCCACTTCTTGACAAAGTTCTTCACATTCAACCACTTCCTCACCAACCTCTTCTAGCTTTTTTCCATTCTTCACGTCACAACTTGGAGGTAATGTGGAACTTATCTCAACATCTACCTTAATTTCAATGGGAGAAGATTCCTCAAACCCAAAAGGATCATATGTTGGTGTGGAATTATCAATAAGATGCGGATTTGTTGCTTGCTTCACTTCTTCCAATTCTTCATCATTCACCATATGCTTTGGAGGTTACGCACCCTCCTCGACATTGCTTTCAAGCTCAATGGAAGAAGGCTCAATATGATCATCGAGATGATTTGTTAGTGATGACAAGAACTGATCAATAATTGAGTCCAATTCTTGATCAACCTCTCCTAATTCTTCAACCATTCCTTTCGGCTCAATTATTTCAACTTCCTCCTCTTGTTGCAATTCTTGCTTCAACTCCTCCTCTTCACCCTGAACCTCTAAATTCACTCCCTCACTATTCTCCTTAGTTGATCCTCCACATTTGTCCATGGGAGTACTTGGGTTGCATGAGCTTAGGTGGGAGGCCATGTGGTTAATGGCTTCCGCCATGGTAGCAACCATGACTTCTAGCTTCTTTAGCTCTTTTTGCTTCTCTTCTTGCCTTTGGATATAAGAGCCAATATCTCTTTGTTGTTCTTGCAAGAAGATACAGAGAGCTTCATCCCTTGAAGGAGATGGTGGAAGAGAGGGTTCATTATTTGGGAGAAAGGGTTCATAATTGGAAGGTGATTCATCTTGGTAAGGGTATGGAGATGATGTATATGGAATTGATGGTTCTTGAGAGTATTGATGTTGGAATGGTGGTGGCTCTAAGTATGGCTCATATGGTTGTTGGTATGGTGGATATGGGTTAGGATCATGTGGAGGTGAATGGTGGTATAGGGCTTGTGAGTAAGGTTGTTGAGGGAAGGGGTCATATACATGTGGTGGTTGTAGTTGACAACCACAATGAGGGTTATCACATCCATTAGGTTGGTATGCATTAGGAGTTGGATTATACCCATAAGAAACCGAAGGAGGTTGTTGCCAAGAAGAGTATCCATATGCTTGAGGCTCCTTCCATCTTTGATTCCCAAATCCTTGATGCATACCTCCATTAAAGCTTTTATTTCCTACAACATAGTTTGAACCAAACTCATAGCCAAAGGGATGAGAATTCATAGTAAGAAAAGGGAAAACAAAAATAAAAACTAAGAAGAGATAAAGAAAACAAACTCCTAAACCAAAACTAGCAAACAAACAAAAAGCAAACTATTCACAATATTCACATATGAACAATAACCAATAACAAGCACACATTGCAACTCCCCGGCAACGGCGCCAAAAACTTGATAAGAGGATTATCGTCGGTTAGGAATTTCCACAAATAATCTCGTCGAAGTATAGTTCCCAACCAACAAACAATCCTCCATCATAGTTTAGTTTTGGATGTCACAAGTTCGACCCAATAAAAGTAACCAAGAGTATAGTCCCGAGTTGCTCTCCCTAAGAATTACAATCGAGTGCCTAATTATTGGTTATGAGTTTCAAGGGGATGGGTTAATAAAGACGCAAGAAAATAAAGGTAACAACTAAAGATAACAAATGCTAAAAAGAGGCATTCATGGCAAAGATTGAGAATCTAGACTTTCTATCCTAGTCATTAATCATAATACAATACTTAACAAGAGCTAATCCGATTTCGTCATCTCCAACATAGGAAGAAGGTATAATGTTATCTTCATATTGAGAGAAAGTCAAATAGGACTAGTTAACCCCAATCCATGAGTGATGTTAATGGACACAAGACTAACTAATCACTCTAGATCACCAATCCAAATTGGGCATTAATGACTCAAGATCACCTAATTTCTCTTTTCAAGACAAGAATGCTCGAAAACTACTCTAAACCTAAGCCGAGCATTTTGTCAAATACTTGGAAGGGATAAAAGGAAAGCATCATAAAATTGTAAGAATAATAAAATCTATTACTACCCAATGCAAGAAATTAACAATAATAACTAAAGAAAGCAACATTAACATGAAATACCTCAAATTGCATTAAAAGAAATTGAAATTGACAAGAGTGTTCACAACATAAAGATAGGCATAAAAGAGAAATTAACAAGAGGAACTAAGGAAATTAAAGCAAATCAACAAGGAAAAGTGAAGGAAACTAAATCAAAACAAGTAATTAAACCTAAATCTAAAATGAAAATAAACTAAGAACCATAATTTCTAGAGAGAAGTGGGAGTTTCTCTCTCTAGAACTAACCTAAGGCATGCTTCCTACACTAACTAATTGCTCCCCCCTTGACTAATCTTGAATTCTACATCAAATAGCCTCAGAAATGAGTTGGATTTGGGTCTGGGAAGCTCAGAAATCACCCCCAGCGTTTCACTTCAATGAGGTTACGTGACCAGCGTTACACGTGCGCGTAGACGACGCGTGCACGTCGCTGTCAAATTCCTCACTCACGCGTATGTGTGGGTGACGCGTGCGCGTCACTGGTAGATCTTCTCCTCACGCGTACGCGTGGGTGATGCGTGCATGTGGCCTTCAATTCAGCAAATTCTCATTTTCTTCATGAATACTCCACTTTGCATGCTCTTCTCTTCACCTCTTCCATCCAATCCTTGCCTTATAAGCTTGAAATCACTCAACAAACATATCAAGGCATCAAATGGGATTGAAGTGAATTAAAATTGGCAAATTAAAGGCCCAAAAAAACATGTTTTTAACTCTTAAGCACAAATTAGAGAGAATTACAAAACCATGCTATTTCATTGAATAAATATGAGATAAATTGATAAAATTCCCTAAATTCAATACAAGATAAACCACAAAATTGGGGTTTATCATACCTTCAACTAATAAATCTCTTTATACATTCGTCTTGGGAATCGCTAGTTACTTGAAGAGGAGATTTCGTTTATTTTGGAATTTTAATTCAAGTGTAGAATGGGGAATAAAACAATGATTATAACCTATGAGTAATACCATCTCTGCCACACTGCATAAACTGTATTTATTTTCGCTTTTTACCGTTCACGAATCTAAACACTACACTATACACTTATACAAGATTGTAAATTTATGCCCCGAAAATCATAAAGCGAAAATCTAACAAATCCTTTTACTTCATGTCTGTCACTTAGGTTATTTATTTTTTATTAGTTGAATGATAATGGTAATTACTTATAATAGGAGTACATAAGGAGTACCTAAGGTTAGCCACAAAGTATTTTTCTCTGTTTTCAGTTTTTATTTATTTAACAAAAATAAATCCTTCTAGTTACGCATGCAATAGAGATGTTATGCCTTCTTATTTTTTAGTGTGAATTACTTTATTTTTATAAAAGGTTGAGTTGAAATTTTGCATAGATTAGTACACATTCCTACACAATTGGTGTCTGCTAAGAACTGAACATACATACATATATAACTTGTTGAATAATGGTGTATAGTTAAATAAATTAATTCACAAAATTTTGATTAGTTACTTGAGTGAAATAATTATGAGAATGATGGATACATAGTAAATAATCATAATTTTAGTATTGAAATAACCTGATTAATATGGTTGTCACAACAATTACGGTAGGAATAGAGAATGGGATATGAGGGCGGACCATAATTTCATATTCAATTTCTTGATATCCTAATTTTGTTCAAGTTTATTTGGAAGAAAAGTTGTTAGTCCAAGTGAATATCGAATTTAAAATTTTCTAGAGATTAATAGTATACTCTCAAAAAGTTGGGCATGTAAATGGTAGTGTGGGGGCTATTGTGATATTGTAATGCTAGAGTAAGAAACATTTCAATCATGGATGTTATATTAAGTAAAGATATTATGTTTAATTTAAGTGGGTTATTTAAGTATATATCGCAGTTGCTCGTGAAAAGGTGTTCAAAAACCAAGAAGTAGGAATTGCTCATACCAGGAGCAAAAAAGAGACACATAAGAGTAACACTCCCGAAAGAGGGCAGCAAAAAAATCTGGTGGACCAAAAAAGGTAAGTCAAATGGTTAGCGGTGAATTAACTAAAAACTCAGGTTGTTGTATTTTAGTAGTAAATGTTAAAACTGACATTCTCCTTCGTTGTCACTATGTGCTGATTATGATTATTTGTGTAGAAAATACTGGTATCTAGGTGCTCGCCATGTTGCGTGACTTCAGTAATGAAGGAATTAAGTTCAGAAGCGGGCAGAGAGAAAATGATGGAGATGGAGAACATGGGCTTTGGCTGGCTGCAATATGTGCCTGAATGGACTGTCAACCAAGATATGATGGTGGCATTAGCATTATCATATAGTCGGAATGAGAAGTCATTGATCGTCGGAACAAGAAAAATTCCCATAACGGTTCAATCCATTGTGCGGTTTTTGGACTACTGAACCATGGTAAGAAATCTCCCAAATAAAATAGGGAGAAAAGCAAAAAAAAAATTTTTTTCACAATAATCTTGTTGAGTATATATTTTCGGTAAAATTATCTAATAAAGATTTAGACTGCATTGACTCATTTTGTGTTTGGCAGAGAATAGTTGCAAAAATTCAGAAACACCAGCAGAGCACCGACTTTTTAACAACTTCACAGAAAAGACACAAACAGATTTGAAAAGGGATGTCATCACATGTTCAATGCAGTCTGATGATGATAGAAACAACTTCTGAAGACAGTTCATCATATTGATAGCGAAGTGTTTGTTCTTTCCCTTGCCGAATGCCACCATTTCAGGCATACATATACAGGCTGCCATTGATGTATCGAACCCAAGAAGATATATTGGACGAAGTACATTTAAGATTTTCTAATTGAGGGAGTTTTGAGGTTTCAGAATGTAGGGAAGAAGACAGTAGATGGATATATGTTCGCATTGCTGGTGAGCCGTATATCCCTAACCTCTGATTTGTTGTTTGTTAGTTTATAGTAGTATACTGGTGTGTGAAATCGTGATCATTCCTTCCTTGGTAACGGCGCTAAAAACTCAATACGCACGTTCATGTTCTTAATTTTGTTTCACAACTTCGTACAACTAACCAGCAAGTGCACTGGGTCGTCCAAGTAATAAACCTTACGTGAGTAAGGGTTGATCCCACGGAGATTGTCGGCTTGAAGCAAGCTATGGTCACCTTGTAAATCTCAGTCAGGCGGATTCAACTGATTTTATGAATTGATAAGTAAAAGATATATAAAATATAAAATAGGATAGTGGTACTTATACAATTCATTGGTGAGAATTTCAGATAAGCGTATAGAGATGCTTTCGTCCCTCTGAACCTCTGCTTTCCTGCTGTCTTCATCCAATCCTTCCTATTCCTTTTCATGGCAAGCTGTATGTTAGGCATCACCGTTGTCAATGGCCACCTGTCCTCTCAGTGAAAATGGTCCAATGCACTGTCACTGCATGGCTAATCATCTGTCGGTTCTCGATCATACTGGAATAGGATCCATTGATCCTTTTGCGTCTGTCACTACATCCAGCATTCGCGAGTTTGAAGCTCGCGTCACAGTCATTCAATCCCTGAATCCTACTCGGAATACCACAGATAAGGTTTAGACTTTCTGGATTCTCAAGAATGGCCGTCCATGAGTTCTAACTTATACCACGAAGACACTAATAACTCGGACTCGGTCCCCTGTATTAGATATCCAAGAGATATCCATTCAATCTAAGGTAGAACGGAAGTGGTTGTCAGGTACGCGTTCATAAGTTGAGAATGATGATGACTATCACGATCATCACATCCATCATATTGAAGTGCGAATGAATATCTTAGAAGCAGAATAAGTTGAATTGAATAGAAAAATAGTAGTACTTTTCATTAATCTGTGAGGAACAGCAGAGCTCCACACCTTAATCTATGGTGTGTAGAAACTCTACCGTTGAAAATACACAAGTGATAAATGTTCAGGCATGGCCGAATGGCCAGCCCTCACAAAAGTCTAAGATAGCATAAAACTAATCAAATATGATCCCCAGATGTAAATACAATAGTAAAAAGTCCTATTTATACTAAACTAGTTACTAGGGTTTACAGAATTGAGTAAATGATGCAGAAATCCATTTCCGGGGCCCACTTGGTGTGTGCTTGGGCTGAGCATTGAGCTTTACACGTGTAGAGGTCTTTCTTGGAGTTGAACGCCGGTTTGTAACCTGTTTCTGGCGTTTAACTCCACTTTGCAACCTGTTTCTGGCGTTTGACTCCAGAATGCAGCATGGAACTGGCGTTCAACGCCAGTTTACATCATCTATCCTTAATCAAAGTGTGGACATTTATATATTGCTGGAAAGCTCTGAATGTCTACTTTCCAACTCAATTGAGAGCGCGCCATTTGAAGTTCTGTAGCTCCAGAAAATCCACTTTGAGTGCAGGGAGTTCAGAATCCAATAGCATCTGCAGTTCTTCTTCAACCTCTGAATCTGATTTTTGCTCAAGTCCCTCAATTTCAGCCAGAAATGACCTGAAATCATAGAAAAACACACAAACTCATAGTAAAGTCCAGAAATGTGAATTTTAATTAAAAACTAATAAAAATATACTAAAAACTAACTAAATTATACTGAAAACTATATAAAAATAATGCCAAAAAGCGTATAAATTATCCGCTCATCACAACACCAAACTTAAATTGTTGCTTGTCCCCAAGCAACTGAAAATCAAATAGGATAAAAAGAAGAGAATATATTATAGATTCCAAAATATCAATGAAACTTGGCTCCACTCAGATGAGCGGGACTTGTAGCTTTTTGCCTCTTGAATAGTTTTGGCATCTCACTTTATCCATTGAAGTTCAGAATGATTGGCATCTATAGGAACTCAGAGTTCAGATAGTGTTATTGATTCTCCTAGTTCATTATGTTGATTCTTGAACACAGCTACTTTATGAGTCTTGGCCGTGGCCCTAAGCACTTTGTTTTCAAGTATTACCACCGGATACATAAATGCCACAGACACATAGTTGGGTGAACCTTTTCAGATTGTGACTCAGCTTTGCTAAAGTCCCCAATTAGAGGTGTCCAGGGTTCTTAAGCACACTCTCTTTTTTTTTTTTTTGCTTTGGACCTTGACTTTAACCGCTCAGTCTCAAGTTTTCACTTGACACCTTCACGCCACAAGCACATGGTTAGGGACAGCTTGGTTTAGCCGCTTAGGCCAGGATTTTATTCCTTTAGGCCCTCCTATCCACTGATGCTCAAAGCCTTAGATCCTTTTTATTACCCTTGTTTTTTGGTTTTAAGGGCTATTGGCTTTTTTCTCTTGCCTTTTGGTTTAAAGAGCTTTTGGCTTTTTCTGCTTGCTTTTTCTTTTTCTTCCCCTTTTTTTCGCTATTTTTTTCTTTTTTTTTGCAAGCTTTTGTATTCACTGCTTTTTCTTGCTTCAAGAATCATTTTTATGATTTTTTAGATTATCAAATAACATTTCTCCTTTTTCCTTATTCTTTCAAGAGCCAACATATTTAACATTCATAAACAACAACTTCAAAAGACATATGCACTGTTCAGGCATACATTCAGAAAACAAAAAGTATTGCCACCACATCAAAATAATTAAACTTGTTTCAAGGATGAATTCAAAACCATGTACTTCTTGTTCTTTTGTTTTTAGAACAGTTTTCATTTAAGAGAGGTGATGGATTCATATTCATAACTTTAAGGCATAGACACTTAGACACTAGTGATCATGTAATAAGACACAAATATAAATAAACATAAAGCTCAGAAATTGAAATACAAGAAAATAAATAAACAAGGAGATTAAGGAATGAGTCCACCTTAGTGAGGGTGGCGTCTTCCTCTTCTTGAAGAACCAATGGTGCTTTTGAGCTCCTCTATGTCTCTTCCTTGTCTTTGTTGTTCCTCCCTCATAAATTTTCCATTGAGCTCCTTCCTCACATATGTTTATGAGAATTTGGTCCAACCTTTGATCAAAGTTGACCCTTCTTGTGTAGGGGCGTGCATTTTCTTCCATCATTGGCAAGTTGAATGCCAGCCTTACATTTTCCGGACTGAAATCTAAGTATTTTCCCCGAACCATAGTAAGCCAATGATTTGGATTTGGGTTCACACTTTGATCATGGTTCCTTGTGATCCATGCGTTTGCATAGAACTCTTGAACCATTAGGATCCCGACTTGTTGAATGGGGTTGGTGAGAACTTCCCAACCTCTTCTTTGAATCTCAAGTCGGATCTTCGGATACTCATTCTTTTTGAGTTTGAAAGGAACCTCAGGGATCACTTTCTTCTTGGCCACAACTTCATAGAAGTGGTCTTGATGGACCTTTGAGATGAATCTCTCCATCTCCCATGACTCAGAGGTAGAAGCAATTGCCATCCCTTTCCTCTTTCTTGAGGTTTCTCTGGCCTTAGGTGCCATTGATGGTTATGGAAAAACAAAAAGCTATGCTTTTACCACACCAAACTTAAAATGTTTGCTCGTCCCCGAGCAAAAGAAGAAAGAAAGAAGTAGAAGAAGAAGAAGAAAAATGGAGGAGAGAGAGAGAGATGGTTTCGGCCAAGGGGAAGAAGAGAGGGTTTTGTTGTGTGAAAATGAAGAGGGAATGAGGGGTTTATATAGGAGTAAGGAGGGGTTTAGGGTTCGGCCATTTAGGGTTGGGTTTGGAAGGGAAATTATTTTGAATTTAAAGGTAGGTGGGGTTTTTGGGGAAGAGAGGATGGATGTGATTGGTGATGGTATTTTTGTGGAAAAATGAATTTTCCAAACACCTATAACTCACCGGCAAGTGTACCGGGTCGCATCAAGTAGTAAAACTCACTTAGAGTGAGGTCGATCCCACAGGAATTGATGGATCAAGCAACTTTAGTGGGTGATTAGTTTAGTCAAGCTAACATTGAGTGAATTGTGTGAATTGTAGCCAATTGAAAGTAAAGTGCAGGAATCTTAAAGATGCAGAAAGTAAAATTGCAAGTAACTTAAAGAACAAGAAAGTAAAATAGCTGAAAATTTAATTACAAGAGAAGTAAATTGCATGAACTGTAAAGAGGATAGGGTGCAGGGAATTTAAAGGAAGTAGTAAGCAGAACTTAGAACAATCGTAGAAGAATTAACTTGTATGAAAAGTAAAATGGAAGCAATAATTCAAGCAACTGGAAATCTAAATTGCAGGAAGAATAAAAGGACTGGGTGCTGGGAGCAATGTAAACAGAGAAACAAAATTTCAGTGAATAAGAACTTAGGTATCCCTCTTCGAATCCTGGTGGAAGCACTTTGATTCATTTTTGCTTGTTTTTAGCCCTTAAAGATGCCTTTCACTCGTGCCTCAATTTCATGCCAAATATGGATTACCATACGTCATTGGAAAGCTCTGAATGTCAGCTTTCCAACGCAACTGGAAGCACATCAATCGGACTTCTGTAGCTCAAGTTATGACCCTTTGAAGGAGGCATGGTCATGCTGTAAGTGCCCAAGTTTAACTTAGCGAAAATTTTTGCCTCCAAGCTCATTTTCCTTGAGGCAAGCCCGAAAAAGCTCTTTGGCAAGAGCTTCAAAGCTCTTTGCCAAGAGCTTGGCTCTTGGTTCCTTCTTCATGTGTTCTTGATAAAGCTCTTGGCAAGAGCTTTTAAGCTCTTGGCAAGAGCTTTGTGTTCTTGCTCCTTGTTTTGAGCCACGCTTTTCTTCCTTTGGGCCACACTTCTCTTCCTTGATTTGGTCATGGGCCATGCTTTTAAAAGCGTGGCCTAAGCCTCCAAAGTGTGCTCCAACTTCAAAGTGTGCCCAAAATTTCTCTTTTCTTCTTTTTAGCTTATTTTGTGCTCTTTTTGCTTCTTTTTCTTCTTATTTCCTACAAAGTTTATCAAATCAAAAGATCAAAGAAATATACCATTTAAGCACCAAAGAATGCAATATTTAAGCACTAATTATAAATTTCTTGTATGAAAAAGCATAGAAAAACATGACATGGTGACATGTCATCAATTGGTGAGGGGGTAATGGGGAAGAGTGATTGAGTTGATTGGTGAGGGGTATTTGGGGAAGAGAGTTATGGAAAGGTGTGAAGAGGAGAGAAGAAGTAGGTGGGGATCCTGTGGGATCCACAGATCCTGAGGGAATCCTGTGGGGTCCACAGATCCTGAGGTGTTTGAGGATTTCTCATCCCTGCACCTTTTAGACATGTAAAATGCTCTATATATGCAATCCTGGCGTTTAACGCCAGACTGCAGCATGTTTCTGGTGTTAAACGCCACTTCTATGCTTGTTTTGGGCATTCAACGCCAGTCTATAGCATGTTTCTGACGTTTAACACCAGCTTTCCTTTGGGTGCAATCCTGGCATTTACACGCCAGACTGCTGCTTGTTTCTGGCATTTAACGCTAGTTTCATGCTCTGTTCTGGCGTTAAACGCCAGCCAGATGCTCCTTACTGGCGTTTAAACGCTAGTAAGCCCTTCCTCCAGGGTGTGCTATTTTCAATGCTATTTTTAATTCTGTTTTCGATTTTTCAGTAGTTTTTGTGACTCCACATGATCATCAACCTAATAAAACATGAAATAACAAAGAGAAAATAAAATAAAAATGATTAAATAACATTGGGTTGCCTCCCAAGAAGCGCTTCTTTAATGTCAATAGCTTGACAGTGAGCTCCCATGGAGCCTCACAGATAATCAGAGTAAGGTTGGGACCTCCCAACACCAAACTTAGAGTTTAGTTGTGGGGGTTCAACACCAAACTTAGAGTTTGGTTGTGGCCTCCCAATACCAAACTTAGAGTTTGACTGTGGGGGCTTTGGTTGACTCTGCAGTGAGAGAAGCTTTTCATGCTTCCTCTCTATGGTTATAGAAGGAGATCCTTGAGTTTTAAACACAAGGTAGTCCTCATTCAGTTGAAGGACCAACTCTCCTCTGTCCACATCAATCACAGCTCTTGCTATGGCTAGGAAGGGTCTTCCAAGGATGATGGATTCATCATCATCCTTCCCAGTATCTCGGATTATGAAATCAGCAGGGATGTAAAGGCCTTCAACCTTTACTAACACGTCCTCTACTAGTCCATAAGCCTGTTTTCTTGAGTTGTCTGCCATCTCTAATGAGATTCTGGCAGCTTGCACCTCAAAGATTTCCAGTTTCTCCATTACAGAGAGGGGCATGAGGTTTATCCCTGACCCAAGGTCACATAGAGCCTTCTCAAAGGTCATGGTGCCTATGGTACAAGGTATCAAGAACTTTCCAGGATCCTGTTTCTTCTTAGGCAATCTCAGTTGATCCAGATCACTCAGTTCATTGGTGAGCAAGGGAGGTTCATCTTCCCAAGTCTCATTACCAAATAATTTGGTATTCAGCTTCATGATTGCACCAAGGTACTTGGCAACTTGCTCTTCAGTGACATCTTCATTCTCTTCAGAAGAAGAATATTCATCAGAGCTCATGAATGGCATAAGGAGGTTTAATGGAATCTCTTTGGTCTCCAGATGAGTCTCAGAGTCCTTTGGTTCCTCAGAGAGAAACTCTTTGTTGATCACTGGACGTCCCAGGAGGTCTTCCTCACTGGGATTCACGTCCTCTCCCTCCCTTGTAGGTTCGGCCATGATGGTTAAATCAATGGCCTTGCACTCTCTTTTTGGATTGTCTTCTGTATTGCTTGGGAGAGTACTAGGAGGGGTTTCAGTGACTCTTTTACTCAGCTGGCCCACTTGTGCCTCCAAATTTCTAATGGAGGACCTTGTTTCATTCATGAAACTTAAAGTGGCCTTAGATAGATCAAAGACTATATTTGCTAAGCTAGATGGATTCTGCTCATAATTCTCTGTCTGTTGCTGAGTGGATGATGGAAAAGGCTTGCTATTGCTAAACCTGTTTCTTCCACCATTATTAAAGCCTTGTTGAGGCTTTTGTTGATCCTTCCATAAGAGATTTGGGTAATTTTTCCATGAGGGATTATAGGTGTTTCCATAGGGTTCACCCATGTAATTCACCTCTGCTATTGCAGGGTTCTTAGGATCATAAGCTTCTTCCTCATAAGATGCCTCTTGAGTACTGTTGGATGCAGCTTGCATTCCATTCAGACTCTGAAAAATCATATTGACTTGCTGAGTCAATATTTTGTTCTGAGCCAATATGACATTCAGAGTATCAATTTCAAGAACTCCTTTCTTCTGAGGCGTCCCATTACTTATAGGATTCCTCTCAGAAGTGTACATGAACTGGTTATTAGCAACCATGTCAATGAGTTCTTGAGCTTCTGCAGGCATTTTCTTTAGGTGAATGGATCCACCTGCAGAATGGTCCAATGACATCTTTGATAGTTCAGATAGACCATCATAGAATATATCCAGGATGGTCCATTCTGAAAGCATGTCAGAAGGACACCTTTTGGTCAGTTCCTTGTATCTCTCCCAAGCTTCATAGAGGGATTCACCTTCCTTTTGTCTGAAGGTTTGAACATCCACTCTAAGCTTGCTAAGCTTTTGAGGAGGAAAGAACTTGGCTAAGAAAGCCGTGACCAGCTTATCCCAAGAATTCAGGCTGTCTTTAGGTTGAGAGTCCAACCATACTCTAGCTCTATCTCTTACAGCAAACGGGAAAAGCATAAGCCTGTAGACCTCGAGATCAACCCCATTGGTCTTAACAGTATCACAGATCTGCAAGAATTCAGTCAAGAATTGAAAAAGATCTTCAGATGGAAGTCCATGAAACTTGCAGTTCTGTTGCATCAGAGAAACTAATTAAGGTTTAAGCTCAAAATTGTTTGCTCCAATGGCAGGGATTGAGATGCTTCTTCCATGTAAATTGGAATTAGGTGCAGTGAAGTCACCAAGCATCCTCCTTGCATTGTTATTATTTTCGGCCATATCTTCTTCTTTTTCGAAAATTTCTGTCAGATTTTCTTCAGAGAGTTGTGCTTTAGCTTCCCTTAGCTTCCTCTTCAGAGTCCTTTCAGGTTCAGGATCAGCTTCAACAAGAATGTTGTTATCCTTATTCCTGCACATATGAAAAAGAAGAAGAAAGCAGAAAAGAAAATATGGAATCCTCTATGTCACAGTATAGAGATTCCTTTATGTGAGTAGAAGAAAGTGAGAATAGAAGAAGGAAAAGATGAGAATCCAAACACAGGAGTGAGGATAGAAGTGTTAATAGATGAATAAATAAATAGAAGGAGATTAGAGATGAGAGAAGAATTCGAAAATTTAACAAAATAAAATAAAAATATTTTAAATTTAAATTTAAAATTCGAAAATTAAAATTGAAATTAAATTAAATTAAAATTAAAACAATTAGTTAATTAAAACGAAATTTTGAAAAAGAGGGAAGGGATTTTTGAAAATTAAAGGTAGAGAGTTAGTTGGGCAGTTTTGAAAAAGATATGATTGAAACAAAAAGATATGATTGATTAAAAGAGATTTGAAATTTATTTTTGAAGAAGATATGATTGAAATCGAAAAAGATATGATTGAAACAAAAAGATAAGGTTGATTAAAAAAGATTTGAAAGGATTTTGAAATTGATTTTGAAAAAGATATGATTGAGATTGAAAAAGATATGATAAGAAATTGAAAAGATTTAATTTTGAAAACTAAAGTTGATTACTTGACTAACAAGAAACAAAAAGATATGATTTTAAAATTTAATGATTGAACCTTTCTTAATAGGCAATAACAACTTAATATTTTTGAATCAATCATATTAAATGTTGGTATTAATTTCGAAAATATGAAATGAAAATAAGAAAAAGATTTTTGAAAATCAATTTGAAATTTTCGAAAATTATGGAAGAAAAATGAAAAGGATTTGATTTTTGAAAAAGATTTTTGAAAAAGATAAGATTTTCAAATTGAAAATTTGAGTTGACTCATAAGAAACAATTGAATTTTAAAAATTTTTGAAAGAGTCAATCCAAATTTTCAAAATTTTAAAACGGAAAGATATTTTTTATTTTTGAATTTTTACTTTCCATGGCAAGCTGTATGTTAGGCATCACCGTTGTCAATGGCCACCTGTCCTCTCAGTGAAAATGGTCCAATGCGCTATCACTACATGGCTAATCATCTGTCGGTTCTCGATCATACTGGAATAGGATCCATTGATCCTTTTGTGTCTGTCACTACGCCCAGCATTCGCGAGTTTGAAGCTCGTCACAGTCATTCAATCCCTAAATCCTACTCGAAATACCACAGACAAGGTTTAGACTTTCCGGATTCTCAAGAATGGCCGTCCATGGGTTCTAACTTATACCACGAAGACACTAATAACTCGGACTCGGTCCCCTGTTTAGATATCCAAGAGATATCCATTCAATCTATGGTAGAACGGAAGTGGTTGTCAGGCACGCGTTCATAAGTTGAGAATAATGATGACTATCACGATCATCACATCCATCATATTGAAGTGCGAATGAATATCTTAGAAGCGGAATAAGTTGAATTGAATAGAAAAATAGTAGTACTTTGCATTAATCTGTGAGGAACAGCAGAGCTCCACACCTTAATCTATGGTGTGTAGAAACTCTACCGTTGAAAATACACAAGTGATAAATGTTCAGGCATGGCCGAGCACAACCGCGTATCAAAGAGATGATGCATTAGAAAAAAAACATAGTCTAATAGAAGGACTCGTAAAGAAGCTCCCACGGTAGATGAGACTGAGATCGACATACGGGCTGGACATGCATCAGCTGCTAAATTTGATGAACATCCAAAAAAAGGCAAGTCAATGATTTTTTAGTTATAGTATAAAATTTTATTGCTCTAACCTGCCTCTTTTTAATAGTATGCTAGTATAAATATTTTTTAGTTTTTGCATATGTGTTAAATTAATTAATTAGTATATTTGTATATATAGTTTTCCCAAGTGTGATATTGATGTTGTAACTTATAGATCCATGTTTAAAAAACTGTTGGAGCTACTTATGTTGTGCATGGCAATTGACCTTACACATTTAGATGCATCTTTTTATGTTTTAGCATTCACTTCAAAAAATAATAACTTTGAAAACTATGTGAGTATCGATGGATTAATATGTATAACATCATTTCTACTCTCCCTTATATGCATAGTTGAAAACCTTGTTATTAAGCTATTTTAGTTTTAATGTGTAACATGTATGACAGTTTGATAAGCGTTATTCCAATTAAATAAAGATCTAACTAATGCTAATACTAGTTACCTTAAATAGGAGTTTGAATAGCTAATATTTATCTTCTTAGTTCGAATGTTATGTATGCCTGACACCTGATATTATCCGTGTGGTCTTATGGATGTTAACTGATTGGAATTGCGGATGTTATTGTCCATTCTTTACTTTACTCTGCACGAAGCAGCCTTGGGTAAACTTTTGAATTAAACTCATTTATATATTTGAGCGTACTAGATTTACTTGATCAGATTATATTTGTGTTAGGTGACTTTTTTATTATCACTTATAGTTGTTCAACCTCCAATTTATTTAAACAGAAATTGCAGTTAAGAGTCACAAAATGGATGCATTGGGGGTGGGGGTATAGTGTGTATGAACAAGACATGTACGAAAACGCCCACAGGGGATGAGACAATGGCCGACAGGCCTATTGGAAATACAACAGATGATAATGTTGATGAAGGGCCTTCAGAGAAAAGGCAAGTTAATAATTTTTCAGTTATAGTATAATAATGTTCTAACCTGCCTCTTTTTAGTAGTATACTAGTATATTTTTTTTATTTGGGCATCTACGTTAACATAATTAATTATTAAATTTGTATATAAAGTTTTACCATCTATAGAGTAATTTTAATATACGTTACCTACATATAATATTGAGCTTAGTTGAGAAGGATAGCAACTATAATTAATTTTTTGTCTAATTTTAGAAGTGTGATATTAATGCTATAACTTGTAGATTTACTTTGAATAGGAGTTCGAATAGCTAATATTTGTCATTTTAATTCAAATGTTATGTATGCCTGACACCTGATGTTATTTGTGTGGCCTTATGATTGCTAATTGGTTGGAATTGCAGATGTTACTATCCATTCTTATTTTACTCTGCATGAAGAAGCTTTGGGTAAACTTTGAAATTAAAATCATTTATACATTTAAGCGTACTAGATTTATTTGATTGGATTAGATTTGTGTAAGGTGTCTTTTATTATTATCACATATAACTGCTCAAACTCCAATTTATTTAAACAAAAACTACAGTCAAGAGTCCCAAAACGGGTGCATTGGGAAAAATACTGTGTGTATGAATAAGACATGTACTGAAACACCCACAGGGGATGAGACAATGCCTGACACACCTATTGGAAATGAAACATATGATAACATTGATGAATGACCTTCAGAAAAAGACAAGTTAGTTGAATTTAACCATAATACGAAGTATTAATAATTATAGTAGGTGCATGACTTTTTATTTCTGACTCTTTCCTGCTTTTCAGGTGGAATATTTAATCAACAATAGATGTTATCTATCTAATTTTATGTTGGTTACATGACCTTCTTTACTTTAGTTCGCGCTAACACCCTTTTTGGAAATGCATGCTTCCTACTAAACTAAAGTGTTAAAGAATTGCACGAGAACTTGCAATAGGCACTCACTTAAGAGCACTTAATTGTTAATAAATGTGCAGGAATTCTTGAGAACTTGCAATGGTAGTGTATCTTGCATCAGAGAACCCAATTCAGGTTGACTTTTCAATCCCATCATTCTCGCTTGGCATCAATCAGATGCACATACCAGACTCATCACCCAGATCTCCGGTAACAAACGAACGAAATGCGACTCCAGAACCTGAAGTACCAGAAAATATAAGAAAATCAGAAGATGTGATGAACACACCAATGCCATTTGGGAGTGTTGCAAGGCCTACAAGTGATGACATGAACAGGATATACAAGTGGGTGACAGATCGTAGGGCTGCACAGAATGCCACGCTCGCATGAATTTGCAATGGAGATGATGTTCAGCTGCAGCGAGCAGACTGGTAATCATTGGGATGGCGTAAAGGAGTAAGTGAAATGGTAAGACCGAACAAAAAATCGTAATCAATTGGTGAGTATGTATTCTGCATTAAAGTGCTATTAAATGCAATGCGTTTATTCTATTTAGGTGATTGATTACGATTGTGCCATGTTTAATGCTTCGAGCAACGCAAGGTTTTGCACGGATTTTTATTGTATTCCACCGAGACTAATGGTTAGTGCAATATATCCTTACCCACTTAATATTAATTAATACCCATAATTGCCTCGGTGAAGGATACTTTTGAATATATATGAAATCTATACTTTTGAGTTATCACTCTTAATTATTTCCTTAGGTGTTTAACTAATCCAAAATGGGTTTGCAGGCTCTAATATTGACTAATGATAATATTGAACGATGTGCGGGCACGGAGACTGGATTTGTCCCTGTTCTTAGTGGCTTCATGGGCAGCAGACATTGGTTTGATGCGGGGAAGGCAAAACTAGTTAAATATGTAAGTAATTCACGTACTTACTTATCATCTATACACAAAATCTATTTTTCATTACAAGAATGCGGAAAAAAACCTGTACGCTAACATGTTTTATTCAACGATGAAGTGGTTTGTTCCAGTGTGTCAAGATGATCACTGGTGGCTATATGTGCTCCACCGACATACTAATTACCTATGGGTGTTAGACTCCATGCACAATGGCCCACACTCGGAGCGGCGAGAGAAAATAGATAAATATGTAGTAAGTGAGAATATATTTGATGATGCATATTTTTACGGGTGTTAGTTGTTACCTTTGTTGTATGTTTTTTTTTTTTATTTTCCTCCCAAATTTTTCTATCTGGCTTGTCGTAAGGTTTTCTTCTCCAAGAGTTAGCTACAACTATAGACTAGAGTGTAGTATTCATAGATGAGGGCTACGAGTGTTGCTATAAAACAATGCTCCCAAAACAGCCAAATGGGTAAGTGGTCTAGAGATCAAAACAAAAAAGGGTTAAAAAATCAATCGAAGCAATATTTTAATATACTGACACGACTCTTTGTTGTTTGTGTTGTATAGGTGGGACTATGTCGTATATGTCATAAAATGGATGGAAGTGCAGGATCCAAAGAGCTGATGAACTGAACATGCCTATTTGGATGACGGTTATTGTAATCCAAAACATATGTCGATGCTTATTTGTGTATTTAATAATTAATATATAACTCTTTTTGGATGAATTCTACTTATAATGGATGGATTTATATTTGCTTCTTTAATGTATTTTATACCAAACACATATACATATGTTTGTTATCACAGGCCCAACTGCAACAAATTCGGAAGGAAATTGTAACTGACATACTAATTTGCAAAGAAAACGTCTCTAAAAGTGTGGTAGAGGGTGTACTCAATGTGCCATGTCGACTTGTGGAGGATAGGAGAAAGAAGAAAAAGATTGAAGATCCTTGGACGAATTCAAAGATAAGATCACTGCTTCGAAGGGCGGAACGGGCTAAGAAAGCTAAACGAAACTATAAGCCATAACTTGGAATTAGAGTTAGTGTGTGTGTGTGTTGTTTGTTAATTTGATTCCAGAATTTTATGGATGCTATCATGAAATACAGATGGATGTTATTGGATTTAAACAAAAAATGGGTGCATCTTTTTAAAAAGTTACCTATACTGAATAGCAGGGTAAATATATGTACAAATGATTAATTAGGACTAGAGTTACTGTGTGTATTTACTATTGATATGGTTGCAGGATTTTTTGAATTTATCATGAAATACTTGTGAATATTATTGGATTTGCATAGGAAAAAATTCACAAGAATTCAATATCACAGTAAAAAATTATATATGAAAAAAAATTGTTTTATTTTTGATGAGTTTGGAAAACTCCAAATTAAATTAGTGATGATCAAACACTATTAATATGATTAATTGCAAAATTATTAATTTGATTTTAATTCATATATGTTGATTAAAATAATTTTGCTATGCAGGTTTTTGCATTTGGGCCGAAAAAGAAAAGAAAACTATATAAGCCCAGATTGTATCAAAAATATATTCAGCCTTGGTATTAAATTGTTGTGATTATGGTGGCTGAAATCAGGGTTATGTTATATGAGCCAGAAATTATGACATCAGCCTAATTGGTTATTCCATCAGCTTTGATGCAAGTATATATGATGAGTGGCTGGATTATTACTATAATGTTGGGCCAGATTGGATTATTACTATGAGCCCAAATTCAATTTTGCTAGACACTAGCTTGTTTGGTCCGAAATGAAGAAAAGAAGCAAAAGCTTCTTGCTTCCAACGGATCTCTCTTATGTGATGGATTCCAAATTTAATTCAATTATCATTAATGCATTGGAATCATGAGAGAGAAATTGATTTGATGGTGATCATCAATGCTGCACGCTACCTAAAGCAAAAAGGGAAGGAAATTAATTTAGTTTAATTAATTTGTTCAATTCCATTGAATACTTTTCTTCCTTCTCTTTCTTCTCTCTCATCTCTCTTCTCTATTCGGTTATATCACAGAGGAAACCATGGAAGCTATGGCAAGCTACCGTAGAGAAGAAGAAGCAAGCAACAAGACCATTGTAATGACGGTAAGAAAAAGAAAACAAAAAGTATGTTGTGGCTGAGATTTTCACCAAAGGAGGTAAGATTTGGTGAAAAGATCACAGATTCTCCATACCAAAAATGGATGAAAAAGATTTCGGTCAAAAAAAGATGATATCAGAGGGATGGCTCGTCTCTGCTTTTGTGTTCACTCAGCACAGAAGGTAGCTAGGGTGGCTACGTGAGGAAGGAAGCAGAAGTGGAGCATGAGGAGCTGTCATACATCAAGAAGCATCAAGGGCTAGGAGTCCTTCTTGGAGAGCAAGTCAAGTTGGATGGATCAGATTGATGAAGCTTGGTGTAAAGAGAAGACTCAGAGGTAATTGTATGTTAGTTCTAAGCATTCGGTTATCTCTCCTCTTTCTCTGGCCGAACCGCTTTTGCATGAAGAAGAAGGAGTTTAGCTTGGTTCATTTGGTTTCAACCATGGAGGCTTTCCCCTATATATATAAGGGAGAACAGCCAGGATTTGAAGCAAGGAGTGAGAGTGCAAGGCACAGAGTTCTCATAGCTACCTAAGCTAACAGAAGTTCTTCTCCTTCAATGTTCTTCATTTTATAATTTTTCTGTTTAATTTTGTCTGTCTTGAGTCTCATGGAAAAAGGCAAACAGTGAGGTTTGTAAGAAAAAGCCATAGAGCGGAAAAAGGCAGAGAGTGCAAAATTAAAAGAAAAAGCCATAGATGTCCTTAGAGGTCCTTTGTACATCTGTGTTGTGTTTCATGATTCTGTGGGAATCCCCTTGCAAGTTAGGTTAGCACTTTGCAGTTGAAAGCTTGGCTGTGACCAAGTCAAGTTCAGGATTGGAGTTTAGATTCTGGACTTGTCCCGGATAGGAAGGGTAGTTCCTAGGGAGAATTGGTGCTTGTAATCAAGGATGATTATAGTGAAATTCCATCATTATTGTGATGGTGACTGGATGTAGGCTGCATTGCACTTGGCAGCTGAACCAAGATATATCTTGGTGTGATTCTCTCTCTTTCTTCTACTCCATTTCTGTTTTTGCTGCATAGGAGATAAAACCAAAAATATCTCGTGCCGGGTAACGAGATAAAAAGAAAAAGTCTCGTGGCTGGATATGAGACAAAAATCAAAAGGTCTCCAGAAGTTTTTTCAAGGACCAGCAAGTTTTAATAAGCAAAAAGGGGCTAAGATTCAACCTCCCCTTCTCTAGCCACTGAAAACCATCAATTGGTATCAGATCTTGGTCTCAAAGAGATCAAGCTTTGCAGCTTGGAGTAAAGATCCAGATGGCAGAAAACAGTGGCTCAAACCTGGTGTCTTACAACCTGACAGAAGAACAGTCAAGCAACATACCTCCTCTTTTCAATGGGAAAAACTATACCTATTGGAAGGAGAGGATGAAGATCTTTGTGCAATTAGTAGACTACAGACTCTGGAAGATTATCTTGGAGGGTCCTCAATTTCCAACTACCACAAGTGGTGAAGGAGTAGTTTCTCTTAAACCCAAAGCAAGCTGGACCGAAGAAGACAGAAAGACGGTGGAGCTCAACGCCAAGGCTGTCAACTTGCTCAACTGTGCTATCAGCTTCGAGGAGTACCGACGGGTATCACGATGCACAACGGCAAAGAAAATTTGGGACAAACTTCAAATCACTCATGAAGGAACCACCATAGTAAAGAAGACCAGGATAGACATGCTGAACAGAGAATATAAAATGTTCTCAATGAAGGAAGGAGAATCAATAGATGAAATGTTCGAAAGATTCAACATTATCATTGTTGGCTTGGATGCTATGGGAATAACGTATCCTGATTCTGTACTTGTGAGGAGAGTTCTAAGATGTCTTACAAAAGAGTGGGAAATAAAAGCATTGATAATATCTGAGAGTAGTGGTCTAGATTCCATGACATATGATGACTTGAGAGGAAATCTACTTGCATTTGAAAACACTTATTTGAAAAAAGATTCAAAAAAAGAAAGGAATTGCTTTTACATCTGTTACTAACCCCCTGGATGATGAATCCAGTGATAATTCCTCTGAAAATGAATTTGTATTGATTGCCAAAAAATTCAGGAAAATGTTGAAGTTCAAGGAGAGAAGCAAGGAAAGCAGCTCTAGGAAACAAAAGAAAGATCTCAGCAAGGTGATATGTTACAATTGAAAGAAACTGGGCATTTCAAATTAGATTGCCCTAAGTTGAAGAAAGAAGAGAAGCCGAAAAGGGGAAAGAAGAAAGGTCTGATGGCCTCTTGGGAGGACTTGGAAAACGATTCAGAAGATGATGAAGAATCCGAAATCAAGTCTCAACCATGTCTTATGGCAGACCACATTGAACAGGTAGTCATTCATAACCCTAACACTGAAGCTCTTCATCTTATGATAGACCACCTTTCTGAAAAAATTAGATGTTTCTTGCTTGATAACCAAGATCTTGAACAACAAATCACCATTCTTAAAGCAGAAAATGGTTTTCTCAAAGATAAATTATGGGAGGCTGAAACTATTGTTGATCTTGTTGAAGAAAATAAGCAGTTAAAAGCCAAACTTAAGAGCTGTGAAAGTGATCATTCTGTTGTTGCATATATAAATTGTTTTAAAGAAAATGAAGAGTTGCTTAAAGAGGTCAAAAGACTTAAAGAAGACTTAGCCAAGTTCACTCAAAGTTCTGAAAATCTAAATCAAATCTTGGCTAGTCAAAAACCTCTTTATGATAAAGCTGGCTTGGGCTTCTTTAAATCTATTGAGAAACCTTATTTTGAAAATATTGCTTCATCTTCTAATGATACAAGGTTTCAAAACCCAGCAAGCTTTAACAAAACAGCAAATCCAAGGTTTTGTAGACTATGTAACCGAAATGGCCACTTTCCCATTCAATGATTCTTTGGTGAAAGAATGATTGGTGACAAAGTTTGCAAAGTTGTTTTTGACTATAATGGTTTAGGACAGAAGAGATGGTTTAACGTAAAAGGATCCAAGAAAATTTGGGTACCTAATATCACTTGAGCTTATTTTGTAGTATGCCTATCATCCAAAAGGAAGGACAACATGTGGTACATGGACAGCGGATGCTCTAGGCATATGACTGGAAAGACAACCTTCTTCATAAAGCTTGATGAGTATGATGGAGGATTTGTCACTTTCGGTGATGATGGTAAAGGAAAGATAGTAGCCATTGGAAAAGTTGGTAAAAGCTTTTCATCTTGTATAAATGATGTTCTCCTTGTAAATGGTTTGAAACATAATTTACTTAGTGTAAGCCAATTGTGTGATCTAGGATATGAAGTTATTTTTAGAAAGTTTATGTGCTTAGTTGTATGTGAAAAATCTGGGGATATTTTGTTTGAGGCTAAAAGGTGCAATAATGTGTATGGATTGACTCTTAAGGACTTGAAAGAACAAAAAGTGACATGTTTTACTTCTCTTGAATATGAAAAATGGCTATGGCATAAGAAATTGGGTCATGCAAGCATGTACCAAATTTTTAAGCTAGTTAAGAAAAACTTAGTTAGAAGAATTCTAAATATTAAATTTGATAAGGATCTTACTTGTGATGCTTGTCAATTAGGCAAACAAGTAAAATCTTCTTTTAAGCCAAAAGATGGAATTTCAACCAAGAGGCCATTAGAGATGTTACACATTGATCTTTTTGGTCCAATAAGAACTCAAAGTTTAGGAGGTAAACACTATGGTCTAGTGGTAGTGGATGATTACTCTAGATTTGGTTGGGTACTTT
Source organism: Arachis ipaensis (assembly GCF_000816755.2). Taxonomy (NCBI): domain Eukaryota; kingdom Viridiplantae; phylum Streptophyta; class Magnoliopsida; order Fabales; family Fabaceae; genus Arachis; species Arachis ipaensis. Next base: position 106,070,999 of record NC_029787.2, on the reverse strand, counting down.
TTCTTGCTCATAAAAATGATACTTTTCATGCTTTTTCAACCGTTTGAAAAAGAATTCAAAATGAAAAAGATTTAAAAGTTGCCCATTTGAGAAGTGATCACGGAAAAGAATTTGAAAATCAAGATTTTGAAAAATTCTGTGATGATTTTGGAATTGCCCATAACTTTTCATACCCTAGAACCCCTCAACAAAATGGGGTGGTTGAGAGAAGGAATAGAAGCCTTCAAGAGATGACTAGGGCCATGTTATGTGAAAATGAGATTCCAAAATTTCTATGGGCAGAAACTGTAAATACAGCTTGTTATATTTTGAATAGGACCATTAATAGAAAAGGGTTGAAGAAAACTCCTTATGAGCTATGGAAAGGAACCCCTCCAAATCTTAAGTATTTCAATGTCTTTGGATGCAAATGCTTTGTACTTAACAATAAAGAAAACCTTGGTAAATTTGATCCAAAATCCTATGAAGGAATGTTTGTTGGATACTCCACCACTAGCAAGGCCTATAGGATTTACCTCAAAGAACATAGAACTATAGAGGAATCCATACATGTAACTTTTTGTGATTTTAATTTAATTCCTAGTACTGTGATAAAAAATGATTCAGATTGTGAAGATGCTGCCAACAAGGAAACAAGTGAAGAAAATCTCAAATCTGTTCAAAATGAAGAATCTGTCCGTCCAGTTTTGTCTCGTCAAGATGGAGGAGACATTTCTGTTTTGTCTCCTGAGCCAGCAAGAGAATCTGGAACAAACCAGCGTGATGAAGCTCAACAAGGTTCAACTTCACTCCAAAAACCAAGAGAATGGAAGTCCATGAGGGGTTATCCTCACGACTTTATCATTGGTGATCCCTCACAAGGTGTGACAACAAGATCCTCAACCAAAAGGCAATCCGAATCAAGCAATTTTGCTCTCTTGTCACAAATGGAACCCAACAATGTAAAGCAAGCTCTTGAAGATCTATCATGGGTTAAAGCCATGCAAGAAGAACTTGCTCAATTCGACAAGAATGAGGTTTGGACATTAGTACCTCATCCGGATGGTAAGAAGGTAACGGGTACTAAGTGGGTTTTCAAAAATAAACTAGGTGAGGATGAAAAAGTTGTTCATAACAAGGCTAGATTAGTGGCCCAAGGTTACGATCAAGAAGAGGGTATAGATTTTGATGAGTCTTTTGCTCCAGTAGCTAGAATGGAAGCAATTAGGTTGCTTCTTGCCTATGCTGCCCATAAGGGTTTTAAAATGTTTCAAATGGATGTCAAATGTGCTTTCCTTAATGGCTTTATTGATAGAGAAGTGTTTGTGTCACAATTCCCCGGTTTTGAAGATAAAGAATTTCCAAACCATGTGTTCAAACTTTCTAAGGCTCTTTATGGCCTTAGACAAGCTCCAAGAGCTTGGTATGAAAGGCTTAGTGCCTTCTTGTTGGAAAATCAATTTCAAAGGGGTACCACCGACACTACTTTATTTATTAAAGCATCTAATGATGACATTCTCCTAGTTCAAGTTTATGTGGATGACATTGTGTTTGGATCGGCCAATGTGTCCTTGTGTGAAGAGTTTGGAAAACTTATGACTAGTGAGTTTGAAATGAGTTTAATGGGAGAGCTAACATTCTTTCTTGGTCTCCAAATTAAACAAACTCCTAGTGGCACCTTTATTCACCAAGGAAAGTATGCTAAAGAATTAATCAAAAAATTTGGCCTAGAAAATTCCAAACCAATGGGAACACCAATGCATCCAAACACTAAACTTGAAAAGGATGATGATGACAAAGATGTGGATGAAACAAGGTATAGAGGAATGATAGGATCTCTCATGTACCTTACCTCCTCTAGACCGGATATAGTTCAAAGTGTGGGTGTATGTTCAAGATTTCAATCTCACCCAAAAGAATTCCATCTTTCGGCCGTTAAACGCATCATTAGATACATTAAGGGAACTAGTGATTATGACTTATGGTATCCAAAATCTGACGATTTTTGTGCAGTAGGATTTTGTGATGCAGATTATGTGGGAGATAGAATGGATAGAAGAAGTACATTCGGCATGTGTTGCTTCTTTGGAAGCTCCCTCAACATATGGTCAAGCAAAAAACAAGCCACCGTAGCTCTATCCACAGCCGAAGCTGAATATATTTCTGCATCTGCATGTTGTTCACAATTAATTTGGTTGAAAACTCAATTGGAAGATTACAAATTAAAAATTAATAGTATGCCCTTGTTCTGTGACAATATGAGTGCTATAAACATTTCTAAAAATCCTGTTCTGCACTCAAGAACAAAGTACATTGAAATTAAATATCATTTTATTAGAGAACATGTGCAAAAGGGAAATATTGATATTCAATTTGTAAACTCTGAAGATCAACTTGCAGACATTTTTACTAAACCCTTGTGTGAAGAGAGATTCTGCTCTTTGAGAAAAAGTTTGGGAATGATAGAATTAAGTTCTATTGATAATTTGTGAAATTTTTTATTCTGTTTGGTTTTATCTCGTAGGAAGGCAGGAGACATTTTTCAGGACATGAGGAACGGGCCATGACTCAGGGGGAGACTGAACTAATGTTAATTAGGTCCCACCAAATCACTTTGACCTTACTCTGACCCGTTTTGAGTTTCTCTTTGTGTTAACCACATTTTTAAAGTTGTCTTATCAAATCTTGTTGGAAGAAGTAATTTGTCAAATCAAATCTTTTCTTTTCCCTCATCCCTTGATTCTAGGAACCAACCTTCAGTTTTAATTTCAAAAAGGAAACTTCCCCCTGGTTAATAACCGCGCCTTAATGGGTATTAACTACTCCACTTCTCTCTCCAATTAGCATTTAATGCTTCCCTAACCTCCCACATCTCTCTACTCACTTCGGTTCTCCCTTCACCTTCCCCTCTCCACTTCTCCATTTTTAATATTATGAAAAAAAAACTGCTCCAAGAAAAAGTGAACGCATTCTTCTCTCCAAAAAATCCTCAACCCCTCAAACCCACACTCATATACACATTCATTCTACTTCTTCACCTTTTCTCTCACCATCATCCAAGCAAACAGACACCATAAGGAGAAAGGTGATTGCAACGAAAACTTCATCAAGAAAGAAGAAGGAACCCGTAGTTGAAGAGGAAGAAGAATCTCACACCTCTCCACCTCCCTCACCACCAAAGAAGGTAACCCCTGGACGAAGTTTATAGAAGTCCAAAAGCTTTGTGTTACAGGACACGAGGGAACTAGCCAATCTGGAATCATTGGAATTCAAAAATAAATTCAACAAGCCTCATTCACACTTTGATCCTGCTAGGTTCAATTCGTGTGCCTCCTATAAGTTCCACAAGGAAGTATTGGAGAAACGTCACTTATGTGTCACACACCTTGTGAATTTGGACTCACTGGCAGCCAAAGGAATCAACTTCTCTCCTCTGTTTAAGAATCTAAAATGGACTCCTTTGCTCCATATTCAGAAACCCGTTTATCCTGGATTGGTACGCGAATTTTATGCTAATATGAGGCTAATCAATGGTACCATTCATTCCTACGTAAAGAGGGTATACATGACTCTGAACTCGGAGACAATCAGCGCTGCCCTAGGCTACACAGATGAGGGACAAAGAACATACATGACTGAAAAATGGGACTCTCAGGTTGGAGTCACATACAAGATTTCCCTGCAACAAATCTGTGAGAACTTGTCTGGCTTGGATGGCTCCATCCCCATTCACAAGACCCTCGGTCCCACAAACTCTTTGCTGCACAGAATCATTACCCATATTTTGACTCCACAAAGTGGTTCACATAACAGAATAACTGTTTCTGACTCTCTTGTACTTTTTGCTATTGTTACTTCCTCTCCAATTTCTTTTGCATACCTTATGATAAGGCATATGTGAGAATCTGTCAAAAGTATCAAAAAGGCAAATTTACCCTACGGTATGTTTTTTGCCGGTATTTTTGAATATTTTAAAGTTGATCTAACAAATGAAGCTGTAGAGAATAAGGTCTCAATCATTAAGGGAGGAGGAGCTTCAAGTACAATGAAAGGCACAAAAGGAAAAAAATTGTCCCATGTTGGAACTTAATTCTCCTAGGGAGGTGTTGATTTGCTCCCAAAAATTATGTGGAAGAAAGTGCATCCCTTGAGGTATCTCAGGGATTTCTTGATGGTGAGCTTCCTCATGCGTTTCTTGAGCTCCATGAATGGGCTCTCTTGTTTGCTCCATCTTTTTCTTAGTGATGGGCTTCTCTTCCTCAATGGGAATGTCTCCTTCTATGAAAGCTCCAGC
>NC_029787.2:106060524-106065695 GCF_000816755.2 Arachis ipaensis | reverse complement strand
AGGAAAGTGCATCCCTTGAGGTATCTCAGGGATTTCTTGATGATGAGCTTCCTCACGTGTTTCTTGAGCTCCATGAGTGGGCTCTCTTGTTTGCTCCATCCTTTTCTTAGTGATGGGCTTCTCTTCCTCAATGGGAATGTCTCCTTCTATGAAAGCTCCAGCCGAGTAACATAGATGGCAAATAAGGTGAGGAAAAGCTAGCCTTGCCAAGGGAGAGGACTTTTCGGCTATTTTGTAGAGTTCAATGGAGATGACTTCATGAACTTCTACTTCCTCTCCAATCATGATGCTATGGATCATGATGGCCCGATCCACAGTAACTTCAGATCGGTTGCTAGTGGGGATGATGGAGCGTTGGATGAACTCCAACCATCCTCTAGCCACAGGCTTAAGGTCCAGTCTTCTAAGTTGAACCGGTTTGCCTTTTGAGTCAATCTTCTATTGAGCTCCTTCCACATATATGTCCATGAGGACTTGGTCCAACCTCTGATCAAAGTTGACCCTTCCTAGTGTAGGGGCGTGCATCTCCTTGCATCATAGGCAAGTTAAACGCCAATCTCACATTTTTCGGACTAAAATCTAAGTATTTCCCCCGAACCATGGTGAGATAATTCTTTGGGTTTGGGTTCTTACTTTGATCATGGTTCCTAGTGATCCATGCATTGGCATAGGACTCTTGAACCATTAGGATGCGGACTTGTTGGATGGGGTTTGTTAGAACTTCCCAACCTCTTCTTTGGATTTCATGTCGGATCTCCGGATACTCATTTCTCTTGAGCTTGAAAGGGACCTCGGGGATTACCTTCTTCTTAGCCACAACATCATAGAAGTGGTCTTGATGAGCTTTGGAGATGAATTTTTCCATCTTCTATGACTCGGAGGTGGAAGCTTTTGTCTTCCCTTTCCCTTTTCTAGAGGATTCTCCGGTCTTGGGTGCCATCAATGGTAATGAAAAAACAAAAATCTTATGCTTTTACCACACCAAACTTAGAATATTGCTCGCCCTCGAGCAAGAAAAAAAAGAATAGATGAAGAAGAAGAAGAAAATATGGAGGAGAGGAGGGAGAGGTGTATTCGGCCAAGAAGGGGAAAAGAGAGTTGTGTTGTGTGAAAATGAGGAAGAATGGAGGGCTTTATATAGGGAGGGGAGGGGGGTTTAGTTTCGGCCATATAGGGTGGGTTTGGGTGGGAAATTGATTTTGAATTTTGAAGGTAGGTGGAGTTTATGAGGTAGATTTATGGGGAAGAGTGGATGGATGTGAGTGGTGAAGTGGTGATAGGGAAGAGAGATTGAGGTGATTGGTGAAGAGTTTTGGGGAAGAGAGTTTATTGGGAAGAGAGGATGAACATTGAGAAGAGGGAAGAGAGTGAGTGGTGGTAGGTGGGGATCCTGTGGGGTCCACAGATGCTGAGTTGATCCTGTGGGGTCCACAGATCCTGATGTGTCAAGGATTTGCATCCCTGCACCAATTAGGCATGTAAAATGCCTTTGCATGCAATTCTGGCATTTAAACGCCGAATTGATGCTTGTTCTGGGCGTTTAGCGCCCAGATGCAGCATATTTCTAGTGTTGAACGCCAGCCAGATGCTTGTTTCTGGCGTTCAGTACCAGCTCTTCCTCAGTGTGCATTTCTGGCGTCTGAACACCAGGATGCTGCTTGTTTCTGGTGTTCAACGCCAGATCCATGCTCTGTTCTGGCGTTGAACGCCAGCCAGATGCTCCTTACTGGGGTTCACGTCCTCTCCCTCCCTTGTAGGTTTGGCCATGATGATCAATTCAATGGCCTTGCACTCTCCTTTTGGATTTTTTTCTGTATTGCTTGGGAGAGCATTAGGAGGGGTGTCAGTGATCTTCTTACTCAGCTGGCCCACTTGTGCCTCCAAATTTCTAATGAAGGACCTTATTTCATTCATGAAACTCAGAGTGGCCTCAGATAGATCAGAGACTAAGTTTGCTAAATTAGAGGTATTTTGTTCAGAGTTCTCTGTCTGTTGCTGAGTGGATGATGGAAAAGGCTTGCTATTACTAAACCTGTTTCTTCCACCGTTATTAAAGCCTTGTTGAGGCTTTTGTTGATCCTTCCATGAGAGATTTGGGTGATTTTTCCATGAGGGGTTATAGGTGTTTCCATAGGGTTCACCCATGTAATTTACCTCTGCTATTGCAGGGTTCTCAGGATCATAAGCCTCTTCTTTAGCAGATGTCTCTTGAATACTGTTGGATGCAGCTTGCATTCCATTTAGACTCTGAGAAATCATATTGACTTGCTGAGTCAATATTTTATTCTGAGCCAATATGGCATTCAGAGTATCAATTTCAAGAACTCCCTTCTTCTGAGGCGTCCCATTACTCACAGGATTCCTCTCAGAAGTGTACATGAACTGGTTATTAGCAACCATGTCAATAAGTTCTTGAGCTTTTGTAGGTGTTTTCTTTAGGTGAATGGATCCACCTGCAGAAGTATCCAATGACATCTTAGCTAATTCAGACAGACCATCATAGAATATATCCAAGATGGTCCATTCTGAAAGCATGTCAGAATGAAACTTTTTGGTCAGTTCCTTGTATCTCTCCCAAGCTTCATAGAGGGATTCACCTTCTTTCTGTCTAAAGGTTTGAACATCCACTCTAAGCTTACTCAGCTTTTGAGGAGGAAAGATCTTGGCTAAGAAAGCCTTGACCAGCTTATCCCAAGAGTTCAGGCTATCTTTAGGTTGAGAATCCAACCATATTCTAGCTCTGTCTCTCACAGCAAAAGGGAAAAGCATTAGCCTGTAGACTTCAGGATCTACTTCATTAGTCTTAACAGTATCACAGATCTGCAAAAATTCAGTTAAAAACTGAAAAGGATCTTCAGATGGAAGTCCATGGAACTTGCAGTTCTGCTGCATCAGAGAAACTAATTGAGGTTTAAGCTCAAAATTGTTTGCTCCAATGGTAGGGATGGAGATGCTTCTTCCATGTAAATTGGAATTTGGTGCAGTAAAGTCACCAAGCATCCTCCTTGCATTATTATTATTTTCAGCTGCCATATCCTCTTCTTGTTCGAAAATTCCTGTAAGGTTGTCTCTGGATTGTTGTATTTTAGCTTCTCTTAGTTTCCTTTTCAGAGTCCTTTTAGGTTCAGGGTCTGCTTCAACAAGAATGTTCTTGTCCTTGCTCCTGCTCATATGAAAAAGAGGAAACAGAAAAATAATAATAGGGATCCTTTTTACCCAGGTATAGAGGTTCCCCTGTGTGAGTAGAAGAAGAAAAGAATATAATGTAAAGAAGGGAAGAAGAGAAAATTCGAACACAGATGGAAGAGGGGTTCGAATTTGGGTGAGATGAAGTGTTAGTAGATGAATAAATAAATAGAAGGAGGTGAGAGAGAGAAGAGAATTTTCGAAAATAATTTTTGAAAAGGAGTTAGTGATTTTTGAAAATTAAAATTAAAATTAAAAGTTGAAACAATTAATTAATTAAAATTAATTTTTTTGAAAAAGAGGGAGGTATTTTCGAAAATTAGAGAGAGATAGTTAGTTAGGTAGTTTTGAAAGAGATAAGAAACAAACAAAAAGTTAGTTAGTTAGTTGAAACAAATTTTAAAAATCAAATTTTTGAAAAATATATGATTTCGAAAAAGATAAGATGAAAAGATATATTTTTTTAAAAAAAAGATATGATTGAAATTAGTTTTGAAAAAGATTTGATTTTTAAAATCACAATTAATGACTTGATTCACAAGAAATCACAAGATATAATTCTAGAACTTAAAGTTTGAATCTTTCTTAACAAGTAAGTAACAAACTCGAAATTTTTGAATCAAAACATTAATTGTTGAAGATATTTTCGAAAATATGATGTAAAATTAAGAAAAAGATTTTTTTTAAAAAAAATATTTTTAAAATTTTTGGAAATAAATAAGAAAAATGAAAAAGATTTGATTTTTGAAAAAGATAAGATTTTTAAATTGAAAATTTGATTTGACTCATAAGAAACAACTAAATTTTAAAAAGTTTTGAAAAGTCAATCCAAATTTTCGAAATTTATGAGAGAGAAAAAGAAAGATATTTTTTTATTTTTGAATTTTTAATGATGAGAGAGAAAAACATGAAAAATGATGCAATGCATGAAAATTTTTTATCTAAACAATGAATGCATGCAAGAATGCTATGAATGTCAAGATGAACACCAAGAACACTTTGAAGACCATGATGAACACCAAGAACATATTTTTGAAAAATTTTTTATGCAAAGAAAACATGCAAGACACCAAACTTAGAAATCTTTAATGCTTGGACTCTAACAAACGAAAAATGCATATGAAAAACAAGAAAAGACACAAAACAAGAAAATATGAAGATCAAACAAGGAGACTGGCCAAGAACAACTTGAAGATCATGAAGAACACTATGAATGCATGAATTTTCGAAAAAATGCAAAGAATTTTTAGAAAAAATGCAATTGACACCAAACTTGAAATTGACTCAAGACTCAAACAAGAAACACAAAATATTTTTTATTTTTATGATTTTATGATTTTTTTGGATTTTTCAAAAATTAATTTGAAAAAGAAAAATAAGGATTCCAAAATCTTTAAGAAGAATTCCAGGAATCTTTCAATATTAGTCCAAAGCTCCAATCAAAGTGTTGGACATGGCTTAATAGCCAGTCAAGCTTTAGTATGTAACTCAGATATACTGCTCATTAGTTATCAAATTAACTTGCCTCTATGCTGATGGTTGGAAGCCACTATCCAAAAGAATTAGACCTGGCTTTACAGCCAGCCAGGCTTCAACATGCTTCATGAAACACTAGAATTCATTCTTAAAAATTTAGAATAATTTTCGAAAACAGATGAGAAATTTTTGAAAGATTTTTGAAAATTTTTTTTTTTGAAAATAAAACAAAAAGAAAATTACCTAATCTGAGCAACAAGATGAACCGTCAGTTGTCCAAACTCAAAACAATCCCCGGCAACGGCGCCAAAAACTTGGTATGCGAAATTGTTACTCTGAGGTTGTAAAATTTGTTGTTCGTTCTCTCCCTGGCAATGGCGTCAATAACTGGTGCACAATACCATGGTCCAAACATAACTTCACAACTTCGTACAACTAACCAGCAAGTGCACTGGGTCGTCCAAGTAATAAAACCTTACGTGAGTAAGGGTCGATCCCACGGAGATTGT
>NC_029787.2:106045217-106060481 GCF_000816755.2 Arachis ipaensis | reverse complement strand
AGTCTTGTCCGTGGCCCTAAGCACTTTGTTTTCCAGTATTACCACCGGATACATAAATGCCACAGACACATAATTGGGTGAACCTTTTCAGATTGTGACTCAGCTTTGCTAAAGTCCCCAATTAGAGGTGTCTAGAGTTCTTAAGCACACTCTTCTTTTGCTTTGGACCTTGACTTTAACCGCTCAGTCTCAAGTTTTCACTTAACACCTTCACGCCACAAGCACATGGTTAGGGACAGCTTGGTTTAGCCGCTTAGTCCAGGATTTTATTCCTTTAGGCCCTCCTATCCACTGATGCTCAAAGCCTTGGGATCCTTTTTATTACCCTTGCCTTTTGGTTTTAAGGGTTACTGGCTTTTTGCTCTTGTCTTTTGGTTTTAAGAGCTTTTGGCTTTTTCTGCTTGCTTTTTCTTTTTCTATTTTTTTTCGCCCTTTTTTTTCTGCAAGCTTTTTGTATTCACTGCTTTTTCTTGCTTCAAGAATCAATTTTATGATTTTTCAGATTATCAAATAACATTTCTCCTTGTCATCATTCTTTCAATAGCCAACATATTTAACATTCATAAACAACAACTTCAAAAGACATATGCACTGTTCAAGCATTCATTCAGAAAACAAAAAGTATTGTCACCACATCAATATAATTAAACTAAGTTCAAGGATAAATTCGAAACTCTTGTACTTCTTGTTCTTTTGAATTAAAACATTTTTCATTTAAGAGAGGTGATGGATTCATAACTTTAATACAAAGTTACTAAATACTAATGATCATGTAATAAGACACAAACATGGATAAGCACTTAACATAAAAAAAACGAAAAACAGAGAATGTAGGAACAAGGAATGAGTCCACCTTAGTGATGGTGGCGTTTTCTCCTTGAGGAACCAATGATGTCCTTGAGCTCTTCTATGTCTCTTCCTTGTCTTTGTTGCTCCTCCCTCATTGCTTTTTGTGCTTTTTGAATTTCATGAAGGATCTCTGCTTTCCCGCTGTCTTCATCCAATCAATCCTACTCCTTTCTAGGGATGTTCAAAACTGAGCCAAACCGAACAAAACCGATCAATCGAACCGAAAACCGAAAAAACCGAAAAATGATATTTTGCTGTTTTTTCTGCGGTTCGGTTCGGTTTTTGGTTTTAATAGTGAAAGCTCGAACCGAACCGAACCGAACCGGTAACTTAAAAAACCCTAAATATAAAACCCCCCAACCCCCAAGTAGCCGCCACTCCCAATCTCCCACACTCAGCAATCCTAGTCTCCACTCCCCAACTCTCTCCACTCTCCAGTCTCCCCTCGAGCCTTCGACCATTCCACGGCGCCGAAAACTCCTCCTCCCACCGTCCACAGAGCCGTTGTCTTCTCAGCCACTGACGTTGCCAAATAGCACCCTCTCGGACTCTCGATGGCCCTTCCACGTCAGTCTTCACGCTTCCCTCTTCTTGCTTCTCGGCGCGGTCTTTCCTCTTCCGACCTTCCTCATCGCGCTTCCCTCACCTTGGTAGGGCTCTGTCTCTTCCTCACTTCCTTGTCGTCCTCCACGCCCAGCAGCCGCATCTCCTCCAAGCACCAGGAGCTGCGTCGTCCTCCACGAACATCATCCTTCGTTTCTTCCAGCCCCTAATTTTCTACCAGGTAAGCTCCACCTAGTTTTCTTTTTTTTTCCCTTTTAGCATGCTTTTCTAATATCGAACCCTAGGGTTTATCTTTATCAAACATAGAATTTGACGATTCATGCTGCGTTGAAGAAATCATGTAATTTGGCTTTTAATATTTTTTCTGTTAAAATAATTGTTCGATTGGGTTGTTTATTATATATCATGCTAATTATGAGTGGGATTATGCCATGTTTGATCATTGTATTTTGTGTAGATTGTAATTGTATAACAAAGAAAATTTTATGGCTTCGATGGTTATGCACTCATGCCTGTGATTTTGGTAATTTGACCTGAAGCATTAGTTCAAATAATTTAGTTGAAATTTTAATTTAATTTCAAACTGTATATTTGTTTGTTTTGCAGATCTCAATTAACTTAGAACATTTTGATTGTTTGCCTCTTTCACCTGTGCTTAGTGGTTCCACCTTGGTGAGTTTAAAAAATTCGGTGCCAATTATATTGTTGTTTTAATTTCAATGTTATTTCTGGTTTGTTTTATGCTGTTGAATTACTGAAACTGCCTCTGTTGTGTTTTGTTTTGCTGTTCTGTTGAGTGTTGAATTACCGAATTACTTGTGAAGTGATTTAGTATGATTTAGTATGATTTGGAGCTTCTGGATCTTTGTAGGGTTAGATTGAAATCAATATGGTATATATGCAAGAGATCAACCAATTAATGGGCTATATGCAAGAGATCAACCAATTAGTCTTAATTAATACATAATCCCCCTCGGATCATTTTTTTTAGGTGTATATGTTAGCTGAAGAAGTGTATGTGAAAGAGAAAAAAAAAAGAGGTTCTAAATATATAAAAAACAAGTGTTAGATGATATATAAGGTTGTAGAGTAGTGTATGACGATTGAAAAGAAATTAGTTGAGTTGATCATGAAATTATAATATTAATCTGTGGGCTCTAATTAATTCTAGTACAATGCGTGCGATCCCCCTCTTATGAAACAAGGCAACTCCTCTAGCTAGCAACATACATAAATAATAAGAACAGTAGCAGTAGCAAGCGCAATTTCCCACCTTTGTTTCTCCCATCCACCCAGCAGTAGCAGTAGCTAAATTTGAATAATGAGAACATGATCTTGAATTCTTGATTTTGTATGGTATGAATTACTTTTGTTGGTATTGTTGCTGGTTGTTTAATGAATTTGTAAATTGCTTGATTTTGTAAACAGGAAGATAGTAGCCTTCTTCTTGTTCATAGGACTTTTTGGGTTGATTTGAACTCTATTGGACTTTGGGAATTTTTCAATCAGATTGTCCCATGTTTTATTTTATTTCATGTTTAGGGTATTTTCTTACTTGAACTCTATTGTTATCTTTATTATTAGAATATATAACTAGATTAGAATATTTTTTTACTAGTCTTATATTATTATTATTATTGTTGTTCTTATTATGTAACTGCTTTTTGATTTCAGGTTGGTTTGGGTTAAGAAGTTTAGCTTTTGTTGGAGAAGACACTATAATTTGGCTATCTTTTAATGAAAATTTATTTTTATTTTTAGTTGTGTTGACTATTGAACTTTTAACCTTCTTTAATTGTCGTATTTAAATTCCTTTTGTCCTTAAATTTCATTAGACCAAGACTTTGTTAGCTATTGTGTATTTGTGCTTTTCGATTTCAATGTTATGACTTTGTGAAATAGGATGGTAGTATTTTTTTTGAATTGATTAAAAAAACCGAACAAACCAAACCAAACCAAACCGATTTTAATTGGTTTGGTTTGGTTCGGATGGCTTTGATAAAAAAACCGAACCAAACCGAACCGCAGTTTAATTGGACGATCGGATCGGATGACTTTTCTCTTAAAAACCGAACCAAACCGCACCGCGAACACCCCTATTCCTTTCCATGGCTAGCTTTATGTAAGAGCATCACCGTTGTCAATGGCTACATCTCATCCTCTCTGTGAAAATGGTCCGATGCGCTGTCACTACATGGCTAATCATCTGGAGGCATCATCGTTGTCAATGGCTACATCCCATCCTCTCTGTGAAAATGGTCCGATGCGCTGTCACTGCATGGCTAATCATCTGGAGGTTCTCGATCATACTGGAATAGGATTTACTATCCTTTTGCGTCTGTCACTACGCCCAGCACTCGCGAGTTTGAAGTTCGTCACAGTCATTCAATCCCAGAATCCTACTCGGAATACCACAGACAAGTTTTAGACTTTCTGGATTCTCAAGAATGCCGCCATCAATCTAGCTTATACCACGAAGATTTTGATTAAGAGATCCAAGAGATATTCATTCAATCTAAGGTAGAACGGAAGTGGTTGTCAGGCACGCGTTCATGGGGGAATGATAATGACTGTCACGATCATCACATTCATAGTGAAGTGCGAATGAATATCTTAGAAGCGGAATAAGTTGAATTGAATAGAAAAATAGTAGTACTTTGCATTAATTCATGAGGAACAGCAGAGCTCCACACCTTAATCTATGGAGTGCAGAAACTCTACCGTTGAAAATAAATAAGTGATGAAGGTTCAAGCATGGCCGAATGGCCAGCCCCCATACGTGATCAATATAATCCAAAGATGAACTAAAAAATCATAAGATGTCTAATACAATAGTAAAAAGTCTTATTTATACTAAACTAGTTACTAGGGTTTACAAAAGTAAGTAATTGATGCATAAATCCACTTCCGGGGCCCACTTGGTGTGTGCTTGGGCTGAGCTTGAAGTTTACACGTGCAGAGGCTTCTTCTGGAGTTGAACGCCAAGTTGTAACGTGTTTTTGGCGTTCAACTCTGGTTCATGACGTGTTTCTGGCGTTTAACTCCAGACTGCAGCGTAGAACTGGCGTTCAACGCCCTTTTGTGTCGTCTAAACTCGGCCAAAGTATGGACTATTATATATTGCTGGAAAGCCCTAGATGTCTACTTTCCAACGCAATTTAAATCGGGCCATTTTTAGTTCTGTAGCTCCATAAAATCCACTTTGAGTGCAGGGAGGTCAGAATCCAACAGCATCAGCAGTCCTTCTTCAACCTCTGAATCTGATTTTTGCTCAAGTCCCTCAATTTCAGCCAGAAAATACCTGAAATCACAGAAAAATACACAAACTCATAGTAAAGTCCAGAAATGTGAATTTAACATAAATACTAATAAAAATATCCCTAAAAGTAACTAGATCCTACTAAAAACATACTAAAAATAATGCCAAAAAGCGTATAAATTATCCGCTCATCATTTATCATCTCATTTCTGCTCATAAATCAAGAGTATTCAACATTCCAAAATTTAATATGTTGAATAACATAGTTGCCTTAGGCTTGATTTCAAAAGTTACAGGTAAAGCTTCCCTTTGTAAAATAGCATATATTAAGGGGGAGCCATGTAACAATTAGAAAGGAAGGAATCCAAGTATTCAAAGGGAGTACTCTAATTTGTGATTTCTCTCCATTTCAATTTTTTAATAATGTTTGTCATCAAGGGGGAGATTGATGAGTTTGGAAAACTCCAAATTAAATTAGTGATGATCAAACATTATTAATATGATTAATTGCAAAATTATTAATTTGATTTCAATTCATATATGTTGATTAAAATAATTTTTCTATGCAGGTTTTTACATTTGGTCCGAAAAAGAAAAGAAAAATATATAAGCCCAAATTGTATCAAAAATATATTCAGCCTTGGTATTAAATTATTGTGATTATGGTGGCTGAAATCATGGTTATGTTATATGGGCCAGAAATTGTGACATCAGCCCACTTGGTTATTCCATCAGCCTTGATGCAAGTATATATGATGAGTGGCTGAATTATTACTATAATGTTGGGCCAGATTGGATTATTACTATGAGCCCAAATTCAATTTTGCTAGACACTAGCTTGTTTGGTCCGAAATGAAGAAAAGAAGCAAAAGCTTCTTGCTTCCAACGGATCTCTCTTATGTGATGGATTCCAAATTTAATTCAATTATCATTAATGCATTGGAATCATGAGAGAGAAATTGATTTGATGGTGATCATCAATGCTGCACGCTACCTAAAGCAAAAAGGGAAGGAAATTAATTTAGTTAATTAATTTGTTCAATTCCATTGAATGCTTTTTTTCCTTCTCTTTCTTCTCTCTCATCTCTCTTCTCTATTCGGTCATATCACAGAGGAAACCATGGAAGCTATGGCAAGCTACCATAGAGAAGAAGAGGCAAGCAACAAGACCATTGTAATGACGGCAAGAAAAAGAAAACAAAAAGTATGTTGTGGCTGAGATTTTCACCAAAGGAGGTAAGATTTGGTGAAAAGATCACAGATTCTCCATACCAAAAATAGATGAAGAAGATTTCGGTCAAAAAAAGATGATCTCAGAGGGATGGCTCGTCTCTGCTTTTGTGTTCACTCAGCACAGAAGGTAGCTAGGGTGGCTACGTGAGAAAGGAAGCAGAAGTGGAGCAGGAGGAGCTTTCATACATCAAGAAGCATCAAGGGCTAGGAGTCCTTCTTGGAGAGCAAGTCAAGTTGGATGGCTCAAATTGATGAAGCTTGGTTTAAAGAGAAGACTCAGAGGTAATTGCATGTTGGTTCTAAGCATTCGGTTATCTCTCCTCTCTCTCTGGTTGAACCGCTTTTGCATGAAGCAGAAGGAGTTTAGCTTGGTTCATTTGGTTTCAACCATGGAGGCTTCCCCCTATATATATATAAGGGAGAACAGCCATGGTTTGAAGCAAGGAGTGAGAGTGCAAGGCACAGAGTTCTCATAGCTACCTAAGCTAACAGAAGTTCTTCTCCTTCAATATTCTTCATTTTGTAATTTTTTTGTTTAATTTTGTCTGTCTTGAGTCTCATGGAATATGGCAAACAGTGAGGTTTGTAAGAAAAAGTCATAGAGCGAAAAAAGGCAGAGAGTACAAAATTAAAAGAGAAAGCCATAGATGTCCTTAGAGGTCCTTTGTACATCTGTGTTGGGTTTCATGATTCTGTGAGAATCCCTTGCAAGTTGGGTTAGCACTTTGCAGTTGAAAGCTTGGTTGTGACCAAGTCAAGTTCAGGATTGGGGTTTAGATTCTGGACTTGTCCCGGATAGGAAGGGTAGTTTCTAGGGAGAATTGGTGCTTGTAATCAAGGATGATTATAGTGAAATTCCATCTTTGTTATGATAGAGACTGGATGTAGGCTGCATTGCACTTAGCAACTGAACCAGGATATATCTTGGTGTGATTCTCTCTCTTTCTTCTACTCCATTTCTGTTTCTGCTGCATAGGAGATAAAACCAAAAATATCTCGTGCCGGGTGATGAGATAAAAAAAAGTCTCGTGACTGGGTACAAGACAAAAATTTAAAAGTCTCCAGAAGTTGTTTCAAGGACCAGCAAGTTTTAATAAGAAAAAAGGGGCTAAGATTCAACCCCCTTTCTGTTAGCCACTGAAAATCATCTGTTTTCTTTTAGTTTTTTTTTATGTGTTTGGCTTGTTTTTGCTCAGATCAAGAACATGTTGATTAAAGTTTGAATTTTCTTTTGTATATCTAATGATAATTTTTTTTTTAATTGAAGTTTAAAATTATCTATACTTAACAGCCAGCTAAAAATATCTATGCCCAAACAATAAATTGTCGATCGTGGATGCTATTCTGAAAAACTAGAGAATGTTATTGGATATAAACAAAATACATGTCTGGATATGCGTTTTTGATGGCTAATCTTTTAAATAATGAATAAAGACTTTATTATGTGCGAGATACTTTTAAAATTCAAGTTTAAACTTCATGTAATGCACCAAATTATCATAATGGTCAAATTATCCGCTGAACATTTATTATTTTAAATATTAGTAAGAAATAATAAAGGTAAAAAAGATTAACAAAATAAAAAAGGTTGTATATTAGTGGCCCAAATCTATTATTATATTTTGTTTAATAATGGTATATGAAGTTGTAACAAGGTAAAATAAAGTTGAGTATATAAAAAAATATAAAACCAACCCAATAAAAAAAAACACAAGGTACACACACAAATTGTTCGGCGTTATGGAATGAATTCAATAGTGATGTGAAGGAATTAGAGTGCATAGCCAAATTGTCTGTCATTTCTGAACAAGCCCACTGTGTATTTTTGTAGGAAGATGTCACATTAGTAGGAGATGGTTGTGCATTACCATTAGGTTCCTGAACACACAAATCATATTGAAAAAAAGCATCCTAACTTATCATCCAGTCAACATACTAAAAACAAACAAATGACATGAAAAAAGGGTAGATCTCATCATGTGCAGCTTGATACTCGGATTCATTGTGTTCTTTGAGTTTGTGCCGAGCACTGTCCATGGCATCACGCAATATAGCAGCAACCTCTGGAATAGCCACGAAATCCTGAGCAATATTGTAAAAATTAGAATACAATTCCCTAAAAATGGTCATGCTGTCGTCAGAATGGTCCATGTCAAGGCTACTCTTGTTGTATGTATGTCTCTGACTAACATTCTTACTCCATCGTGATAGAATGTATTATAAGGACACTGCTGTTATACGAAAATGTAAAAGAACAACAAGAATGTGGCAGCATAGAATACCATCCGATTGGAACATAAAGCAATCATATTGAACTTCTGATGAATGCAAGCAATAGACGACTTGGTATCTGCTATACACTAATATGTCAAACACCATCCTTTGTTGGTCAACTTCACAAACTGTACTTGTGCCATGATGGTTGATTGAGGAGATGATGCAATCTACCTTTTTTATAAATTGATCCTGAACGTCTCGAAACATGCAATTTGTATATTCTCTCTGTAACTGCTTCTCTATTGATGAGATGGAAACACAAGGGATAATCCCCTTTAAATCAGCATTGTCACATTCAAGCTCCTTTTTCTTATTGTCTATAAGACAGTTTTGGTATTAGCGAACAAATTGCAATAAAGAGCTCTTACTGTTTAAATATTTATCAAAAACTGCATGCATGCTCTCACTACACTGTATGCTTCTCATGCCAGCCCAGAATTCGTCCTTGAAAAATACTAGCACCCACATGTGTCGTTCAGCAAACATATTTGCCAATGAATAAAGAAAACAAAAAATACAAAAAAATAGCGTAAGTTAACCCATAAGTGCAACCTCCATATTGACTATAAAATAACATCTATAAAAAAGCCAAACACACGCAGCAATAAACTGGGAGATTATTCTACCTTTTAGCCACCTAGAATTGTGGAGGTCATACTCTTCAATAAAATCGTGCCAATCTCTCTCAAATAAGTCCTTAGATTTGGATTCAAAGATAATCCTCTTCATGCATGTGTTGAACTAATCGAAACACGGTAACCTACCAGCTTGTGTGATATCTTCTTTAGAATATGCCATATGCACCATCTATGGCGTATGTTTGGTAAGGTGGTCTCTAACACAGAACGCATTTGTAGATATTGATCTGTTATAACATATACGGGGGCCTTTTCCATGCATTTCACCCAAGTTCAAAAACGCTATTGGAATGTACGAGTCTCCTCATTCCGCAATAATGCGCACCCAAGAAGCGTAGACATCCCATGGTGGTTGCACTTATGAAAGACCCGAACGACATGTTGTACCTAAACAATGGAAATATAAAAACATGTAACGTATGTGTAAAATCCAAATGCCTTAGCTGAAAAAAAATCTAATTAAGTCGAACAAAAAAATAATGTAAAATCCTATTAGTCTTGTAAGTAGTGTCAAATGTCACAACATCACTGAAATATTCCCATGCAGCTCTACACCGAGCATCGGCCCAAAACACATTTCTAAGTTTATGATTTTCGTCCATATCTATGTCAAAGAAAAAGTTCGGATTGAGCTCCTTCATCCGTGAGAAGTGTTTAAGTAACTCTTCTGAATCTGTCTCATCCCTGGAAATGCATAAGTAACGAATAATATAATTTCTAACATCTTTCTCTGTAAAGGTGAGGTTGGCAGGGCCACCAACGGCATTGGCTAGTGCTTGGTATGTCTTACTCGGTCTAATGCCAGCTTGATCGTTTTGCTGTATCAAGTCTGTCACATGCATACTTAGCTGATAGTTTGCTGAGAACATTCCAAATGGCTTCGAATTAAGCAGGTGTGAGTGGGATATCTCTACTAGAAAAATTCTCTACTGCCCTGTCATCTTATTTAATGCTAAATAGCAATGGACTTTGCACTTTGTTGAGGCCACTGTTTTCCTTCTCTTGGGTGCCTTTATACGGAATGTGCGGTGTCCATCTCTGTTACAATGTAAAGCCTGATTGACAACCACTTTTTGACCATTTTTAGTCTCTCAACTGGTGGTTCTTATTTTGACGACAAAACCAGTCCTTACCGCATATTGGTAATAATATGCATGCGCATTTTCTAATGTGCCGAAGTACATTTCCTCCTTGGACTCTAGTTCCTCGTCACTAATAGCTTGGTTTATGACCTGAAAAAAAAAAGAAAAAAAAACAAATGAAACTCAACCTAATAGTTAACCATACAAAAGTGGCTAATTTCACTGTCGAGTATAACAAATAAAACACACTACTATAATTTTAGGTGCTAATTTTGTGCCATTATGGATGTAAACGTGGATGTTAACTTCGTGTAATTATGGATATTATTCATATGAACTAATTAATTACATAAAGCATGAACTTTACGAATGTTATGCATATAACTAAAGTGCTAAAATTGGCAGTTCACGAAATAGTACAGTATAAGTTTAAATGCACATAAAAAATACACAAAAATAAACCGGGTTGTTATCATACCTCATCAGAGCTAGTGTAATTTTTCATATTCTCAGAAATTGATTGATTGACAACAACCTCGTCGGGTGGGTCCGTCTGTTGTTCAAATTCTTCAGCACCTTCTGCCATAGGTACTGTATTAAGGTCGAATTCAAATGCCATATTTTTTGCAATGATAAAGACGACTTCTTGTAAAATTTTTTGGCTTATACACTATTGTGCTTCCAATGGTATTAGAGTTGTGATTTTTGAATGCACATAATTAAATTAACGGAAGGTATATATTAGGGTAGTTTTCATGTTTCATATCTCCATTGAATGATGATAAATGCCTTAATGGAAACAAAGAATTAATTACAATTAACTCATTTAATACATATTATTATTATTATTATTATTATTATTATTATTATTATTATTATTATTATTATTATTATTATTATTATTATTATTGTATTCTTAAATGTTAAAATCAAATTATAAAAGGGAATATTAAGTATTGATTACAAGAATGCCTAACAGACGGAAATGTATCCTCTTAATTTTTTTTAACAATTGAGGGAGTAAAGTGTGATCTCTCACCATTAATTTTATAAGTGGGACCAAGAATAAATATGAGAGAGAGCAATGAAAGGTTAAAGATCACACTTTACACTGTCAATTTTTTTAACAATTGAGAGGATCCATTCTCCTAACAATAAATGATATGATATTATAATTAGTATCAGAGTAAATCCCCGTAGTGGTCCCCGAGATTGACGCTGTGCACCAAAATCGTCCCTGAGATTCCAATTGCACCAATTATGTCTCTGAGATTGAAAAAATTACACCACAGTAGTCCCTGACTCGTTTTCCGTTAACGACGCGTTGACGTGGCTTGATAATGTGGACCTTTGGTGACACGTGTCACCTCATGATTTGGTCACGTGTAACGGTATGATGACGTGTCGGTCAACGACACGTGGCATGCTGACATGGATGGGTATGCCACGTGTCACAATGCTATTTTGCCACGTGTCAGATTATGCCACATGTCGCAATGCTATTAGTCCATGTGTCATCCACAATGTCATCGTTACATGTGCACCAAATTGGTTCCTTACTTTGCATCAAATGACTCATTTTAGTCCCTGAAATTAAATAACGTGCACCAAATTAGTCCCTTCATCAGTTTTTTCTCATTTTTTAATAAATTTAAAATTCTCAATATTTTTTTATACACTAATTTTAATTATATTTTTTATTATACATATTTTATAATAAATTTTTTAATTAATAATGTTAACTTGTATCATTAGAGTACATGTTAACTAAAACCAAAATTTTATTATTGTCTCTTGTATTTATTTGTATCTGTTTTAATGTTGTTCAAGTTATGGTTACAATAAGTACTTGTATTGATTAATAATATAATATATGAAAAAGCCAAGAAAAAACTGATGAAGGAACTAATTTGGTGCACGCACTACAACATTTTCAGGCTGAGGCAACATTTAAAAAGTGTTGCCTAAAAGCTGACAAAAGGTTGCTTTTGATCTATGGCAACACTTTTAGACCTAAGGCAACGTTTTTGGGCGGCGTTGATTGTTTTTTATCATTTTAAACAACACTTTTTAGGTGTTGCTTACCTTACATGTTGCAATAGGTCAAAAATGTTGTAGTGACGACATTCAATTTCAGGGACTAAAATGAGTCATTTGATGCAAAGTAAGGGACCAATTTGGTGCACATATAACGATGACATAGTGAATGACACGTGGACAAATAGCATTGCGACACGTGGCATAATCTGACACATGACAAAATAACATTGTGACACGTGGCATACCCATCCACGTCAACATGCCACATGTCGTTGACCGACACGTCATCATACTGTTACACATGGCCAAACCATGAGATGACATGTGTCACCAAAGGTCCACGTCAGCGCGTCGTTAACGAAAAACAGGTCAGAAACTACTATGGTGCAATTTTTCAAATTTCAGGGACGTAATTGGTGCAATTGAAATTTCAGGGACGATTTTGGTGTACGGCGTCAATCTCAGGGACCACTATGGGATTTACTCTTAGTATCATTAATAAGTGGAGTTAATAAGAATATGATAAGTGGAATGATAAGGGAGTGTCATAAAAAATAAAACTGTTATTATGTGATATACATAAAATAAATTATAAAAAATTTTAGCTAATTATGGCTAAAAATTTGTTGTTACCAAATTTTTTCCCGATAATAATAGAGTGAGTTTTGTTTCGAATGAGATAAACATAATTTTATTACTAGACTTTGTAAATTTGTCATAACTTAATCTACAAATAATATTTATGAACTCTAAAATGCCATCCAATTAGGCAAATAGCATGATTCATGTTGGCAGCAGAAAGTAATTATATATATTTTTCACCAAAACCAGTAATACGATCGGGTAGATTTGCCAACTCAATCCGCAGTGGGTAGGGTGCGAGTAGGATTTTCGTGCGCGTCGGGTAGGGTGCGGGTCTATCCTATCTGACCAACTCGCACCCTATATTAGTATATGCTATATACTTATATAAAAATATGTTTCAAGTGGATGTTAAACTAAAGACCTCTCACTAAATGCAAAAATTCCTTAATCAGTAGCCACTAAGAAAAGATCATTAATTAATAATTTAATATTTTTTTCACATAAAAGTCAGTTCTATTTTAAATTATCATCAAGTTATATGATAATGTTGCATCTTTTTGGTAACTCGCGGGTAGGATCGGATATCCGCGAGATAAGAACGTGTTGGGATATTCTCAACCTACAGGTAGGCAGGGACAAAACCAGAAATGTTATCATGGGGTCAATAACACATATAATATTAAAAATTACGTAAAAAATTATATAATATAAGATGTATTACAAAAAATATACCGATAGAGAATATATTCTAAAGTACAAAAAATATGTGTGTACTTTTTACTAACGAAGTAGCCGATTCTTCGTATCAAAAATTTCATCGAAAATAGAATTTGTGTAAAATTTTTCAGCAATTTTCTTTTCAATATAATAAAAAGACAATTAGCAAGAAATTCATCTTTTATTTTGTTTCTGAGTTCTTTTTCACAATATTTATAGTTAAAAAAGATCTCTTAGTTATAGCAGTTGAAACAGAGAGAATTAATATCAAATGAATAAAAAAGACAGTCACAAGAAGAAAAAAAATTCACTCTATGAGATTTAAAAATTTTTATTTAATTAAAAAATATTAGTAATAATATATTTTTCATATTTTTTTAATATTGTTACTTACTTTTTAGATATTAAAAATCATTAATATTTAAAGTGGACATCTCTCACAGATAGAGTTAGAGTTAGATCCAAACGAACCCTAGTCATTACCACTCCTAATACAACACTTGTGAAAATCTTGGTACTTTTAACATAAACTCTCAATTTGTTTATGATTTATGACCCATTCAATAATATATCAACTATAAAGTGTACGTCAAAATCAATCACTAAAATCTACTATTAGATTATAATACATATTGAAATACAAAATAAATATTAAACATAAATTAAATTATACATATATTTATATAAAAATACATAATAATTAATTTTAATAATTAATTTTAATGTATAAATAATATTTTTGATAATATATTATTGAATCAAAGAACCAATTTGATGTTAAGATACACTAATCAATTTGTTACACATTTTTCATTTTTTAAAAAAAAAAGTTAATATCCAGCTTTGTAGCCAAATTTTAAATTTTTCAATTAGTTTGATTTTTTATCATCTGAAAGATTTACTCAACTACTTTAAAGAAACTGTTGTTTCAAATGCATAAATAAAAAGCTCAACATAAAATTTCGAAGTTAGTACGAGAAGTAAAAATCACACGTGTTTATATATAAAAAGCACAAGTTGACTATAAACATTACTCTAAGCACCTTCTAATGATTGGGAGTAGAGGGATCTACAACCACCAATAATCTTTCTTTTATTTATTTATTTGAAAAAAAAGTTTAAGTACAATTTTTTACAAGGATACCTACATAGATTGGTTCATTTTTTTAGATATTGGATAAGAATTAGTGTAATTCTTTAATATTGAAAGTTACGGTATTTTGCAAAATTTTAAGGACTGTAGAATTCGCAGAGGGCGAATTGTCAGAATAGATTTTTTTTTTAATTTATAAAAATAATATACATATTGCGTATTGTATTATTTTAATATTAAAATTACAATATACGGACCGCGTATTATAAATACACAGACTGCGTATTGTGCTTGCACAGAACAGCACCCCTAGAATGCTGTGAAACTCCATTTTTTGTAACATCAAAGTAAAACTCTATTCACTCTTTAATATTAAAATAAAAAATCCACATAGATCTAATACTTTTAAGTAAAATTATGAAAGTGAAAAATCATCTTTTCATATGAGAAGTAAAAAATAATTTAAATAGTTTTGTATAATATACCAAACTACCTAAAATTCTTCTTGTGCTTGTGCATCACAGTATTATGCTTTGCAAAAAACGATTATCTGACTAACTGGGGCAATGAAACCTCTTTCATCCTGATCCAAGATCTTAATGTCTACTTGGAACTTTGGAAGGATTATCCCAAAAATGGAAGCTAGCATCAATCCTATTGTCCAATTCGACTAAAAAAATCAGCGCTTCTTTAGCGTTATGAAATATTTTACTAACAATTTGAGCTATTGTGAATGAGTCTACAATTCAAATAGAATTCATAATTTAAAAAAAATAAATGAAAGAAGTAGCTTATAGCCATATGAGTGAAGGAGAGAGTATGCGACTATGTGTCTCCATTTTGAAAAAGAAATTAAAAAAAAAAAAACAAAAGAGAAAAGAGAAAATCGACGACCAGAAAAAAAAGAAGGAAAAAATATTAGTGCTA
>NC_029787.2:106014105-106044603 GCF_000816755.2 Arachis ipaensis | reverse complement strand
TTTGATTATGTTAGTTTTGACTATGTATTGTGTTGATTGTTAAGATGTCCTAGTATTATTAGAAAGACTGATTGTGTATCCATTATTTGATAATGGAAGATTTTACTATACTAAGTTTTGTAGGTTTTTTGTCCCTCTTTTGGAATTTTCTTATGATAAAAATTTTGGTGTTTGATATTTTAATTTTTACCATTGTATTTGTTGTTTGGAGTATTTTTGGTTTTGCCTATTTAATTACACAGGTTGTAAAAAAATTAATTTTGGTGCTTCTATTATCAGATAAGTTCTTGTCCAAGTTTTAGATTTTTCCAACAAATTGGTATCCAGAGCTTTGGTTGTTTATTTATATATTGATTAAACGGAGAAAAATACTTATGAGTTAAATATGGTCAAATTAAATTCTAAAAATTACTCAATTTGGAAGACCCTTACGAAAGAAATATTGTATAACAAGGACTTGTATGATCCTGTAGAGGAGGATAAATCCAAAGGTACCAAATTCGATGTTGAACGGAAGAAGTTAAATCGGAAGGAAGTTGTTTTGATTAGGCAATGACTTCCACATGTTGACACTGAAACTAATATCGAGAAGATGTGAAAGTAATTGAAGGAGTTATATGAGAGGAAGAATGTGCAAAACAAAGCATTCTTGATTTGGAAGCTAGTCAATATGAAATATATTGAACACTACAAAAAAAGAGGTTTAAAATGGCATTTATATTACAGAACCGTCGTAATATCCAAACATTATGGCATTTTTTGTTATTGCCATAATTGACTTGTATTTGGTGGCGGTTCTAGTAATTATGACAGTTTTAAACCGCCGTTATTACACACACACACATATAAAATTGCAATCCATAGCTGATTGAACCACTACGCATAAATGACAGCTCGATCTCCCTTCTATCTCTCTTTCGTCATCCTCCTCTATCCGCCGCTACCGCTTTCATCTTCCACTGTTACTGCCTCTTTAACAGAATCGAAAGTTCCATGCCACACACACGCCTTCTTCCCCATAGTCGCTTTTCCATTGTCAAAGTTGGTTCTCCATAGTCGCTATCACTGGCTAGTGCGATGATCTCCGATCCTCTTTTGTCCGGCCTCCTTCGATGATATCTCCTCCTACGGCAGTCTCTTCCGGTGATGTTTCTTCTGACTTAAAACTCTAACTGAAAATGTGTACTGCCACCACTGATCAAATCCAAAATACTTTTTTTTTATTGAAAGATAATGACATACAATACTTTTTTTTTTCAAAAAATGATGAAAAAGTATTTAATGGAAATGTAACAATATATTTAATTTATTACATAAATTATTTTGATGAATATATAATCGATAAAGCATGCGTTAATGAAATTGAAAAAAAAATTTAGTCCCATTGTGCACATGATTTTGTTTAAAATTATGAGGGTGTAATGTTTTTAATTCGGTGTTATATTTATATTTTTAATTCAGTGACACACATGTTATATTTATATATTATATTTCTTTATTAATTGGGTGTATTTCGGATTTTTTATTTAAATAAAATAAATATTTTATTTATGAAAATACATGAATGATGGGGTATTTATGAAATTGCATAATTAGTCACATCTCGACGCTGAGAGGAATTCTAAAAACAAGCTTATCTCGGCGTCTATGATCCCGTTTTGTGACCTGTTGACGCCGAGTCATATCTTGGGTGCATCTGGGATATGCAATAGGGCTAAGATCGGGTGTTGAACATCCGACATATGCTCAAAAAGAAAATGGAGTCTTAACACCCGAGACGTGAGCAATCATCGTGGATGGGGGCTCAGCATCTGAGATAAGCTCGCGTGCGTATATAATGCCACTACATCCGAGATTGCTGTGCATAACTACCTTTTTTCCCACTTTTTTTACCTTCTGAATGCTTGAATTCAAGTTCCTTCATAAAGTATGACCCTCGATAATATGTCCGCAACGGAGGTATCAATAGACTGAATGCTACTTGGCACGTAGCTGGAGTTTTAGACTTTGAAGTTAGTAGTCTAATATGTTTTTATTGTTACTGAATAATAAGTTCATATGTTTAGTCTTTAGTAACTTAGTTAATGGGGTATGTATAGTGAGTAGACCAAGTTAGAAGATCTATATTAGTTTCATTGGTATACTTAGTATGGTTTTATAATTTGTATAATCGATTGTAAGTAATTGTTACTTAAGTAAAATAAATAAAATAGGTATATAATTACGTGTTAAGTTAAATAAAAAAATAAGTAACTCTCAATTAAAATGTTAGTGGAATTAAGCGGTATCTGTTGCATGTAATATAATTGTTTATCTAGGTGGTTTAATAGTTTTTACTAATATATAGCATCAATTAACGGTTTAGGCGAGATCAATATGTTAGAGTAAATGTTATTGGAATTGCAGAGCCCATGATTATTGTTGCCACGCCGTGTGACCTTGGGTCTCCCCGCCAAACATCCTGCTGCCTTATATAAGTGAGGCTAGATTTGGGCATGAAGTAGAGTTAAGGGATTTCATATTTGATAATTCCTTAATCTCTACATTTGTCGAGCGGTGGAGGTCCGAGACCAACACCTTCTACCTTCCATGGGGCGAAGTCAGCATTACACTCTAGATTGTTGCATACCACATTGGTCTGCACTCTGTTAGAGAGCTAATCGGAGGTTGCACCCGGGACTTCCAGCGATGGCATGGAAACCCCACGTGGGAGTGGATTGAGGATTTACTAGGCGCTAGGCCACCACCACAGCCAGAGGGAGCGAAGCAGGTTTTCGGGGGTGAGGATGACCTGGCTGAGGGACAGGGTTGCACATATTCTTGAAGGTGCAGCTCCGGATACACTCTGTCTGTACGCCCGGTGCTACTTGATTATGCTCATTGAGGGTTTCTATTTACGGACAAGTCTTCTACACTTGTCTCCTTGAGATGGCCACCACTATTGGAGGATTTTGACCGTTGCAGCCAGTTGTCATGGGGTCTGCACTACTATGTCATACGTATCACTTGTTGTGCACCACGACAGGGCGTGATGTAACTGACATTGCGGGATGTATGCTGCTTCTTGTCTTGTGGATCTACCATAGGTTCCCGTGTTTCAGTCCATCGGGATATGATCTCGTCAGGTTTCTACTTGTAGCTAGGTACGTATATGTGTAAATAATTTTTAAGTTACCAACTAGTATACATTGAACACTTGTTAGCCATTATGGAATATAATTAATTAAATTTTGTTCAACTATTTTTATTCTGTGTAGGTTGGTAGAACTGGGGCAACAAAGTAGAGATCGTCCTAATGGCAAGATCCAGAGTCACGCAGTCGCATTTTTTTAATGCATTGGTATATCGTTTCTAATTACGGTACTTTAACCCAATGTGAACAGTTTTGGTG
Organism: Arachis ipaensis; assembly: GCF_000816755.2. Taxonomy (NCBI): domain Eukaryota; kingdom Viridiplantae; phylum Streptophyta; class Magnoliopsida; order Fabales; family Fabaceae; genus Arachis; species Arachis ipaensis. The sequence continues at coordinate 106,041,212 of NC_029787.2, read as the reverse complement.
TACACCTTACGAGAATTCCCAGTTGCGTCAGATTGCGCCTGACTGGCTTATGAGTGATGCGGAGCTTTACACATGGAGGGCTATCATCCCTATTATCTGCTTTCACTTTGTCAAGTTTCATCACGTTGACAGAGTGAAGAGGCAGCTAGGGGGCAGCAGCACAGGCTAGCAGATCCGGTGAACGTCGATAGCTATCATTAGGGGGCATTTCCAAGATATAGAAGTCAATAGGAAATGTGAGCCCCTTGATGCTCACTAATACATCTTCAGCAATTTCAACTACTGTAATAATGCTTTTATCTGCTAACACAAAACGAGCTGCCGATCTTTTTAAGGGAGGGAGCCTCAAAGTATCATATATAGACAATGGCATTATACTAACACACACTCCCAAGTCACACATGCAATCAGAAAATATTACACCTCCAATGGTACAGTTAACCATGCATGGACCTAGATCACTATATTTTTCAGGTATACCTCCCATTAAAGCAGATATAGAACTACCTAAAGGAATAGTTTCTAACTCATTAATTTTATCTTTATGAATGCATAAATCCTTTAGAAACTTTGCGTATTTAGGTACCTGCTGAATAACATCAAAAAGGGGAACAATTACCTCAACCTTTTTGAATATTTCTACCATTTTGGGATCAAGTTCCATCTGCTTCCTGAATTTCTTTGCAAGGTGTGAAAATGGGATAGGGATGGCGTCCTGTACAGCTTCAGCTTCCTTTGGTTCTCCGTTCCTTGGTTGAACTGCTTCTTCTTCAACCTTGTCTTGTACTTTATCTTCCTCTTCAGCATCTTCCATTTCTGCATCTTCTACTTTTATCACATCCTCAGCTGGGGCGTGTACTATTGGGCATGGATCCTCCTGATTCCTCTCTGGCAATGTGGTTCCGGACCTCAAAGTAATGGCATTGATGCCACCCTTGGGGTTAGGTAAGGGTTGAGAAGGAATTTCACTGGAGCTTAAAGGTTGGTTAGTGGAATTAGGTAGTGAATCTATCCTAGAGGCGAGAGCTTGTAAAGTGGCATTCAGACCATTTAAAGTAGAGTTTAGTTGTGTTTGCATATCTTGTTGTCCTTGTGCAAGAGAATGAAGCATCTCGTCATTTGATGAGGAATTAGGATAGGTGATCTGAGGAACTTATTGTTGGTTATGCTGGGATCCTTGAGATTGTCTTAGGTGAGGTGCTCTGTAAGGCTGGTTCTGATTCTACTGTCTGTTGTTGTTATTCCACCTCTGGTTTCCATTGTTATCTCTGTCTCCTCTGTTATAGTTGTCTCTCCAGCCATGGTTGGAATTATCTCTCTAACCCTGGTTGTAGTTGTCCTGGCATCCTTGGTTATAGTTTCCACCTTGGTTGTAATTGCCGCCTTGTTGATTGTATCCTTTTCGGGCGGTCATAGAAGTTATGAGTAGCTACCACAGTGTTGTCTTCTTATTGGAGCTGCGGATATTCATCAATATAATGACTATAATCAGCACAGATTCTGCATACTCTCTGTGGAACTAACTGTTGGCTCTGTTGTGGTGGGTGAGGCTGAGCTTGTTGTTGTTGGTTCAACTGCATTTGCTTCAGTAGGTTGGTCATTTCACATATACTCTGTGTAAGAGCAATAGTTTCAATGCTAGAGGAAACCTCTGCAACAGATTTTGAGTGGCTATGCATGTGCCTGTGATTCCTAGTGGACTCAGCTAAGTCGCTGATTAGTTGCCATGCTTCATCTACGGTCTTGTACTTTTTCATAGAACCATTACTAACACCATCCAGTGTAGTTTTATCCTGAGGCTTTGTGCCTTGTGTGAAGTAGCTGATCAACACCAGTCTGTCGATCATGTGATGGGGGCACGCGTCCAAAAGGTTCTTAAAGCGCTCCCAGTACTCATAAAGAGTATCTGATTCTCCTTGAACAATGCAGGAGATCTCTTTTCTTGGTCTATCTGTGACTTCAGTTGGAAAGTATTTTTCCAAAAATTCTCTCCTGAGCGTATCCCAGTTGGTAACAGTCGCTTCAGGTTGGGAGTAGTACCACTCCCTCGCCTTTTCCTCAAGAGAAAATGGGAAGGCGATTAACAGAATAGAAGTTTTATCTGCACCATTACGTCTAAAAGTAGAACAGGCTGTCTAGAAATCCCTTAGGTGTTTGATAGGCTCTTGAGTAGGTAAGCCATAAAACTTGTCATCAAGTTGATTAGTGCAGTTTTCAGTTCAAAATCTATAGTCAGAGTTGGATGATGTACTTGATATGGCTGCAATGTAAAATTTGGGGCTCCAGCCTCCTGGAGTGTAATCCTCCTAGGTGCTGCCATTCTATCTGCACGTGAATCAACTGAATCAATAGTAAAGGAGCTTGTTTCACTCTCAGATGGCGGTTCAGATTCGCCCTCAAATGAGACAGGTGAATTGATAACAATAACTTCACCACCCTCAGAGGCTATCCTGCGCCGAGCTCGCCTAATACGTGAAAGAGTTCTTTCAATTTCAAGATCAAATGCAGCTAAGCTCGGATCAGGCAGTGAATGCGTCATTCAATGAGAAAAACATATAGCTCATGGTAAAAAAAATAAAAAATAAAATATGCAAATAAAATAAAATATGTACACTAATTAATAATTCAGCACACAATTGCAACTCCCCGGCAACGGTGCCAAAAATTGACATGCAGGCAGAAGTCGGCTAATTAAGAAATCAATATAGAGAATGTGTTGAGAGTATAGTTCTTAACCAGCTAAGATTCACCTTGTCAATTTAGAAAAGTTGTCACAAAATTTAGAAATAAAAATACTGGGAGTATGAATCCCAGGTCGTCTCCCAATGAGTTGCAGGAAAGGGTGCTAATTTATTAATCAGGAATTTTCCGAGACAGTTTAAGTTTGGATAATGAGAAATTAAATAATTATAAATTGAAGCAATAAAACTAAGAATGATTATTAATATTTTAATAAAAAGCCTTGACTGGGGGAATGATTAATTGGAAGTTCTATCCTTGTTGGGACCTCTTAAGTGTAGTATCAAAAAGGTTGTTGTTTTCACTTAGTTAACCCTTACTAAATAAAGAAAAGTCAAGTGATTGAGCTAATCCTTATTCGCAAATCCTAGTCCTCTCCCTTGGGAAGGTCTAGCGTTAGTAAATACAGAACTAGCCAACAACTTCCAATTTAACCAACACTTAAGCCTTCCAACTCAAGTGTCTCCTTTTAGTCAACCCCCATGTCAAGTTTGGGAAATCTACTCCATTGACATGAATATAATACTCAGAAAAATATACGAAGACATAATAAATTAATTAAAATAAAATAGAGACTGAAAATTAATTAAAAGTAAAAGTAATCTCTTTATCAACAATCCATGAAAATAATCCAATTAGAATTCTAAATAAAATAAATAAGGATATGGAAGAATAAGGCACAAAGTAAACAAACTAGAATAATGTCTTCAACGGAGGTAATGACTCTTCAATATCCAAAAGCTTGAAATAATGAATGTAAGGTGAACCTAGAGGAAAAGTAATCCTCTCTAAATTCAGATCTAAAAACCTAAAAACTATCCTAATGTATCTAAAATTGTATGTCTATTATGTCTAAGATGTGTGTGTTGAGTCTCTGCATGTTCCCTAGCTTTATTCTGTGTTTATGGGCCAAAAACTAGGTCAAAACGCGACCGGAAATCGCCCCCAGCGTTTTCTGTTATTTCTGCAGATCGCGCAGGTCACGCGTACACGTCGTCTACGCGTTCGCGTCATTCAGCAATTTTCCTTGTCACGCGTATGCATCGTCCACGCATTCGCGTCATTCGTGCAGACTCCAATCCATGCGTACGCGTCAGGCACGCGCTCGGGTCGCTGCGATTTTCTCCATTCCGCGCGCTCGCGTGAGCCATGCACGCGTGTCAGTGTTCGCTGGTCATCTTCTTAGTTTCTTATGTTCCTTCCATTTTTGCAAGCTTCCTCTCTATTCTCTAAGCCATTCCTTCCCTATGAAGCCTGAAACACTTAACACACGGATCACGGTATCGAATGGTATAAAGGAGAATTAAAATATACTAATTAAAGATCTTTATGAAGCAAGTTTTCAATCATAAAATAATATTAGGAAGGAGTTATAAAATCATGCAATTAGTATGAATAAGTGGGTGAAGACTTGATGAAACCATTCAATTAAACACAAGATAAACCATAAAATAGTGGTTTATCAGAGGACATTCCAAACGATCACATGACCTTTGCACATGTAGAGCATCCGTCTGACGCATTCTTTGCTGAGCCTGAGGCCGACGTGGCCAGGACGCGTATCCCGGGTACCTCCATCCCCAGTGACCACCCGGTTGCTGACACAACCCTGGGACCAGGCCCAGTTTGACATTGGCTCAAATGTTTAGATAAACCTCGATGATATGTTCAAGATCGTCGATGCTACTAGGGATGAGATGAATGAGTTGGCAGGTTGTTATCGACATTAAAGAGACCATACTGCCATACCAGGGTCATTGAGCAGTGTTTTCATTCAGTATGGGTCACCCTCATCATCATATTACCAGACTTCACCGCTAGGCTACTGATGAGCAGATAATTTATACGTTTTTTGGCATTGTTTTTAGATAGCTTTTAGTATATTTTATTCACTTTTTAATATATTTTTATTAGTTTTTATGCCAAAATCACATTTCTGGACTTTACTATGAGTTTGTACATTTTTTTGTGGTTTCAAGTATTTTCTAGCTGAAATTGAGGGACCGGAGCAAAAATCTGATTCAGAGGCTGAAAAAGAACTGCAGATGCTGTTGGATTCTGACCTCCCTGCACTCGAAATGGATTTTCTGGAGCTATAGAAGCCCAATTGGCGCGCTCTCAATTGCGTTTGAAAGTAGACATTCTGGGATTTTCAGAAATATATAATAGTTCATACTTTACCCGAGTTGAGATCACGCAAACTGGCGTTTAACGCCAAGTCTCTACCCTATTCTGGCGTTAAACGCCAGAACTAGCATAAAAGTTGGAGTTAAACGCACAAACTGGCACAAAAGCTGGAGTTAAATGTCAGGAGCAGCCTATGCACGTGAAAGCTTCAAAGTTCAGCCCAAACACACACCAAGTGGGCCCCAGAAGTGGATTTCTGCACTATCTATCTTAGCTTACTCATTTTCTGTAAACCTAGGTTACTGGTTCATTATAAAAACCACTTTTAGTGATTCATTTTGTACCTAATGACACATTTTACATCTGAATTTCGTATCTTCTACGACATGAGTCTCTAAACTCCATGGTTGGGGGTGAGGAGCTCTGCTGTGTCTCGATGGATTAATGCAATTACTACTGTTTTTCATTCAATCACGCTTATCTCTATTCTAAGATATTCACTCGCACTTCAACATGATGAATGTGATGATCCGTGACACTCATCACCATTCTCAACCTATGAACGCGTGCCTGACAACCACCTCTGTTCTATCTGTAATAGCTTGAGTGCATATCTCTTGAGTTTCTAATCTAAGATTAGAACCTTCGTAGTATAGGCTAGAATTATTGGCGGCCATTCCTGAGATCCGGAAAGTCTAAACCTTGTCTGTGGTATTCCGAGTAGGATCTGAGAAGGGATGACTGTGACGAGCTTCAAATTCGCGAGTGTTGGGCGTAGTGACAGACGCAAAAGGATCAATGGATCCTATTCCAACCTGAGTGAGAACCGACAGATGATTCGCCCTGCGGTAACAGCGCAGCCGGACCATTTTTACTGAGAGGATGGATGGTAGCCATTGACAACGGTGATCCACCAACATACAGCTTGCCATGAAAGGAGCTTTGCGTGCGTGAAGAAGAAGACAGTAGGAAAGCAGAGATTCAAAAGACAGAGCATCTCCAAAACCTCAACCTATTCTCCATTACTGTATAACAAGTATTATTTATTTTATGTTATTTACTCTTCATAAACCCAATCATTTTTATTACTAATTTCCTAACTAAGAGTTACAAAATAACCATAGCTTGCTTCAAGCCGACAATCTCTGTGGGATCGACCCTTACTCACGTAAGGTATTACTTGGACGACCTAGTGCACTTGCTGGTTAGTGGTACGAGTTGTGAAAAGTGTGATTTACAATTTCGTGCACCAAGTTTTTGGCGCCGTTGCCAGGGATTGTTCGAGTTTGGATAACTGACAGTTTATTTTGTTGCTTAGATTAGGAAAATTTTTCTTTTCAGTTTAGAGTCTTCTATTATTGTTTTTGGTTAAAATTTTAAAATCCTTGTTTTATTTTTCTTAATTATTTTTGAAGATTTTCAAAACCAATAACTTCATAATTTAGTCTTCTATTCGAGTCTAGTTTCATATTTTAAGTTTGGTGTCGTTTGCATAATTTTATTTTTCTTTCAATTTTTTTTCGAATTATCAGTACTCAGAATATAAAAATTTTTAAGTTTGGTGTCCTTTGTGTTTCTGTTTTCTTAAAAATTTTTCAAAAGTTACTCTTAGTGTTCATTTTGATATTCAAAGCTTCCTTGTCTGTTTTTCTTGTTTTGATCTAAAAATTTTAAGTTTGGTGTCGTTTTTACTGTTTTTCTCCTTCTTCATTAAATTCAAAAATATCTTTTCTCTTTAATTTAATTGATTTTCAAATTCTTCCTTTAGAAATTCAGATTTTTATTTTAAAACTTCTTATTTTATCTTATCTTTGTTTTGGAATTTCAAAATTTAAATCTTTTTCAAAAATCATATCCAAAGTTTTTCAAATCTTCTTAATTAAGTAATTATTTTAGTTTTCGAATTCATTTTTCCTTTTTCTTTTTTTATTTTCGAAATTTATATTTTAATTTCTAATTATTTTATTTTATCTTATTTTTATTTATTATTCGTTTTGTTTTTAACTAAATAAAATAAAAATAAAAATATATTTTATTTGCAATTCACATCAATTTTCTTTTCTCCATCATGGACCTAATTGGAAATGAGCAGTCCGGAAGGACTCTGGGGTCATATGCTAACCCCATTACTACTGCATATGGGAGTAGCATCTGTACACCTCCCATCAAAGCAAGCAGTTTTGAGCTAAATCCTCAGCTCATTATCATAGTGCAATAAAATTACCAGTATTCTGGTCTTCCACAGGAAGAACCTACTAAGTTTCTGGCACAGTTTTTACAAATTGCTGACACAGTACGTGATAAAGAAGTGGATCAGGATGTCTACAGATTATTACTATTTTCATTTGCTGTAAAAGATCAAGCTAAGAGGTGGTTAAACAACCAACCCACAGCAAGTATAAGAACATGGAAACAGTTATCAGACAAATTCCTGAATCAATATTTCCCTCCAAAAAGGATGACACAGCTAAGGTTGGACATCCAAGGCTTTAAACAAGAGGATCATGAATCCCTTTATAATGCATGGGAGAGGTACAGAGGGATGCTAAGGAAATGCCCCTCTGAAATGTTTTCAAAGTGGGTACAGTTAGACATCTTCTACTATGGGCTTACAGAAAAAGCTCAAATATCTCTAGACCACTCAGTTGGTGGATCTATACACATGAGAAAGACAATTACAGAGGCTCAAGAGCTCATTGATACAGTTGCTAGAAATCAACATCTGTACTCAAGCAGTGAGTCCTCCATGAAAGAAGAAGCTAAGCCAGTATCAACTGACTTTAGTCCTCAGGAATAAGTTGCTGAACTCAATCAGCAACTATCTTCTATAACAAGGCAGTTAGCAGAATTTAAAGAGATGCTACAAGAAACCAAAAATGCTAACAAGGATATGGAATCGCAATTGAATCAAATAAAATAGCAGTTATCAAAACAGATAACAGAAGAATGCCAAGCAGTTCAATTAAGAAGTGGAAAAACATTGAATACCTCAACTCAAAGCAGCAAAAAGCCAAGAAAAGAACAGCTGACAGAGGACGAGCAAATTGCTACCCAAAATCCCTCTGAGGACAGTAAGAGCCCAGAGAGGAATAACTCTGGAATTCAAACACCAGAAAAGGGTGAAAAACTGGCGTTAAACGCCCAGTCCATGTCCAGTTCTGGCGTTCAAATGCCAAAAAGAGGGGAGGGAATCTGGCGTTAAACACCCATCCAGCCCCCAAGCCTGGCGTTCAAACGCCAATGAGGGATCAGACACCTGCAAGTGCTGATAATAACTCCCTCAAGAAGGCTTCTCAACCTGCCTCTGTAGGAAATAAACCTGCAGCAACTAAGGTTGAAGAATATAAAGCCAAGATGCCTTATCCTCAAAAACTCTGCCAAGCGAAATAGGATAAAAAATTTGCCCATTTTGTAGACTATCTCAGGAATCTTGAAATCAAGATTCCGTTTGCAGAGGAACTTGAGCAAATACCCTCTTATTCTAAGTTCATGAAAGAGATCTTAAGTCATAAGAAGGATTGGAGGAAAACTGAAAAAGTCTTCCTCACTGAAGAGTGCAGTGCAGTCATTTTAAAGAGCTTACCAGAAAAGCTTAAGGATCCTGGGAGCTTTATGATACCATGCACATTAGAGGGTACTTGTACTAAGACAGCTCTATGTGATCTTGGGGCAAGTATCAACCTAATCCCTGCATCCACTATCAGAAAGCTTGGCTTGACTGAAGAGGTCAAACCAACCCGGATCTGTCTTCAACTTGCTGATGGCTCCATTAAATACCCATCAGGCATAATTAAGGACATGATTGTCAAGGTTGGGCCATTCGCTTTTCCCACTGACTTTGTAGTGCTGGAAATGGAGGAGCACAAGAGTGCAACTCTCATTCTAGGAAGACCTTTCCTAGCAACTGGACGAACCCTCATTGACGTCCAAAAAGGGGAATTAACCGTGAGAGTCAATGAGGATGAGTTTAAGTTGAATGTTGTCAAAGCTATGCAGCATCCAGACACCCCAAACGACTGCATGAGCATTGATATTGTTGACTCTCTGGTGGAAGAGGTTAATATGACTGAGAGTCTCGAATCAGAGCTAGAGGACATTTTTAAAGATGTTCAGCCTGATCTGTAGGAACCAGAGAAAACAAAAGAACCTCTGAAAACTCCTCAGGAAGAGGATAAGCCTCCTAAACCCGAGCTCAAACCTCTACCACCATCCCTGAAATATGTATTTCTGGAAGAAGATGACACTTTTCCGGTAATCATAAGCTCTGCATTAGAGCCACAGGAAGAGGAAGCACTAATTCAGGTACTAGGAACACACAAGATAGCTCTTGGGTGGTCCATAAGTGACCTTAAGGGCATAAGCCCAGCTAGATGCATGCACAAGATCCTATTGGAGGATGATGCTAAGCCAGTGATTCATCCACAGAGGCGGCTGAATCCAGCCATGAAAGAGGTGGTACAGAAGAAGGTCACTAAGTTACTAGAGGCTGGAATTATTTATCCTATTTCTGATAGCCTCTGGGTGAGCCCTGTCCAAGTCGTCCCAAAGAAAGGAGGCATGAAAGTGATTCATAATGAGAAGAACGAACTGGTTCCCACAAGAACAGTTACAGGGTGGCATATGTGTATTGACTACAGAAGACTCAATACAACCACCAGAAAGGATCATTTTCCTTTACCATTCATAGACCAGATGCTAGAGAGACTAGCAGGTCATGAATACTACTACTTTTTGGATGGCTATTCAAGTTACAACCAAATTGAAGTAGATCCTCAGGACCAAGAGAAAACATCATTCACATGTCCATCTGGAGTATTTGCATATAGAAGAATACCTTTTAGTCTGTGCATGCTCTCTATCTTCTCTGATATGGTAGAGAAATTTCTGGAAGTCTTCATGGATGACTTCTCAGTATTTGGAGACTCATTTAGCTCCTGTCTTAACCATCTAGCACTTGTTCTGAAGAGATGCCAAGAGACTAACCTGGTTTTAAATTGGGAAAAATGTCACTTTATGGTGACTGAAGGAATTGTCCTTGGGCACAAAATTTCAAATAAGGGAATAAAGGTGGATCAAGCTAAGGTAGAGGTGATTGAAAAATTACCACCACCCACCAATGTTAAAGCAATCAGAAGCTTTCTGGGACATGCAGGATTCTACAGGAGGTTTATAAAGGATTTTTCAAAAATCGTAAAACCTCTGAGTAATCTGCTAGCTGCTGACACACCATTTGTCTTTGACACAGAGTGTTTGCAGACCTTTGAGACTCTGAAGGCTAAGTTGGTCACAGCACCTGTCATTTCTGCACCAGACTGGACATTACCATTTGAATTAATGTGTGATGCCAGTGACCATGCTATTGGTGTAGTATTGGGACAGAGGCATGACAAGCTTCTGCACGTCATTTACTATGCTAGCCGTGTTTTAAATGATGCGTAGAAAAATTACACAACCACAGAAAAGGAATTGTTTGCAGTGGTTTATGCCATTGACAAGTTTAGATCTTACTTAATAGGAACAAAAGTGATTGTGTAGACTGACCATGCTGCTCTAAAATATCTCCTCACAAAGAAGGATTCAAAACCCAGACTCATAAGATGGGTGTTGCTTCTGTAAGAGTTTGGTATAGAAATAAGAGACAGAAAAGGGACAGAGAATCAAGTAGCTAATCACCTATCCCAGATAGAACCAGTAGCAGGAGCGTCCCTCCCTCCTACTGAGATCTCTGAAACCTTTTCGGATGAGCAATTGTTTGCTATTCAGGAAGCTCCGTGGTTTGCAGACATTGCAAACTATAAGGCTCAGTAATGTCAAGCTATTGACAGTAAAGAAGTGCTTATTGAGAGGCAATCCAATCTTATTTATCTATGTTAATTACTTTTTTATTTCATTCTCCATTGTTATTTTATGTTTTCTTTAGGTTGATGATCATGTGGAGTCATAAAAACAGCTGCAGAATTAAAGCAGAATAAAAAACAGCATCAAAAATAGCACACCATGGAGGACGACTTACTGGCATTTAAACGCCAGTAAGAGTAGCAGAATGGGCATTAAACGCCCAGTCTGGCACAATTCTGGCGTTTAACGCCAGAAAGAAGCAACAAGCTAGCGTTTAACGCCAGAACAGAGCACCAAGTTGGCGTTAAACGCCAGAAAGGGAAGAGAAGTTGGCGTTAAACGCCAGAAACAGGCTGCAACCTGGCGTTTAACGCCAGAATTGCACTCTAAGGGCGTTTTCCATGCCTAAATGGAGCAGGGATGAGAAGTCCTTGACCCCTCAGGATCTGTGGACCCCATAGGATCCCCACCTACCTCACCATTCAAATTTAAACCATTCCCCTCCCAAATCCACCCATTCACACACCTCCATCTCCTCTACTTCTCCTTCTACTCTCTTCTTTCTTCTTTTGCTCGAGGACGAGCAAACCTTTTAAGTTTGGTGTGGAAAAAAGCGTTGCTTTTTGTTTTTCCATAACCATTTATGGCACCTAAGGCCAGAGAAACCTCTTGAAAGAGGAAAAGAAAGGCAGTTGCTTCTACCCTCGAGTTATGAGAGATGGAGAGGTTCATCTCAAGGGTCTATAGTTCAGTGGTAGAGCATTTGACTGCAGATCAAAGAGCCATGAGGGAGGAGCAACAAAGGCAAGGAAGAGACATAGAGGAGCTCAAGAGCACCATTGGTTCTTCAAGAGGAAGAAGGCGCCACCCTCACTAAGGTGGACCCATTCCTTAATCTCCTTGTCTATTTGTTTTTCTATTTTCGGTTTTGAGCTTTATGTTTGACTATATTTTGTGTCTTTACTACATGATCATTAGTGTCTAATGTCTATGCCTTAAAGTTATGAATGTCCCATAAATACTTCACCTTTCTTAAATGAAAAATGTTCCTAATTACAAAAGAACAAGAAGTACATGAATTTCAACTTTTATCTTGAAATTAGTTTAATTATATTGATGTGGTGGCAATACTTTTTGTTTTTTGAATGAATGCTTGCACAGTGCATATTTTTTATAGTGGAGTTTATGAATGTTAAATTTGTTGGCTCTTGAAAGAATGATGAAAAAGAGAAATGTTATTGATAATCTGAAAAATCATAAAATTGATTCTTGAAGCTACAAAAAGCAGTGAATAACAAAGCTTGCGAAAAAAAAAGAAAGTGGAAAAAATAAAAAAAAGAAAAAAAAAACAAGCAGAAAAAGCCAATAGCCCTTAAAACCAAAAGGCAATGGTAAAAAGGATCCAAAGCTTTGAGCATTAATGGATAGGAGGACCCAAGGAAATAAAATCCAGGCCTAAGCGGCTAAATCAAGCTGTCCCTAACCATGTGCTTGTGGCATGAAGGTACAAGTGAGAAGCTTGAGACTGAGTGGTTAAAGTCGTGATCCAAAGCAAAAAGAGTGTGCTTAAGAACTCTGGACACCTTTAACTGGGGACTTCAGCAAAGTTAAGTCACAATCTGAAAAGGTTCACCCAGTTATGTGTCTGTGGCATTTATGTATCCGGTGGTAATACTGGAAAACAAAGTGCTTAGGGCCACGGCCAAGAATCATAAAGTAGCTGTGTTCAAGAATCAATATACTAAACTAAGAGAATTAATAACACTATTTTAATTCTGAGTTTCTATAGATGCCAATCATTCTGAACTTCAAAGGAAAAAGTGAGATGCCAAAACTGTTCAGAAGCAAAAAGCTACAAGCCCCGCTCATCTAATTAGAACTAAGATTCATTGATATTGTGGGATTTATAGTATATTCTCTTCTTTTTATCCTATTTTGTTTTCAGTTGCTTGGGGACAAGCAACAATTTAAGTTTGGTGTTGTGATGAGCGGATAATTTATACGCTTTTTGACATTATTTTTAGGTAGTTTTTAGTATATTTTATTCATTTTTAATATATTTTTATTAGTTTTTATGCAAAAATCATATTTCTGGACTTTACTATGAGTTTGTGTGTTTTTCTGTAATTTCAGGTATTTTCTGGCTGAAATTGAGGGACCGGAGCAAAAATCTTATTCAGAGCCTAAAAAAGGACTGCAGATGCTGTTGGATTCTGACCTCCCTGCACTCGAAATGGATTTTCTGGAGCTACAGAAGTCCAATTGGCGCGTTCTTAATTGCGTTAGAAAGTAGACATCCTGGGCTTTCCAGCAATATATAATAGTCCATACTTTGCCCGAGTTGAGATCACGCAAACTGGCGTTTAACGCCAAGTCTCTACCCTATTCTCGCGTTAAACACCAGAACTGGCATAAAAGTTGGAGTTAAACACCCAAACTGGCACAAAAGCTGGAGTTAAATACCAGGAGTAGCCTATGCACATGAAAGCTTCAAAGCTCAGCCCAAACACACACCAAGTGGGCCCCAGAAGTGGATTTCTGCACTATCTATCTTAGCTTACTCACTTTCTGTAAACCTAGGTTACTGGTTCATTATAAAAACCACTTTTAGTGATTCATTTTGTACCTAATGACATATTTTACATCTGAATTTTGTATCTTCTATGGTATGAGTCTCTAAACTCCAGGGTTGGGGGTGAGGAGCTCTGCTGTGTCTCGATAGATTAATGCAATTACTACTGTTTTTCATTCAATCACGCTTATCTCTATTCTAAGATATTCACTCGCACTTCAACATGATGAATGTGATGATCCGTGACACTCATCACCATTCTCAACCAATGAACGCGTGCTTGATAACCACCTCCATTCTATCTGCAATAGCTTGAGTGCATATCTCTTGGGTTTCTAATCTAAGATTAGAATCTTCGTGGTATAGACTAGAATTATTGGCGGCCATTCCTGAGATCTGGAAAGTCTAAACCTTGTCTGTGGTATTTCGAGTAGGATCTGGGAAGGGATGACTGTGACGAGCTTCAAACTTGCGAGTGTTGGGCGTAGTGACAGACGCAAAAGGATCAATGGATCCTATTCCAACCTGAGTGAGAACTGACAGATGATTAGCCCTGCGGTGACAGCGCAGCCGGACCATTTTCACTGAGAGGATGGATGGTAGCCATTGACAACGGTGATCCACCAACATACAGCTTGCCATGGAAGGAGCCTTGTGTGCGTGAAGAAGAAGACAATAGAAAAGCAGAGATTCAGAAGACAGAGCATCTCCAAAACCTCAACCTGTTCTCCATTACTGCATAACAAGTATTATTTATTGTATGTTATTTACTCTTCATAAACCCAATCATTTTTATTACTAATTTCCTGACTAAGAGTTACAAAATAACCATAGCTTGCTTCAAGCCGACAATCTCTGTAGGATCGACCCTTACTCACGTAAGGTATTACTTAGACGACCCAGTGCACTTGCTGGTTAGTGGTACGAGTTGTGAAAAGTGTGATTTACAATTTCGTGCACTAGCTACCAGCAGTTTAGATCCGCACCTTCATCGTATTACTAGACTCCACCTCTACCTCCACAGCCATCTTTATCGGGATCAGTCTAGCTACCACCTCTTTTGCCGCCACCGGTGCATGGACCAGTTCATCCACATCCACCCGTGTATGGACCAGCTCCTCCATCTCCTCCACCTCCACCCGTGCATGGACTAGCTACATTACCACCTCCTCATCCAGCCCGTCCTCCGAGGGTGTCTCGTCCTCGTGGATATGGGACTGGATACCATTTGGATCCAGCAGGCGGACGACGTTAGTGTATGGTATGGCTATGCTTTTTTTATGTACTGTACATTATGACTATGAATTATGAACATCAGTTATGCTTTTTTTAGTTGATTATTCATGTATGACTCTCGAACGTTATGATCTTCAGTTATGCTTAGCCAGTTGATACATCATGTATGCTTTTTACTTTGCTTTTTAAGTTGAATATTCATAAGTTATGCCCAACGTTAATGTTTTAGGTTGATGTCAAAGTGACAAGACTAAAGAAAGACTGTTTGTTTCATTACATACAAGAATACGTACATAATAGATAAAAACACAGATTGTTTCATCATACATAAAATAACAACCTTGCAATGTGAAGCCCTGAACCCTAAACCATCGCTGGTCAATGATCTGACTACTGTGCGTTGGGACACCCCTGTCTTGTGTGTCCCTCCTCTGCAAAGCTTGTAAGAGTGCAGGTATCCTATTGTACGGCTCTTCCCAGTCGCCATAGATCTTGGCAATCACTTTCTGCTTTGCTATCTACACATTTTGATACGACGGCTTGAAATGGTAACTCTGATGCACAACACTTTGCAACACTGGGATAGACAATCACGGGTTTACTTTACCATCCACACTTTTCGATACGAAAGCTTGAAATGGTAAATCTAGTGCACCGCACTTTACAACACTGGGATAGATGCCGATGAGTCAGTCTTTATCATAGGTAACACGACGTTGCAAATCAAACCACTATCCAACTGAGCATGGTCCTGAGACATGGTTAGTGCCAGACAAGTATGTGATCCTCCGCACTTCCCTACAAATTTCTCGTGAATGACATCTTCAGCAAAACACAAACTTAATGTAATAGACTCTAATGCATAATAAGTAAATCGTAACATTTACCAGTAACTCAAGTTCTGGCGCAATGCCACATAAAGACTCCGTGGACAACCGTTGGTAAATTGCTTGCAACGATAGTGGTATTTAAGCGTATCAAACTCCAACACTCTGTACTTTGTCTTCTATCGAATATTGTAGTTCTTCACCGCTATTAGAACTGCTTCATGGTTCTTGAACCTGTGGCCAACTCAAAATTCCACACCACCATCCATATTGTCGGAATGCATTACATCCAAGTTCAATGTCTGATAATGGCTAGGAACATTCGACAATCGAGGAATGGCAAAAGGGGCAGGCAGGAGAAACCTATCAACACTACCGGTGGAAGTCTTTGGCACATACTCATCTTTGGAAGTTGTTTTGCTAGAGGACCCGACAACATAAGTGGAATCACCCTCATTGTCATCCTCGTCGGCGCTGTCATGAGGCTGGGCGTAGTGAATCGGTGTGGCGTTGAGCAGGACAACTTCAGGACTCGAAGGACATGGCCCACCACCAACAACCACGTCACAGACCGCAGCATACAACTCCATCACATGTTGTGGTATTAGCCGTGCATGTACATCGAACATTACCCTCACATGCTGATCCTCGTCAATCCAAAATAAACGGATGGTAAATCTACTATTCAAAAGTGCATGCAAAAATCTGTATGCAACCCACCCGACCTCCTTCGCACATATTCCCCCTATATTGCTCAGCATGATCGTCTTGAGCGCGTGTAGGGTATCAACTCGGTTAGTGCGCAATATGACAGTCTTATCAAACTCAAAGATCACTCCCTCATCACTGTGTTTGACTATCCCATTGGGATAAACCACAATAAAGAAGAATTAATTATTCTCCATTAGAACAAAACAGAGAGAAGAGGAAGAAAATATTGGTTTGTGAATTGTGTGATGGGTGATATTGAAATGGTCTATATAAATAGAGTCATTCTCCAACATATCTTGAGTGCAGAGACACCTGAACAATAATACACATATCTCAGGTGTTGAGACCCAAAATAGAGCGTTGACTGTATCTCAGATGCTGAGGGTGGAATTAGAAAATTGTATGCATCTCAGGTGATGAGACCCCATTTCCTTTTTGAGCATATCTCAGATGCTCAACACCCGATCTCGACCCCATTACATATCCCGGGTGCACCTAGGATATGACTCGACGTCTCCCGGTCACAGAACAATGTCTCAGATGCCGAGATAAGCTTGTTTTTGGAATTCTCCTCAGCATCTGAGATGTGACTAGTTATGCAATTTCATAAATATCCCATTGTTTATGTATTTTTGATAAATAAGATATTATTTTATTTAAATAAAAAAATCCATGTATTTCTCATTGAAAATATAATATGATATTTATTTATAATTTTTTAATGAATTGGTGAAGCTTCCTTTGCACGTTGGACCATGCCCTAATAGTTTCTTGTTATTACTCCATCAGTATAGATACTTGATGAGCGGATAATTTATACGCTTTTTGGCATTGTTTTTACATAGTTTTTAGTATGATTTAGTTAGTTTTTAGTATATTTTTATTAGTTTTTAATTAAAAATCACATTTCTAGACTTTACTATGAGTTTGTATATTTTTCTGTGATTTCAGGTATTTTCTGGTTGAAATTGAGGGACTTGAGCAAAAATCAGATTCAGAGGTTGAAGAAGGACTGCAGATGCTGTTGGATTCTGACCTCCCTGCACTCAAAGTTGATTTTCTGGAGCTACAGAATGCCAAATAACACGCTCTCAATTGCGTTGGAAAGTAGACATCCAGGGCTTTCCAGAAATATATAATAGTCCATACTTTGATTAAGGATAGACGATGTAAACTGGCATTGAATGCCAGTTCTATGCTGCATTCTGGAGTCAAACGCCAGAAACAGGTTGCAAAGTGGAGTTAAACGCCAGAAACAGGTTACAAACTGGCGTTCAACTCCAAGAAAGACCTCTACACATGTAAAGCTCAATGCTCAGTCCAAGCACATACCAAGTGGGCCCCGGAAGTGGATTTTTGCATCATTTACTCATTTTTGTAAACCCTAGTAACTAGTCTAGTATAAATAGGACTTTTTACTATATTTGTAAGGGGATCTTTGATTAGTTTTATGCTATCTTAGACTTTCATTGGGGCTGGCCATTCGGCCATGCCTGGACCATTATCACTTATGTATTTTCAAACGGTAGAGTTTCTATACACCATAGATTAAGGTGTGGAGCTCTGCTGTTCCTCATGAATTAATACAAAGTACTACTGTTTTTCTATTCAATTCAAGCTTATTCCTATTCTAAGATATCCATTCGCACCCATGAACATGATGAATGTGATGATTATGTGACGCTCATCATCATTCTCACTTATGAACGCGTGCCTGACAAACACTTCCGTTCTACATGCAAACAAGCTAGAATGAATATCTCTTAGATATCTAATACAGAGGACCGAGTCCGAGATATTAGAATCTTCGTGGTATAAGTTAGAACCCATGGATGGCCATTCCTGAGATTCGAAAAGTCTAAACCTTGTCTGTGGTATTCCGAGTAGGATCTAGGAAGGGATGGCTGTGACGAGCTTTAAACTCGCGAGTGCTGGGCGTAGTGACAGACGCAAAAGGATAGTAAATTCTATTCCAGTATGATCGAGAACCGACAGATGATTAGCCATGCAGTGACAGCGCATTGGACCATTTTCACAGAGAGGATGGGATGTAGCCATTGACAACGGTGATGCCCTACATAAAGCTTGCCATGGAAAGGAGTAGGAATGATTGGACGAAGACAGCAGGAAAGCAGAGATTCAGAGGAACGAAAGGCATCTCTATACGCTTATCTGAAATTCTCACCGATGAATTACATAAGTATCTCTATCCTAGTTATGTTTTATTTATATTTTAATTATTAAAACTCTATATCATTTGAATCCGCCTGACTGAGATTTACAAGGTGACCATAGCTTGCTTCAAGCCGACAATCTCCGTGGGATCGACCCTTACTTACGTAAGGTTTATTACTTGGACGACCCAGTGCACTTGCTGGTCAGTTGTGCAAAGTTGTGACAAAGAATTAAGATTATGAACGTCCGTATAAAGTTTTCAGTGCCGTTACCAAGGAATGGAACCGTCACGATTTCCGCGCACCAAGTTTTTGGCGCCATTGCCGGGGATTGTTTGAGTTTGGACAACTGACGGTTCATCTTGTTGCTCAGATTAGGTAACTTTATTTTAATTTTAAGCTTTTTTACTTCTTATTTTCTAAAAATACAAAAAAAAATTCTTCTTTTTCGTTTTTCCCAATTAATTTTCGAAAAATAAAAAAAATTTAATAAAATCATAAAATCAAAAATATTTTTATGTTTCTTGTTTGAGTCTAGAGTCAAGTTTTAAGTTTGGTGT
Source organism: Arachis ipaensis (assembly GCF_000816755.2). Lineage (NCBI taxonomy): Eukaryota > Viridiplantae > Streptophyta > Magnoliopsida > Fabales > Fabaceae > Arachis > Arachis ipaensis. The sequence goes on along the minus strand of NC_029787.2, from coordinate 106,022,428 downwards.
CAATTGCATCTTTTTAATTTTCCAAAAATTATTTTCAAAAATTTCATGCATTGCATTCTTCATGATCTTCAAGTCGTTCTTGGCCAGTCTTCTTGTTTGATCTTCATATTTTCTTGTTTTGTGTCTTTTCTTGTTTTTCATATGCATTCTTGAAATATTAATGTCTAACGAATAAAAATTTTTAAGTTTGGTGTCTTGCATGTTTTCTTTTCTTGAAAATTTTTCAAAAATAAGTTCTTGGTGTTCATCTTGACATTCAAAGTGTTCTTGGTATTCATTTTGACATTCATAGTGTTTTTGCATGCATTTTTGGTTTTGATCTTAATTCTTCATGTTTTGTTTCATTCTTGCTGTTTAATGAAAAAAAAAAGAGAGAAAAACATCAAAAAGATATCTTTTCCTTTTTTTTTCTCTTTCATCATTAAAAATTCAAAAATAAAAAAAATATCTTTCCCTTTTTTACTCATAAATTTTCGAAAATTTGAGTTGACTTTTTCAAAACTTTTTAAAATTTAGTTGTTTCTTATGAGTCAAATCAAATTTTCAATTTAAAAATTCTATCTTTTTCAAATCTTTTTCAAAAATCAAATCTTTTTCAATTTTTATTTCATATTTTCGAAAACTTTATGATTGATTTTCAAAATCTTTTTCTTATTTTGTTCCAAACTTTCAAAATCTTTACTAACAATTAATGTGATTGATTCAAAATTTCTAAGTTTGTTACTTGCCTAATAAGAAAGGTTCAATCTTTAAACTCTAGAATCATATCTTTTTAGTTTCTTGTTAGTCAAGTAATCAACTTTAATTTTCAAAATCAAATCTTTTTAAATTTCTTTTTCAAAATAAATTTCAATCACATCTTTTTCAAAATTAATTTCAAAATCTTATCTAACTTCCTATCTTTTCAATTTTGATTTTCAGATCTTTTTCAATTAACCACTTGACTTTTTAATTGATTCTTATCTTTTTCAAAACTACCTAACTAATTCTCTCTCTCTCTCTCTAATTTTCGAAAATCCCTTCCCCCTTTTTCAAATTTCTTTTTTTTAACTAATTGTTTTAATTTTTAATTTAATTTGATTTCAATTTTAATTTTCGAAATTAACTTTAAATTTTATTTTTAATTTAATTAATTTTCGAAATTCCCTCTCTCTCATCTCCTTCTAATTATTTATTTATTTACTAACACTTCTCTTCATCTCAAAATTCGAACCCTCTCTACCTCTTGGTGTTCGAATTTCTCTTCTTCTATTCTTCTATTCTTCTACTCACATAAAGGAATCTCTATACTGTGACATAGAGGATTCCATATTTTCTTTTCTGTTTTCTTCTTTTTCATATGAGCAGGAACAAGGATAAGAACATTCTTGTTGAAGTTGATCCTGAACCTGAAAGGACTCTGAAGAGGAAGCTAAGGGAAGCTAAAGCACAACTCTCTAGAGAAAATCTGACAGAAATTTTTGAAAAAGAAGACAACATGGCCGAAAATAATAAAAATGCAAGGAAGATGTTTGGTGACTTTACTGCACCAAATTCCAATTTACATGGAAGAAGCATCTCAATCCCTGCCATTGGAGCAAACAATTTTGAGGATGCAACAAAACTGCAAATTTCATGGACTTCCATCAGAAGATCCTTTTCAGTTTTTAATTGAATTCTTGCAGATCTGTGATACTGTTAAGACCAATGGGGTTGATACCGAGGTCTACAGGCTTATGCTTTTCCCGTTTGCTATAAGAGACAGAGCTAGAGTATGGTTGGACTCTCAACCTAAAGATAGCCTGAGCTCTTGGGATAAGCTGGTCACGGCCTTCTTAGCCAAGTTCTTTCCTCCTCAAAAGCTTAGTAAGCTTAGAGTGGATGTTTAAACCTTCAGACAAAAGGAAGGTGAATCCCTCTATGAAGCTTGGGAGAGATACAAGGAACTGACCAAAAAGTGTCCTTCTGACATGCTTTCAGAATGGACCATCCTGGATATATTCTATGATGGTCTGTCTGAGCTATCAAAGATGTCACTGGACCATTCTGCAGGTGGATCCATTCACCTTAAGAAAACGCCTGCAGAAGCTCAAGAGCTCATTGACATGGTTGCAAATAACCAGTTCATGTACACTTCTGAAAGGAACCCTGTGAATAATGGGACGCCTATGAGGAAGGGAGTTCTTGAAATTGATACTCTAAATGACATATTGGCTCAGAACAAAATATTGACTCAGCAAGTCAATATGATTTCTCAGAGTCTGAATGGAGTGCAAGCTGCATCCAACAGTACTCAAGAGACATCTTCTGAAGAAGAAGCTTATGATCCTGAAAAACCTGCAATTGCAGAGGTGAATTACATGGGTGAACCCTATGGAAACACCTATAATCCCTCATATGAGCTCTGATGAGTATTCTTCTTCTAAAGAGAATGAAGATATTACTGAAGAGCAAGTTGCCAAGTACCTTGGTTCAATCATGAAGCTGAATGCCAAATTATTTGGTAATGAGACTTGGGAAGATGAAACTCCCTTGCTCATCAATGAACTAAGTGATCTGGATTAACTGACATTGCCTCAGAAGAAACAGGATCCTGGAAAGTTCTTAATACCTTGTACCATAGGCACCATGACCTTTGAGAAGGCTCTATGTGACCTTGGGTAAGGGATAAACCTCATGCCACTCTCTGTAATGGAGAAACTGGGAATCTTTGAGGTGCAAGCTGCCAGAATCTCATTAGAGATGGCAGACAACTCAAGAAAACAGGCTTATGGACAAGTAGAGGACGTGCTAGTAAAGGTTAAAGGCCTTTACACCCCTGCTGATTTCATAATCCTAGACACTGGGAAGGATGAGGATGAATCCATCATCCTTAGAAGACCCTTCCTAGCCACAGTAAGAGCTGTTATTGATGTGGACAGAGGAGAGTTAGTCCTTCAACTGAATGAGGACAACCTTGTGTTTCAAACTCAAGGATCTCCTTCTGTAACCATGGAGAGGAAGCATGAAAAGCTTCTCTCACTACAGAGTCAATCAAAGCCCCCACAGTCAAACTCTAAGTTTGGTGTTGGGAGGCCACAACCAAACTCTAAGTTTGGTGTTGAACCCCCACATTCAAACTCTAAGTTTGGTGTTGGGAGGTTCCAACCTTGCTCTGAACATCTGTGAGGCTCCATGAGAGCTCACTGTCAAGCTATTGACATTAAAGAAGCACTTGTTGGGAGGCAACCCAATGTTATCTAATTATATTTATTTATTTTCCATTGCTATTTTATGTTTTCTTTAGGTTGATGATCATGTGAAGTCACAAAAACTACTGAAAAATCAAAAACAGAGTGAAAAATAGAATAAAAAATAGCACACCCTGGAGAAGAACAGTCTGGCATTTAAATGCCAGAAATAAGCATCTGTCTGGCGTTTAACGCCAGAAACAGGCACCAAGTTGGCGTTTAACGCCAGAAACAAGCATCTATCTGGCGTTAAACGCCAGAACAGAGCATGGAAGTGGCGTTTAACACCAGAAACAGGCAGTAGTCTGGCGTTAAACGCCAGGATTGCATGTATAGGGCGTTTTTCACGTCTAAAGGGTACAGGGATCAAAAACCCTTGACACCTCATGATCTGTGGACCCCACAGGATCCCCTCAGGATCTGTGGACCCCACAGGATCCCCACCTAACCCTATTCTCTCCTCTTCACACCTTTCCATCTTCTCTTCCCCATAAACCCCACCTACCTTCAAATTCAAAATATTTTTCCCTCCCACACCCAACCTTAAATGGCCAAACCCTAAACCCCTCCCCACTTCTATATAAACCCCTCATTCCTTCTTCTATTTCACACAACACAACCCTATCTTCTTCCACTTGGCCGAAACCTACTCTCTCTCCCTCTCCTCCATTTCTCTTCTTCTTCTACTTCTTTCTTTCTTCTTTTGCTCGGGGACGAGCAAACATTTTAAGTTTGGTGTGGTAAAAGCATTGCTTTTTATTTTTAAACCCCATTCAACAAGTCGGATCCTAATGGTTCAAGAGTTCTATGCAAACGCATGGATCACAAGGAACCATGATCAAAGTGTGAACCCAAAGCCAAACCATTGGCTTACTATGGTTCGTGGAAAATACTTAGATTTCAGTCCGGAAAATGTAAGGCTGGCGTTCAACTTGCCAATGATGGAAGAAAATGCACGCCCCTACACAAGAAGGGTCAACTTTGATCAAAGGTTGGACCAAGTCCTTATGGACATATGTGTAAAAGGAGCTCAATGGAAAATTGACTCAAGGGGCAAGCCGGTTCAACTAAGAAGGCTTGACCTCAAACCAGTGGCTAGGGGATGGCTAGAGTTCATTCAACGCTCAATCATTCCTACTAGTAACCGGTCTGAAGTTACTATAGACCGGGCCATCATAATCCATAGTATCATGATTGGAGAAGAGGTGGAAGTTTATGAGATTATACCTCAAGAACTCTACAAGGTGGCTGACAAGTTCGTATGCAAAATTGTTACTCAGGTTGTGAATTATTGTTCGAAATTGATTCCCTGGCGATGGCACCAAAAATGGATGCACAGAACCATGGTCTAAACATATCTTCACAACTTCGCATAACTAACCAGCAAGTGCACTAGGTCGTCCAAGTAATAAACCTTACGTGAGTAAGGGTCGATCCCACGGAGATTGTTGGTATGAAGCAAGCTATGGTCACCTTGTAAATCTCAGTCAGTCGGATATAAAATGGTTATGGAGTTTTCGAAATTAATTCTAAAATAAGGATAGAAATACTTATGTAAATCATTGGTGAGAATTTTAGATAAGCGTATGGAGATGCATTCATTCCTCTGAACCTCTACTTTCCTGCTGTCTTCATCCAATCAGTCTTACTCCTTTCTATGGCTGGCTTTGTGTAAGGATGTCACCGGTGCCAATGGCTACTTTCAATCCTCTCGGAAAAATGGTCCAAATGCTCTGTCACAGCACGGCTAATCGTCTGGAGGCATCACCCTTGTCGTTGGTTGCATCCTATTCCTCTCTGTGAAAATGGTCCGATGCGCTGTCTCTGCATGGCTAATCATCTTGGAGGTTCTCGATCATACTGGAATAGAATTTACTATCCTTTTGCGTCTGTCACTATCCCCAGCACTCGCGAGTTTGGAGTTCGTCACAGTCATTCAATCCCAGAGTCCTACTCGGAATACCACGGACAAGGTTTAGACTTTCCAGACTCTCATGAATGCCGCCATCAATTTAGCTTATACCACGAAGATTCTGATTAAGAGATCTAAGAGGTACTCATTCAATCTAATGTAGAACGGAAGTGGTTGTCAGGCACGCGTTCATAGGGAATGATGATGATTGTCACGTTCATCACACTCAGGTTGAAGTGCGAATGAATATCTTAGAAGCGAAATAAGATGAATTGAATAGAAAACAGTAGTACTTTGCATTAATCTTTGAGGAACAGCAGAGCTCCACACCTTAATCTATGGAGTGTAGAAACTCTACCATTAAAAATACATAAGTGAAAGGTTTAGGCATGGCCGGGAGGCCAGCCCCTCTGATCTAAGAACCAGGCATCCAAAGATGTCTAATACAATAGTAAAAGGTTCTATTTATAATAAACTAGCTACTAGGGTTTACATAAGTAAGTAATTGATCCATAAATCCACTTTCGGGGCCCACTTGGTGTGTGCTTGGGCTGAGCTTGAAGTCTACACGTGGAGAGGTCATTCTTGGAGTTGAACGCCAGCTTTTGTGCCAGTTTGGGCGTTGAACTCCACTTTGCAACTTGTTTCTGGCGCTGGACGCCAGAATTGGGCAGAGAGCTGGCGTTGAACACCCGTTTGCGTCATCTAAACTTAGACAAAGTATGGAATATTATATATTGCTGGAAATCCCTGGATGTTTACTTTCCAATGCAATTGGAAGCGCGCCATTTTGAGTTCTGTAGCTCCAAAAAATCCATTTTGAGTGCAGGGAGGTCAGAATCCAACAGCATCAGCAGTCCTTCTTCAACCTCTGAATCTGATTTTTGCTCAAGTCCCTCAATTTCAGCCAGAAAATACCTGAAATCACAGAAAAATACACAAACTCATAGTAAAGTCCAGAAATATGAATTTAACATAAAAACTAATGAAAACATCCCTAAAAGTAACTAGATTCTACTAAAAACATACTAAAAACAATGCCAAAAAGCGTATAAATTATCCGCTCATCACAACACCAAACTTAAATTGTTGCTTGTCCCCAAGCAACTGAAAATCAAATAGGATAAAAAGAAGAGAATATACTATAAATTCCAAACTATCAATGAAACATAGCTCCAATCAGATGAGCGAGGCTTGTAGCTTTTTGCCTCTTGAATAGTTTTGGCATCTCACTTTATCCATGGAGGTTCAGAATGATTGGCATCTATAGGAACTCAGAGTTCAGATAGTGTTATTGACTCTCCTAGTTTAGTATGATAATTCTTGAACACAGCTTCTTTATGAGTCTTGGACGTGGCCCTAAGCACTTTGTTTTCCAGTATTACCACCGGATACATAAATGCCACAGACACATAACTGGGTGAACCTTTTCAGATTGTGACTCAGCTTTGCTAAAGTCCCCAATTAGAGGTGTCCAGGGTTCTTAAGCACACTCTTTTTTTGCTTTGGACCTTGACTTTAACCGCTCAGTCTCAAGTTTTCACTTGACACCTACACGCCACAAGCACATGGTTAGGGACAGCTTGGTTTAGCCGCTTAGGCCAGGATTTTATTCCTTTAGGCCCTCCTATCCACTGATGCACAAAGCCTTGGGATCTTTTTTATTTGCCCTTTCCTTTTGGTTTTAAGGGTTATTGGCTTTTTGCTCTTGCCTCTTGGTTTTAAGAGCTTTTGGCTTTTTCTGCTTGCTTTTTCTCTTTCTTTATATATTTTTTTTTCGCCCCTTTTTTTCTGCAAGCTTTGTTCTTTGCTGCTTTTTCTTGCTTCAAGAATCATTTTTATGATTTTTCAGATTATCAAAATGCTTTTACCACACCAAACTTAGAATATTACTCGCCCTCGAGCAACAAAATAAAGAATTAGATGAAGAAGAAGAAGAAAAGATGGATAAGAGGGGGAGGTGTGTTTCGGCCAAGAAGAGAAGAGAGGGTTGTGTTGTGTGAAAATGAGGAAGAATGGAAGGATTTATATAGGGAAGGGAGGGGGGTTAAGGTTCGGCCATATGGGTGGGTTTGGGGGGTAATTGATTTGAATTTTGAACGTAAGTGGAGTTTATTGGGTAGGTTTATGGGGAAGAGTGGGTGGATGTGAGTGGTAAAGGGTTAATAGGGAAGAGAGATGGAGGTGATAGGTGAAGGGTTTTGGGGAAGAGTGTTTATTGGGAATAGAGGATGATTGAGAAGAGAGAAGAGAGTGAGTGGAGGTAGGTGGGGATCCTGTGGGGTCCACAGATCCTGAGATGATCCTGTGGGGTCCACAGATCCTGAGGTGTTCAAGGATTTACAACCTTGCACCAAATTAGGCATGTAAAATGCCCTTGCATACAACTCTGGGCGTTCAGCGCCAGGTTGGTGCCCATTTTGGGCGTTCAACGCCCATTTGTTGCCCATTTCTGGCGTTGAACGCCAGAACCATGCTTGTTCTGGGCGTTCAGCGCCAGCTCCTCTCCAGGGTGCAATTCTGGCGTTCAGCGCCCAGATGATGCCCATTTTGGGCGTTCAGCGCCCAGATACTGCCCATTTTGGGCGTTCAGCGCCAGAACCATGCTCTGTTTTGACGTTGAACGCCAGACAGGTGCTTCCTCCAGGGTGTGATTTTTCTTCCGCTGTTTTTGATTCTGTTTCTAAATTTTTTGTTTATTTTGTGACTCCACATGATCATGAACCTAAGAAAACATGAAAAATAATAAAAATAGAAATTAGATAAAAATTGGGTTGCCTCCCAACAAGCGCTTCTTTAATGTCAATAGCTTGACAGTGGGCTCTCATGGAGCCTCACAGGTGTTCAGAGCATTGTTGAGACTCTCCAACACCAAACTTAGAGTTTGGATATGGGAGTTCAACACCAAACTTAGAGTTTGGTTGTGGCCTCCCAACACGAAACTTAGAATTTGACTGTGGGGGCTTTGGTTGACTCTGCTTTGAGAGAAGCTTTTTATGCTTCCTCTCCATGGATGCAGAGAGAGATCCTTGAGTTGTAAACACAAGGTTGTCCTCATTTATTTGAAGGATCAATTCTCTTCTGTCCACATCAATCACAACTCTTGCTGTGGCTAGGAAGAGTCTTCCAAGGATGATGAATTCATCCTCATCCTTCCCAGTATCTAGGACTATGAAATCAGCAGAGATGTAAAGGCCTTCAA
>NC_029787.2:106010923-106014026 GCF_000816755.2 Arachis ipaensis | reverse complement strand
GTTTTCTTTAGGTGAATGGATCCACCTGCAGAAGTATCCAATGACATCTTAGCTAATTCAGACAGACCATCATAGAATATATTCAGGATGGTCCATTCTGAAAGCATGTCAGAAGGACACTTTTTGGTCAGCTGCTTGTATCTTTCCCAAGCTTTATAGAGGGATTCACCTTTTTTTTGTCTGAAGGTCTGAACATCCACTATAAGCTTACTCAGCTTTTGAGGAGGAAAGAACTTGGCTAAGAAAGCCTTGACCAGCTTATCCCAAGAGTTCAGGCTATCCTTAGGTTGAGAGTCCAACCATATTCTAGCTCTGTCTCTCACAGCAAAAGGGAAAAGCATGATCCTGTAGACTTTAGGATCTACTCCATTAGTCTTAACAGTATCACAGATCTGCAAAAATTCAGTTAAGAACTGAAAGGGATCTTCAGATGGAAGTCCATGAAACTTGCAGTTCTGCTGCATCAGAGAAACTAGCTGAGGTTTCAGCTCAAAATTGTTTGCTCCGATGGTAGGGATGGAGATGCTTCTTCCATGTAAATTGGAATTTGGTGCAGTAAAGTCACCAAGCATTCTCCTTGCATTATTGTTGTTGGGTTCGGCTGCCATCTCCTTTACTTGTTCAAAATTTTCAATAAGGTTGTCTCTGGATTGTTGTAATTTAGCTTCTCTTAGTTTTCTCTTTAGAGTCCTTTCAGATTCTGGATCAGCTTCAACAAGAATGCCTTTTTCCTTGTTCCTGCTCATAAGAAAGAGAAGAGAACAAGAAAATAAGAGGAATCCTCTATGTCACAGTAAAGAGGTTCCTTATTGTTAGTAGAAGAAGAAAAGGAATAGGGATGAAGAAGAATGAAGAATCCAAACATAAAGGTAAGGATAGGAGCAGTGATTTGAGATGAGGAGATGTTAGTAGATGAATAAATAAATAGAATAAGATGAGAGAGGGAGAATTTCGAAAATAATTTTTGAAAAAGAGTTAGTGATTTTTGAAAATGGTTTTTGAAAAAAATTAGAAATTTTCGAAGATTAAAATCAAAAATTAAAATAATTAGTTTAATTAAAAAGAAATTTTGAAAAAGAGGGAAGATATTTTCGAAAATTAGAGAGAGAGAGTTAGTTAGGTAGTTTTGAAAAAGGTAGGAAAACAAACAAAAAGTTAGTTAGTTAGTTGAAACAAATTTTGAAAATCAATTTTGAACAGATAAGAAGATAAGAAGTTAGAAAAGATATTTTGAAATCAAATTTTTGAAAAAGGTAAGATAAGAAGATATTTTTGAAAAGATATGATTGAAATTAGTTTTTGAAAAAGATTTGATTTTTAAAAATCACAATTAATGACTTGATTCACAAGAAATCACAAGATATGATTCTAGAACTTAAAGTTTGAATCTTTCTTAACAAGCAAGTAACAAACTTGAAATTTTTTAATCAAAACATTAATTGATGATGTTATTTTCAAAAATTATGATATAAAGATAAGAAAAATATTTTTGAAAAATATTTTTAAAATTTTCGAAATTAACTAAGAAAAATGAAAAAGATTTTATTTTTGAAAAAGATTTTTGAAAAAGATAAGATTTTCAAATTGAAAATTTGATTTGACTCATAAAAACAACTAGATTTTAAAAATTTTTGAAAAAGTCAAATCTAATTTTCGAAATTTTAAGAGAGAAAAAGGGAAAGATATTTTTTTGATTTTTGAAATTTTTATGATGAGAGAGAAAAACAAGAAAAATGATGCAATGCATGAAAGTTATGGATTAAAACAATGAATACATGCAAGAATGCTATGAATGTCGAGATGAACACCAAGAACACTATGAAGATCATGATGAACATCAAGAACACATAATTTTGAAAAATTTTTAATGCAAGGAAAACATGCAAGACACCAAACTTAGAAATCTTTAATGCTTAGGCACTAAGAATTCAAGAATGCATATGAAAAACAAGAAAAGACACAAAACATGCAAATGCAAAGATCAAACAAGAAGACTTACCAAGAACAACTTGAAGATCATGAAGAACACTATGAATGCATGATTTTTTTTTCGAAAAATGCAAGGTGCACATGCAATTGACACCAAACTTATAACATGACACATGACTCAAACAAGAAACATAAAAAATATTTTTGATTTTTATGATTTTCTAAAATTTTCTTTTGTATTTTTTTCGAAAATTATTATGAAAAAATAAAAATAAGGATTCCAAAATTTTTAATATGAATTCCAGGAATCTTATGCTCTTTAGTCTAAAGCTCCAATCAAAGGGTTAGGTATGGCTTAATAGCCAGCCAAGCTTTAGTATGTATTGATACTTTTCATGTATAGAGCAACTAAGTGTGTGAGAATCTCTTCATTTGTGATGGTAAGTTGAAACCCCAGTCCAAAAAATTAGACATGGCTTACAGCCAGCCAGGATTTAACAAATCATCATGAAACATTAAAATTCATTCTTAAAAATTCTGAAGAAAAATATATTTTTGAAAACATTTATTTTAAAAAAAATTTTTTTTCGAAAACAAAGGAGAAATTTTTGAAAGATTTTTGAAAAATTTTTGAAAAGAAAACAAAAAGAAAATTACCTAATCTGAGCAACAGGATGAACCGTCAGTTGTCCAAACTCGAACAATCCCCGGCAACGGCGCCAAAAACTTAGTATGCGAAATTGTTACTCTGGTTGTGAATTATTGTTCGAAATTGATTCCCTAGCGATGGCACCAAAAACGGATGCACAGAACCATGGTCTAAACATATCTTCACAACTTCGCATAACTAACCAGCAAGTGCACTGGGTCGTCCAAGTAATAAACCTTACGTGAGTAAGGGTCGATCCCACGGCGATTGTTGGTATGAAGCAAGCTATGGTCACCTTGTAAATCTCAGTCAGGCGGATATAAAATGGTTATGGATTTTTCAAAATTAATACTAAAATAAGGATAAAAATACTTATGTAAATCATTGGTGAGAATTTCAGATAAGCGTATGGAGATGCATTCATTCCTCTGAACCTCTGCTTTCCTGCTGTCTTCATCCAATCAGTCTTACTCCTTTCTATGACTGGCTTTGTGTAAGGATGTCACCGGTGCCAATGGCTACTTT
>NC_029787.2:106008825-106010851 GCF_000816755.2 Arachis ipaensis | reverse complement strand
TTCTATTAAAAACATACTAAAAACAATGCCAAAAAGCGTATAAATTATCCGCTCATCACAAGTCCTCCACTTGGGCAAGGTTAGCCTTTCCTCACCTCATATGCCACCTCTGCAATTCAGCTGGAATTGACATAGAGGGAGATATCCTCATTGAAGAGGATAAGCCCATCACTAAGAAAAGGTTGGAGCAAACAAGAGATCATGGACCTCAACATGAGCATGAGGAGATTCCTCACCATGAAATCCCTGAGATGCCTCAGGGGATGCACTTTCCTCCATAGAATTATTGGGAGCAAATCAACACTTCCCTAGGAGAATTAAGTTCCAACATGGGACAACTAAGGGTGAAGCATCAAGAGCACTCCATCATCCTCCATGAAATTAGAGAAGATCAAAGATCTATGAGGGAGGAGCAAGAAAGACAAGGAAGAGACATAGAGGAGCTCAAGAGCACCATTGGTTCTTCAAGAAGAAAAAGACGCCACCCTCACTAAGGTGGACTCATTCCTTAATCTCCTTGTTTATTTATTTTCCTGTTTTCCGATTTCTAAGCTTTATGTTTTATTTATATTTGTGACTTATTATATGATCATTAGTGTCTAAGTGTCTATGCCTTAAAGTTATGAATATGAATCCATTACCTTTCTTAAATGAAAACTGTTTTAATTACAAAAGAACAAGAAGTACATGGTTTCGAATTCATCCTTGAAACTAGTTTAATTATTTTGATATGGTGGCAACACTTTTTGTTTTTTGAATGAATGCCTGAATAGTGCATATGTCTTTTGAAGTTGATGTTTATGAAAGTTAAATATGTTGGCTCTTGAAAGAATAAGGAAAAAGGAGACATGTTATTTGATAATCTGAAAAATCATAAAAATGATTCTTGAAGCAAGAAAAAGCAATGAATACAAAAGCTTGCAGGAAAAAAAAAAGAAAAGAAAATTGGCGAAAAAAAATGAAAGAAAGAAAAAGAAAAAGCAAGCAGAAAAAGCCAAAAGCTCTTTAAACCAAAAGGCAAGAGCAAAAAGCCAATAGCCCTTAAAACCAAAAGGCAAGGGTAATAAAAAGGATCCAAGGCTTTGAGCATCAGTGGATAAGAGGGCCTAAAGGAATAAAATCCTGGCCTAAGCGGCAGCTGAAATTGAGGGACCTGAGCAAAAATCAGATTCAGAGGTTGAAGAAGGACTGTAGATGCTGTTGGATTATGACCTCCCTGCACTCAAAGTGATTTTCTGGAGCTACAGAACTCCAAATGGTGCACTCTCAATTGCGTTGGAAATTAGACATCCAGGGCTTTCCAGCAATATATAATAGTTCATACTTTGATTATGGATAGACGACGTAAACTGGCGTTGAACGCCAGTTCCATGCTGCATTCTGGAGTCAAACGCTAGAAACAGGTTGCAAAGTGGAGTTAAACGCCAAAAATAGGTTACAAACTTGCGTTCAACTCCAAGAAAGACCTCTACACGTGTAAAGCTCAATGCTCAGTCCAAGCACACACCAAGTGGGCCCCGGAACTGGATTTCTGCATCATTTACTCATTTCTGTAAACCCTAGTAACTAGTCTAGTATAAATAGGACTTTTTACTATCTTTGTAAGGGATCTTTGATTAGTTTTATGCTATCTTAGACTTTCATGGGGGCTGGCCATTCGGCCTTGCCTGGACCATTATCACTTATATATTTTCAAACGGTAGAGTTTCTACACACCATAGATTAAGGTGTGGAGCTCTGCTGTTCCTCATGAATTAATATAAAGTACTACTGTTTTTCTATTCAATTCAAGCTTATTCCTATTCTAAGATATCCATTCGCACCCAATAACATGATGAATGTGATGATTATGTGACGCTCATCATCATTCTCACTTATGAACGCGTGCCTGACAAACACTTCCATTCTACATGCAAACAAGCTAGAATGAATATCTCTTAGATATCTAATACAGAGGACCGAGTCCGAGATATTAGAATCTTCGTGGTATAAGTTAGAACCCATGGATGGCCATTCTTGAGATCCG
>NC_029787.2:105982756-106008545 GCF_000816755.2 Arachis ipaensis | reverse complement strand
CCATGGAAAGGAGTAGGAATGATTGGATGAAGACAGCAGGAAAGCAGAGGTTCAGAGGAACGAAAGGCATCTCTATATGCTTATCTGAAATTCTCACCGATGAATTACATAAGTATCTCTATCCTAGTTATGTTTTATTTATATTTTAATTATTAAAACTCTATATCATTTGAATCTGCCTGACTAAGATTTATAAGGTGACCATAGCTTGCTTCAAGCCGACAATCTCCGTGGGATCGACCCTTACTCACGTAAGGTTTATTACTTGGACGACCCAGTGCACTTGCTGGTCAGTTGTGCGAAGTTGTGACAAAGAATTAAGATTATGAACGTGCGTATAAAGTTTTCAGCGCCATTACCAAGGAATGGAACCGTCACGATTTCTGCGCACCACTACTCCCTTTTTTCCTCCAACAAAAGTTGTTAGTACCACTGCCTTTTCTAAACTTCATTGGGTTTTTTTGTCATGACTTTAATAGGAATTTCGACCATAAAATTTGCACTACATTCAACAATATTTAAAAAAAGCAAACCCAACAATTGTAACAGACAAAGTTTGTTGCCTTCCAAATCAACTCTCCTCATTAAATGGCTATTACACCACTTAATTGGCAATTAAGATAATAAAAAAACACTCTGCTGTGATGCAGAAGTTGTCTGTGACTACTGACTACGAACCCAACTCATTGCATGCGTCCTCCTCCCACTACTGCCACGCCTCTTCAGCAAGTGATGAAAAAAATTCCTTTATCACCGTAGCATATCCCTAAAATAAAACAACAAAACTAAAATAAGTTGATCCTTCTCTTTAAAACAGTAACCAATTAAAATTTCAGCCACCTACAATTTAGATTCGAAGTCCTCAGGTAACAAGTGCATCAAACTACATTCATGATTCAATTCAAGTTCTTCAACCAAAACATATAAACAAGGAGAACAAAAGATTAAACGAAAGTTCCCCTATCAACTGTCATAATTAATGTTTATATCAAATCTGCCATAAGGTTAAAACAAAAATACAGTTATGTATATGATGCCATAAACATAAAATTAAACTAATATACATAGGGAAAAAATTAATCAAGTAACATTAAATAAATAAATAATCAAAAGCTTAAGGATGAAAAAGGATTCTCTTTGAAAATTAAAGTAATGGAATAAATTTTTACATATTGTATGAATTTTTATTCAGATGTGCATCTATTAAAATTATAGAATTTTAAATTAATCAAGAATAAGAACAATTATAATTGTGCCGTTTATCTCTGTAAATTTAACACTTTTGTCACTGGCAGTTTAAAAAAATAGAGAAAAAAGAACACTTTAGTTGTAAAATGAAGAGAAAAATCTAACTAAAACATATATCATAGTAAACTATTTTTAAATTCCTCAAGATTTTTTTCATTAATTAAATTCTTACCAAATAGTTATTACCAAAAATGAAATCCATTGTAAGAAAAAAAATCAATAAAAAGAAATGAAAGCATTGAACTAAATTCTATAATTCCAAATTTACAGACTTCCAAAGTTTGTTTAAACTATTTTTTTGTTTTTTTTTTCTTTTTAACTTCCTGGAGATAGAAATATGATTTTATGAGAGAGTAAAAGAGAAAGTGCATCAAACAAGCATGATAAGGATACAATAAGTCTGATCAAATAACTATGCATATCTGTTCTGGCCCAATCCAACAAGAGCTAGGGGTCCACCAAGCGGACACGCGCCCTTTCTGTACAGCAAGACACCCTCCATGTGACCTGATCTTTTTCAGAAAGATCTCAACAGCTGCCAAAAGCTTTTGAAAGGCTGGGTCCTAGCAGAAGGGGCGCCCACCCAAATAAATAGGGATAAAGGAGAGGAATCTACCCCTCCCCTCAGGTATGTCACTATTACCCTAAATTAGCCACCTCATCGACGACCCGCTGGCGTAGCTCCCTACTTCAGAACCCGCACTCAGGTCCTGATTGTAACAGCCCAGACCACCCGCTAGCACGATATTGTCCGCTTTGGTACACAAGGCCTCACGGTTTTTGCTTTTGACGATAGGGATGATAGCCGAAGCTCCCCACACTCACTCGTCAAAACGCGTCATGCTAGGGAGAGGTATCCACACCCTTATAAGGCATACTTCGTTCCCCTCTTCAACCGATGTGGGCCTTACAATCCACAACCTAAGGGAGCCCAACGCCCTCGCTGGCACATTGATCCGGGTTCTAACTCTGATACCATCAGTAACAGCCAGACCACCCGCTAGCACGATATTGTCCGCTTTGGCACACAAGGCCTCACGGTTTTGCTGAACTTGGATTAGAATTGAATTTTTTACAAAATTTAGAATTCTGCTACTGCATTTACAAAATTCCAGAAAAATAGAGAACAGTAGTATTTTTATAAATTCCACAATAATTCTAATTCTAATCCGTTGCCTCTAAATTTTGATGGGATTACAGTCAACATTCCCAAGTTTAAAAACCCATAAGTTTCAGGTTCATATCACTTCATTTGAGTAATTAACTATCAATTGGAAGAGGTGCCCTGTTTTTATGAATCAATTCAGAATTTCCAGCAAACAACCCATCTTCCAAATGACTTATCTAAGTCTAAAAAATAGATATGGACCTCAAACTTGTTCTCACTTAAAATAGACTGATAAATATTTAAATCCTTTTTGGAAGAAACTCAAAATTCCGTTTAAATCCAAAGTTATAGCATCTAGAAGTTGGTACTGCAGAACCAGAAAACCAGAAAAATCTGCAGCAACCACTAAACTTCAAAAAATCATATCTTCCAAACCACTTGGCCAAATTCCCTGAAATTTTTCTGGAATAATCTTGACTTATAGAAATTTGTTAGAAAAATATATTAATTCGAAAATCATATCCAGATTATTCCCAGTTTTCTTTTTAAGTTGCTGTCCAAACAGATTAGGAATTTCTGCAGCAAGAGTTCTTAATTTCACTAACCAAATTTAGTCCTCTGGGTTTCCAACTTATACCAATCCACCATTCCTCTTATTCATCACTTTAACTACTTAAATTATATCACAACCCTATCCCGAAACCTAAGTTTCATGTACCTATCAGAAATCACCATGATTTATATCATACAAGCTCACTTTAAAGTATTAAAATTATGCACTTCTTTTAACAATAATAAATCAACCAATCAACAGAATTTCAACAACAACAATCTTATTAACTCATCACCTTCAATCAGAAATTACATCTAACAATTGTCTATTAATCGTAATTCTAACCCTTACCTCAACCTTCTTAATCAAGTCAAACTTTCGCATCCCAATCAACATACGCTTAGCTCACTATATATATATATATATAGAGAGAGAGAGAGAAGGGAACGAAGCATGCCTTATAAGGGTGTGGATACCTCTCCCTAGCATGACGCGTTTTGACGAGTGAGTGTGGGGGGCTTCGGCTATCATCCCTATCGTCAAAAGCAAAAACCATGAGGTCTTG
The DNA here is from genome assembly GCF_000816755.2 of Arachis ipaensis. Lineage (NCBI taxonomy): Eukaryota > Viridiplantae > Streptophyta > Magnoliopsida > Fabales > Fabaceae > Arachis > Arachis ipaensis. The sequence continues at coordinate 106,005,071 of NC_029787.2, read as the reverse complement.
TGTGCCAAAGCGGACAATATCGTGCTAGCGGGTGGTCTGGGCTGTTACAGATGGTATCAGAGCCAGAACCTGGATCGATGTGCCAGCGAGGGCGCTAAGCTTCCTTAGGGGGGTGGATTGTAAGACCCACATCGGTTGGAAAGGGGAACGAAGCATGCCTTATAAGGGTGTGGATACCTCTCTCTAGCATGACGTGTTTTGACGAGTGAGTGTGGGGGGCTTCGGCTATTATCTCTATCGTCAAAAGCAAAACTGTGAGGCCTTGTGTGCCAAACCAGACAATATCATTCTAGCGGGTGGTCTGGGCTGTTATAGATGGTATCAGAGCTAGAACCTGGATCGATGTGCCAGCGAGGGCGCTGGGCTCCCTTAGGGGGGTGGATTGTAAGGCCCACATCGGTTGGAGAGGGGAACAAAGCATGCCTTATAAGGGTGTGGATACCTCTCCCTAGCATGACGCGTTTTAACGAGTGAGTATGGGGGGCTTCGACTATCATCCCTATCGTCAAAAGCAAAAACCGCAAGGCCTTGTGTGCCAAAGCGGACAATATCGTGCTAGTGGGTGGTGTGGGCCGTTACACTGATCCTCATCCTAACACCTCACAACCGACTGACTCAGCAAACTACCAAACAATGGCACCGTCTGTGGGAACCTAATGCGTGCTGAAGATGGAGGCTTTCCTCTGCCCGGTGGACGAACTAGGAGAGGGAGCAAACAATGAAAGACAGGGGGTTTCTCATGAGTAGGCTGAGCACAAGGACCTCTCAGAGGCGCCAGTTAACCCCCTCCAACTATGACCACTCACGCAATTGATACCAGAAAAAATGTCCCTTTGGGAGAACACGTGGTGATAACTCTCAGATCATGCGAGAACTTAGACACAGGGTCCAAAACCTCAAAAAAACTAGCAGCAAGGGACCGCTACAATCTTGAGGCCAGTTGAGACACTCAGTTGCATGCAGAGGTGCGACCGATGTATTTACGCATCTGATCCCCACAGAGGAGGTCGGAAGAATGACAATGCATGGGAGAGAAGGACAATGGGCATGACCAGACAGACGGTCGCTCCCAGTTCTATCACTCCCGAGAGAAGTCGAGAAGAAGGGAATGAAGGGAGGAGCGAAAAAGGAAGCGTCGAGACCCTGTCGTGTCGGCACCACCCCTTTCCACTCTTCCATCCTTAGAGTCCGGTTACCCAAGAACTTCGATAAGCCAATAGACATGAGATATGATGGCACTAAAGACCCACAAGAGCACATCACGGCCTTCGAGACTAGGATTAATCTAGAGGGTATGGGAGATGCGGTCAGGTGCCGAGCATTCCTTGTAACTCTGGTGGGGTCGACAATCCGTTGGTTCAACTTTCTCCCACAAGGCTCCATAACCACTTTCTCATACATCTCTTAGAAGTTTCTAGCATAATTTACCACTCGTATCACCAAGGTAAAACACCTAATCAATCTCTTAGGGTTGACACAATAGGTTCGTGAGCCTATGAGAAAGTACTTGGACCGTTTCAACGACGAATGCTTAGAAATCGACGACCTCACAAACTCTGTGGCCAGCTTATGCGTAACGAACGGATTGATGAATGAGGACTTTCAGAAGCACCTAACCACCAGGTTTATTTGGACAATGTAGGAGATACAACGCGTGATGAGAGAATACGTAAATGACGAGGAGGTCAGCTAGGTGGTAGCCACCAACAAACAGCAACTAGCCGCCCAACCCTTCCGTTAGGTCACCAACCCAAAAAAGCCAATGGATGCCCCAAGGGAGATGACAAGAAGGAAATTTAAACCCCTTCCCCGGGTAGGGAAATTCACAAACTATACCCTCTTAACCACCCCGATAGTGGAGGTTTTTTGGCAGATTGCAAATAGAATCATTTTGCTTAAACCGTGACAGTTGAAAGCCAGAACAGAAGAAATAATAACCTCTGTTGTGACTACTACAAGGGCTTTGGACATAATACACAAGATTTCTTTGACCTAAAAGACGCATTAGAGTAGGCCATCCGAGAAGGAAAGAAAGGTTGCGGTCTAAAGAAGATCAAGGTCGGGCTATCAAGCCGAAGCAAAGCGCTCTGGAGAACCCGGACACAGGTCCCACGGTATTAGTAAATCTTGTGGTCGGCAGAAGTACCTCGCCAAAGTCGAGGTCTGCGATGAGGAAGGACGCTAATGTCCTTACCGTTATGACTGGGGGGAGACCCCTCCCCAAAGAACATCCTAAAATATCGTTTGTCCCTAGGAACTGGTGGTTTGACGACGTACCTGAGGACCCTCTAATGATAATCTTGGCGAGAATCGGGACAGGCTTGGTCAAGCGAATTCTAGTTGACATAGGGTTCAACTCGAACATTAAGTTTCGAAATGTGTTCGATGCTCTGAGGTTGAAAGAAAGCGACTTTAAGGACCACCACCACGAGGTCATGGGACTAGGTAATAACTATATTAAGCCAGATGACTCTATCATTTTGCCGGTCTGCATAGGATCCGGGGCGAGTAGGAAGTCTACCACGGCCGAATTCGTAGTCCTGAAGGACTCCACGGCCTACGTCATCCTCGGGCGAAAAACCATCAACGACCTGCTAGCAGTCATTTGCACTAAGTTTCCTAATGATGAAGTTCATGGCGGATGGCAAATCGGTAGGGATGATCTGAAGAGACCTAGAAACGGCCATCATTGACGATAACCCCATTTTGTCCCTACGAAGAAGGTCCAAGGAAGCAACTGGCATTTTCCTAGCAGATTTGGACTCAAGGATCGATGAGCACCCTAGGCCGAAGCCCCATGGCGACTTGGAAAAATTCCAGGTAGGGGAGATAGAGGACAATTTCACATTTGTGAATCACAACCTACCTTACGAGCTGAAAGGACCTCTAATCGAAGTCATCCGAGCTAATAGAGACATCTTTGATTGGACCCCAACTGATATGCTAGGGATAGACCCAAAGTTTTTATCCCACCACTTGGCTGTGAAACTGGGGGCAAAGCCCATCGCACAGAGAAAATGAAGGATGTCCACAAAAAGAGAAAATGAGGTGGCAAAGTAGATGACCAGCTTGTTGGAAGCTGGCTTTATCACAAAATTAGACTTCTCCATGTGGTCGTCGAATGTGGTTCTCGTAAAGAAGGCGACTGAAAAATGGAGAATGCGCATAGATTACTCAGATCTTAATAAGGCCTGCCCAAAAGATTCGTTCCCCTCCTCAATATAGACTCCTTGGTGGATGCGGTGGCAGGATACAAGTTCCTGAGTTTCATGGATGCTTACTTAGGATACAATTAGATCTCGATGCACCGATCTGATGAGGAGAAGACGACGTTCATAACGCCAGGGGGGACATATTGTTATAAAGTCATATCATTTGGGTTGAAAAATGCGAGTGTGACCTACCAAAGACTGATGAACAAGGATCACATAGGAAAGTCGATTGAAGTATATGTCGACGATGTCCTTGTCAAAACGACAAAGCCAAAGTCTCTGGTGGCCGACTTGCAGGTCATCTTCGACTCCCTCCAAAGATACAGTATGAGGTTAAACCCCCTGAAATGTGCTTTCGCCATGGAGGCGGGGAAGTTTCTGGGATTTGCGATTACTCAGAAAGGGTAGACGCTAACCCGAACAAGTGTGAAGCCATGCTTCGCATGGCAAGCCCCAAGTGCGTGAAGGACGTACAAAGTTTAGCAGGGAGGTTGATGCCTCTTTCCCGCTTCCTCGAGGCGTCGGCAGCCAAGGCACTGTCATTTTTTAACTAGATGAAAAAGGAGATGGCCTTCGAGTAGGGCCCATCTTGTGATGAAGCCTTTAACCATTTCAAGAGGATATTGTTGGAGCCCCCCATACTTGGTAAGCCGAAGGAAGCGGAGTCCTTATACTTGTACCTTGTAGTGACGGAAGAGGCCCTTGCCACCGCTCTGGTGCGTGAAGAAGGCTAAACAATAGCAACATGTATACCTCATAAGTAAAGCGCTCCATGAGGGCAAAGCTCAGGTATACAAGGCTAGAAAAGGTGGCTTTCCCCTTGCTGATTTCCTCTCGGAGGCAAAGACAGTATTTTCAGGGGCACTCGTTACGGTAAAAACTGACTAGACGATCAAGCAGATATTATAGAAGCCCGACCTAGTAGGGCGGATGATGACTTGGCTAATAGAGTTATCCTAGTATGAGATTCAATACGAGCCTCGCCATGCCATAAAAGCCCAAATAATGGTTGACTTCCTTAGAGGAGGTAGTCAGGGACCCCCGAGTCCCCGAAACAAATGGTGAAAACTCCATATTGATGGAGCATCTAACCAAGCATTTGGTGGGATAGGAATAATATTAGAGAACTCGGAGAGGATTACTTAAGAGCATTCCATAAAGTTTGAATTCCGGATCTCGAATAACCAAGTGGAGTATGGAGCCATGATTGAGGGCGTAGCGCTAGTAAAAGAAGTTAGGGTAGCAAGACTCGAAGTCAACAGTGACTCGTAGGTGGTAACAACCCAAGTGAATGGAACGTACCAAGCTCATGACCTGCTATTACAAAGGTCCCTGGACAAAACCAAACAGATATGTAGGGGTTTCGAAGAGGTGGTGGTACAACATGTTCCCAGGGAAAGGAATGCTAGAGCAAACCTATTCATTAAACTGCTAGCACTAAACCTGGAGCGAAAAATTGATCTCTCATTCAAGGCTTGGCGAAGGCGCCATTGATAGCCTTGTGCTTGACCCAGGATCATCACCGGAAACTTCCTTCTTGGATAGACCCGATTCAATGGTTCCTTGAAGAGAGAGACCTACCCGAGAACACGAAAGAAGCCAAGCTCATGAGAAGAGAGGCGCCGCCAAGTACACGATAGTGCAAGGCCATCTATATAACAGATGGCTCAACCAACCTTTATTGAAATGTCTATGGCCCGGGAAGATAGAATACATCTTGAAAGAGGTACACGAGGAATGTTGTGGGCATCACATCGGTGGAAAAGCTCTAGCCCAGAAGCCTGTTAGGGTTGGTTACTATTGGCGCACAATGATGGCTGATGCCAGCGAGTATGTAAGAAAATTCCCCAATTGCCAAGAAAATGTAAACTTTCGCAAGGCACCAGCATAAGAGTTGAGCTCTATCATGGCCTGCAAACTTTTCTCCCAATGGGGAGTTGACCTGCTAGGACCATTCCCAATGGCTCCGGGTAAGTAAAGTATCTGATAGTGGCTATTGACTACTATAAGAAGTTAGTGGAAGGGAAGCAGAGCCACTAGCGAGTATATCATCAGCAAATTGCCACAAATTTTTGTGGAGGCAGGTAATCGCCAGGTTTGGAATCCTTGAAGTCGTGATATCAGACAATGAGACGCAATTTTCCGATAAGAAATTCGGAGAGTTCCTAGCAGGTTTTGGTATCAAGCAGCGGTTCTCTTTTGTTGAACACCCTCAGAGTAACGGGGAAGTAGAGGCGGTGAACAAGGTCATCCTAAATGGATTGAAAAAGCTCCTAGAACAAAGAAGGGCTTATGGGCAGATGAGCTAGCCTCAGTCCTATGGTCCTACAAGACGACACCATATTTCATAACCGATGAAACGCCTTTCTGCCTTACGAAGTAGATGCCATTATTCCTATCAAGATAGGGGAACCTAGTCCAAGGCTCCTACTAGGGGGCAGTGACGAGGCAAATGAAAAGAATTTTGTATACGAGATAAGGGAGATGGCCCACTTGTCGGAAGCAGCATTGAAGAAGAGGTTGGCACTGCGTTACAATCGCAAAGTGGGGAGCAAAAGATTTGAGGAAGGAGATCTAGTCTTACGGCACAACAACATTAGGCTACTGACACAAGGAGAAGGAAAATTGTCTCCCGATTGAAAAGGGCCCTACAGGGTGAAAGCAATATAAGGGAAATGTGCATACAAACTTGAGCGACTAGACGGGAAGGAGCTCCTAAGAACATGGAATGCGGCGAACCTCAGGCGATTCTACTCATAAGGGATAACGCTGATAAACCCCAATTTTGTGGTTTATCTTCTGTTGAATTTAAGGAATTTTATCATCTTTTCTAACATTTATTCAATGAAATAGCATGGTTTTGTGAATTTCTCCTAATTTGTGTTTAAGAGTAAAAACATGCTTTTTAGGCCTTTAAATCGCTAATTTTAATTCACTTTAATTCCATTTGATGCCTTGATATGTTTGTTAAGTGATTTCAGGATTAGAAGGCAAAGGTTGGGTTGAAGGAATGAAGAAAAAGCATGCAAAAATGGAGAATTTGTGAAGAAATGAGGATTTGCTGAACTCAAGACCACGCGCACGCGTCACCCACGTGTACACGTGGGAAGGAGATCTGCCAGCAACGCGCACGCGTGAAGAGGAATTTTGCAATGTGACGCGTACACGTGACCCATGCGTACGCGTGACAAGCATCACGTGACCAACTTAAGGGCAATACGCTAGGGGAGATTTCTAAGCTCAAGGAGGCCCAAATCCAACTCATTTCTTATGCTTTTGAACCCAAGGATTGTAAGAAAATTAGGGGGAAGTCATCATAGTTTAGTTTTTTACCATATTTTAGGGTAGAATTTTAGAGATAGAGGCTCTCTCCTCTCTCTAGATTTTAGGGTTCTTATTTCAATTCCTTTTAGATCTATATTTTAATCTTGTTTCATTTTATTCTTCCCTTACTTTTATTTGTTCTAACACTTTAGTTTATCTACTTCACTTGTTAATTTCTTATTTTGCTCTCTTTTATGTTTATGAACCCTTGTTGGATTTTAATTTTCTTTTAATGCAATTTTATATTTCTATGTCTCTTGATGTTTACCTCACTTTCTATTGTTGATTTCTTGCTTTTGTTAGTTATAGCTTTTATTAATTCTTGCATTTTGTGATGTTTACTTTTATTGCACTCTAGGTGTTTGATGAAATGTTTTCACTAGTTTTAGAGTAGTTTTCTTTACTCTTGGCCTAGGCTAAGGGAATTGAGTGACCTTGAGTTATTGGATCTCATTGAATTAGTGATTTGAGAATCTTTAGTGGTCAATTTGATACCTATTAACGCTAGCCTACTACTAAGTCAATTAGTAGCTAGGTTGGAACTTATGGGTTGATGTTGATCAAGCCTATTTGACGTACTTCAAGCATTGAAGTAGACTTTTGACGTACTTCAAGCATAGAAGTAGACTTGATGGGTTGGTCCCTCATAATTGTCAATACATGGTTTATAGACTAGGATGGTGATCTCAATTTCCATGCCTTAGCCAAGAGTTCTTTTCATTTTCTTTATTAGTTAATTGTCATTTACTTTCTTGTTATTTACTTTTCTTGTCAAATACCAAATCAAACCCCCTTGTTCCTTCATAGCCAGTAATTGAGCACTTCATTGCAATTCCTTGTGAGACGACCCGAGGTTTAAATACTTCGGTTCATTTTTATTGGAGTTTGTACATGTGACAACTAAATTAAAACTTTGATGGAGAGTTATTAGTTGGTTTGGAAATATGCTTACAACGAAGAAGTTTTTTTTATATTGAGAAATTATAAACCGACAATAATTCTTCCATCAAGCGCCCTTTCCGCCGCAATGACATCCCAGGAATGATTCGGTTGTACTTTGTTATTTTTTGTTTTCATTTTATTACGTTTGATATGCTTATGCCAAACTTTAGTATCACCTTTCTTGCGCACATCTTTGCATTGACCATTTCAGTTTGTAAGAAAGGGGTACTTTTTCCCCTCTCCATTAGTCTAGAACGGCAGCAAGGGATTTTAATGAGGCCCACTTTTAATAAAATTCCTTTTTTCTTTTCAAGAAAATTATTTTTAAGTTACAACTATGGCTTCTCGGGAACTGATTAACCCGAGAGCCCCCTACATGGGAAAAAATAGATATCCATCGAAAGACGACTAAACGGCCAATTTAGCATAAACATCACACAACTAGGATGCCAAACTAGCATATACATGCAAATACGAGTTTGAAAATTCAAAAGATTACAAAATCACACCCAAGTTCAAAAGTCTACAAATAGGGCAATAAATCGGCCACCAACACAAAACGACTAAAGTAAGAGAAATAAAGTTCAACTACAGAAACAAAAACAACTACCTCCTCGTCATGTCCACAACCTTGCCATCCTTGATCATCTTGAAAGCTCTGATGGAAGAAGTGTCAAAATCGGGAGCAAGTAGGAGCACTTGAGCCTTCATCGCCTCCTTGATAGCAGATATGGCATCCATGGCATCCCTTATGATCTTTTTATTCTTTTTTCGCATATTGGTGGCCTCAAGATGAGCAGAATCCACCGATTTCACGGCTTCAGCCAAGTTCTTCTCTAGCTATTTTACTCTATTTTCTACCGTGATGGCCCGACCTTGAGCATAATTGATCTGCTTCAGAAAAGTGGCATCTCGGTCGACAAGGCATTGGATCTTCTCGCTGGCCTCCGTCAGCTGCTTCTCAGCATCTACCAGCTTTGTTCCCATAAGTTCCCCCTCAGCCTTCAAGTTAGAAATTTCATGCTAAGCCATCCTATACTTCCCATCCAAAGTCTAGCATTGGGCCAAGACTGGCTTCACTTTCCTCGCAAAAACAGCAGCTCGGAGAAGGCTCTAATTAGTCCACTTGGCCTGTGTCCCCAGGTCTTTATCGCAAAAAAAATTTCAGTACCCGACAGCAGTTGAGAGTAGGGGTGAAAACAGGTCAGGTCAGACTTTACTCTTAATAGGCCAGACCTGTGATAGAGTATATTCACCTATGACTGGCTTGTAGCCTGGTATAAGCTTTTTAATGAGTACTGAGCTTAGCCTGTTGTCAAATCTGGCCTGGCCTGAAACTTGTCAGTAGGCCTATTTTTTTAATAAATAATTAAATTTAAGGTATAATTTAATTTTTAAAATTATAAAATATAAAATAATAAATTTATGGACAATATTAATACAAAATAAAGACAAAATATCGAGAGTATATTCTCACTTGGCTACCTCCAAAATATGTAACATATCAAAATAAAATACTTCATCAATATCGAGAGTTGTAATAAACCAACTACACATAACATCAAATAAAAGTTAATAACTACTTAAATCAAAACAAAGTAAAGGAAATGTTGGACAATTAATCGATTAATTCTCCAAGCTTGAAAATGATTTAATCTTCTTGTTCTAAAACCTTGAAAAAAAAATCACACATACATATATCATTAGATTTTTAAACAATGTAAATGCAACAAATACTTTTTTTTTATTAGTACAAAAGAGAATGATCAAAATAAAATTACGGTCATAATCTTAGTATAAATTATATGATACCTCATTCATATATCATGAAAATTCAACTTTATTATTCTAGTTACTCACATCATACCAATACCAATGTTCTCAAATTTAAAAAGAGAAATATTTTCTATAACATGGATTCTTAGTCAAAAAGAGAAATATTAGAAAATTGATTTTTACCTTTGGTTTTTTCTTCAAACCATACTTGTTGTGAAGCCAATATCCTCCATAAATGAGAGCTTCAATGGACTCTTAATTTAGTCGAGAACGATATTTATCAATAACTCTTTCTCCAGTACTAAATGAAGACTCTGAAGCCACCATTGAGATAGGAATTGCTAATATGTCTACTGCCATTTTAGATAAAATCTTAAACTTCAGGCTATTATTTTTCCACCACTTCAAAGCACTAAAAGACTTAGAATTGCCTTCAGAAATGTAAGCACTCTCATCAAAATAAACCTCTAATTCTAATTTTGTTGCATGAATGGCTTCTTTTTTCTGAACCACATTCCATATTTCATCAATTTTACTGATTTCAGAACTAACCACATTAGAAGAAGAAGCAACTGGACCATTAGTGTTAACTCCACTTATTGTTGTCTCACCATGACATTTTTCAGCATAGTCATCATACATTTGTTGCAATGTATTCTTCACTTTATCAACATTTTCAATAGCCACAGGTTTGTAAATTAAAGGAAAACAGAATTTCATAACATGTAATTTGCACCTAGGATCCAAAACACAAGCTAGAAACATTGCCATATTGCACTATCCCCAATATTTGTCAAACTTTTCTTTCATTAAGGTTGTCATTTCTCTCGTGAAGGAATATCTATCCTCAATAGCATGTCAATTACTTGTTTCAATCTCTAAACTTCAAAGGTACAAATTTGTAGTAGGATACTCACTACCAGAAATGACATGAGTAGAAGATTAAAAACTTTTAGAAGTTTGTAAATCTTGTCAACTTTCTTCCAATTATCCTCTAGTAATGGTTCGTAACTGTAGTGGGGTTCTCTTTTCCTATACACGGGAAACACAGATTTAAACTTCAAAGTCACAGATAACATTGTAAGTAGAATTCCATCTTGTTGGATAATTAATGATGAGTTTTTTTCCTTTCAAATGCTTGTTCTCAGCAATCTCAAAAAAATTTTTGAATCTTGAATCATTAAAATTGACATACTAGACACTTTCATGAACTTTGTGAATAATACCTTTAATTTTACCTAGTCTATCTTGTACCAACAAATTCAGAATATGTGTGCAGCACCTAACATGAAACAAACTACCACCAACCAACAGGTAATGAGTTGTTATCTGAAATAGTATCCTTAAGAGCCCTTAGACATGAATCATTATATGAAGCATTGTCAACAGATACTGAGAAGACTTTGTTTTCAATTTCCCAAGTCTTTAAACACTCGAAAATAGCATCTGCAACATCAATGCCACGTCTAGGAGCAGGTACTTGAACAAGACTTAAAATCCTTTTATGAAGATTCCACCCTGCATCAATAAAGTGACCTGTGATAACCATATATTCAACAATTTGATGGCTTGATCTCCACATGTGAGTTGTCAAACTTATCTTTCTAACATCTTCTAACAACGCCTTTAATTGTTTCTTTTCTGCCTCATATGTTTCCAAGCAATCACTTCGAGCAGTTTCGCGAAAAACTTTATGAAATTCAGAATTAGCATATTAGAAGCCCCACATCTAAACTTTATCCTCAACAATGCTGAAAGGATGCTCATGAATTATAATTACTATAGCAATTATTTGTGTCATCTTCTCTTGAAAATATCTTGCTTCTAGTGTCACAAAGGGATTAACACTTGAATTGGAAGGTTGAAATGGAATCAATGGTTGCTCCTTTTGTGCAGTAACATGCAATCTTCTTTGTAAGCAACTACTAGAATGTATCCATAAATGAGAAGTACTAGCTCCTGTTTCAGCGTAAGAAAACATTGATTTGCAACATTTGCAAATATCTTTTGTACCTGATACGGATTATAGCAATCTATAATTCGACAAGTGTACCAAATCGTTTCAAGTAATACTATGGTGGATGGGTTATCATTCTCACAAGGACAGCAATGATTAATTGATTAGTTTAGCTAAATGATTCAAAATATGGTTAAGGATTGTGCAAAAAATAAAGATCAAATTGAAAGCAACAATCTAGTGGAAATTAAAGGCAATTAACTGAAGCAATAATGACTTTAAAGGAAAGCAAGTAAATAAGCATAAGTAATTGAAAGCAATAATATGAAAGCAAATGGGATGAAAGCAATTTAATGAAGGTAAGTAAACAAATGAGAGAGTAATTTGATTAAAAATATTAAGGGTTGGAGATGCGAATTTCTCAGGATCAATGATTCTCACTTTCCTTTTAACCATGCAAAGATAGATCTCTGGCAAATCATAAGTAATTGAATCTCAATTCCTTGATAATTTAGTTTTCTTTGACTTAATCAATTGCCAGTTTCTTGATTAATTACTCGTGAAAAGAGATGAAGCATAATATCTTATTCAAAGCCACACAATTCTTAAGATCTAAATAAGGTTAATTCCATGTGACTTATCAAACCCAAATCTAAAATTATAAGAATTGTGAGAAAGAAGTTTTCAAGCTCAATTACCATGACCATTCTTCCAAGTGAATCATAGAATTCAAGTGAGATTCAAACTATTTTTCAATATATTTAAATCCTTATAATGAAGAACAAAAACTCTTTCTTAGAACAACAATGCTTGAATTAGAAGAAGAGAAGTAATAACATCAATTCATTACAATTCCACAGAGCTCCTCCCTTTAATGGAGAGAATTAGTGACTCATGTTCAGAGCAAAACTAGAATTCAAAAAGAAGAAGAAAAGTGTATGAAAAAGATAGGTCCCTAACAAAGTGCTCTCTGTGCCCTTTTAAAATCCTAAATTACAATCTTCAAATTCAAATGCAAATTTAATTCAAATTACATTAAATTTAAACTTTTCTAATTAACTATCACTAGATGATTCTTGCTTGTAACTGGAACTTCAGCCTTGATGAGTTACTAATTGTGGGCTTCACTTGGCTGGGCTTGCGATGGACTCTCATACTAGGTGTACAACACCCCAATCCTGGTGTACGAAGCGCCACCAATGTGTGTGATATTGGGCTTTTCGCTTGGCGTACAGCACGTCAATGTGTGGCATACAGAGCGCAAATTCCATGTTGAGTTGGGAAGGCCTGGGTTGCGTCAAAGGTGTCTCAAAATGGTACGCTTCACAAACCTGGCGTACAAGATGCCAACAACATGGACCTTCTTGGATGACTTCATTTCTGGCATATAGGACGCCATGTGTGGCGTAAGGGATGCCAACTTTGCATGTCCCTGGGGGCTTCCCCCTTCTAGCATACAACACGCCAATGTAAGCATACAAGATGCCGCTTCATTGCACCCCTGGCAGCTTATTGGGTTTGTGGCATTTGGAGTGTCATTTCAGGCATGCAGAGTGCTAGCAAAATTGAATGTCTACTATAGAGTATTATATATTGTTGGAATAAACCTCGATGTTAGCTTTCTAACACCGCTGAAATCACTTCATTTGTACCTCTATAGCTCAAGTTATGCTCGTTAGAGTATGAAAAGGTTAGGGAAGTGGAGCTGGCGTGCAACACACCAGCCTTGGTGTGCAACATGCTGGACTTTTTTGTTGATTTTTCTTGCGACAATGAATGGTGATTTGCGCTCTCAGATTCAGTGTTCACTATAGAGTATTATATATCATTGGAAAGCTCCAGAAGTTAGGTTTCTAATACTACTGAAACTCCTTCATTTGGACCTTAATAGCTCAAGTTATCCTTGTTAGAGTATTAAGAGGTCAGGGTTGCAAATTCTCTTTGAACTTTCCTGGGCTTGTTTCCAACTCTTGCTTTCCTGGGAGGTTGCTTCCTCTTGCATGCCACCTTTCTTGCTTCTCTCAAAAGCTTCTTTGATTGTCCATCTCCTCCTTTGTTCTTGTCTAAAATCTTTCAATAATTTTCTACACATATCAAAGCATAAAGCAACTCCAAAAAATATTGATTAAAGTACAAAAATCTCAATTAAAATAAAAAAAATCCCTAACTTTGTTCAAAGAAAGAAACTCTAAGAAACCTTGATTAAAAGCATAAAAATCTTAATAAAAACAAGAGATCATTAACTTTATTCAAGAAAATAATAACTAAAAATAACTAAAGATTCTCATGCATCAGTACCTTCAAAACTTTCACCTTGATCAAAATCGTCCCAAATTGGTGAAGTCATCTTCCTTTTTTTTGTAATAACGGTTTCATTACCACCATTTTCATCAGTAACTTGTTGATTTGTAATAGTTGTTGTATATGTTGGTGCTGATGTAGTTGTTGGTGTTTGTAATAGTACAATCATAGTATCTGTTGTTTGCACTGTTGGTACTGATTAATTTCTTCTCCATTTAAAGAAATAGAATTGGCTAATGGATCACTTGGAGTTATAGATTCAGCCATTTTTAAAGCCTATTGTAATGCCTAAACAAAAAATTAACAGACAACATTATCTTATGACTTTTTTTTACTTTCATTATATCAAAGGCATAAAGTAAGAACCTTTTAATAAAGCAAAAAATTGATAAAGTTTTATGTTTGAAAAAGTAAAAACAATATCACAACACAAACAAAAAAAAAATCAAACTTAAAAAAATCTTTGAAAAAATAAAACCCTAACTAATGAATGATAATTAACATTATAACAACAAAGATTAAAAAATAAAAAAATAATGACATGAAGAAGAAGAACAAGCACATACTAAAGAAAAGAGTCAAAGAGAGAGAAGATGAAGAGGGTGGTAGAGAAGCATGTAGAGTGGATAAGAAAAGAGAGAATTTTGTGGGAATATAAACGTGTATGTTTGTTTATTAGCGTGGATGGAATAAGTTTTTAGAATTATTTTCTTTGATTGACTTTTGATATTCCAGCATAAAAGATTAAAGATATTAAGAAAATAAAAATGCATATTTAATTAAAGAGACAAATGGCTTAGTGGATAAAGATGTTTTAATATTATAGAAGAACCAAGTTCAAATCCTTCCAATTGTATTTTTACTAGTCTAATAAAACTCTACATATATCTTTGCAGACCCAGACTGGCCTAACAGGTCCAACAGGCTATTTCAAAAGCCTAGGCCTAACTTTTTAAAGAACTTAGGCTTTTTAAATATCCTGAGCCTGGGCCTGTTTTCTATCAGGCCAGGCTGTAGGCTGCCTAACCTTTTTTCACCCCTAGTTAGGAGTTAATAAAGGTGTTCGCATCGAAGTATTTTTCCATAACAAAGAGAAGTTGCTCGGGGATGAACCCAGCTTTCCTTTTCTCAGGATTAGGAATTTCTAAATCATCATCGTCCCCCTCCTGAACTCCCGAAGAGGACCCAACTATGGCCCCCTTATCCTAGTCAACCTCGCCATATTGTTGTGCCCAGGTTAGGATTCAGGTTGGACCTCTGGCCCCTCGGGCTGAGGAATCTCCACCCGGGCTTTGGGAGAATCGAGGGCGTCGTCATCTCCATCAAGGAAAAAGTGCATCATCAAGCAACTAAGGGTAGTGTTCCCACCTTCCATCTCAATTGCAAAGAAAAACCAAAAACCAAGTTACCAAGTTGTTAAGGAAACAGAAGCAAACAAGTTGGAAAAATGGAAAGAACAGTACCCTACTCTTACCCACACAGTTTTGGCTGACGTTCTGATCACCCATCAAAAGATTAGGGTTAAGGGTATTAGAGTCGTACACAGCCAGCAGAATGTTAACAATCTACTAGTTCTGCCGACCTATACCCTTGTAAGTCACTTTGATCAAGTAGTTGGAGCCGGCGCCAAGACTCCAGAAGGTCAGGATACGCCTCTCCTCCTCAAGGGTAAGCCAAAAGGGATCGCGACCTCGAGCTGGTCTTACTTTGAAAAAAGTTTCTTTGAAACCATAGAAGGAGACTTTGAAAAGGCTGAAGAGCCTTCAATATTGCACAGCTCAAAAGGAAAGATACCCCTTCTTGTGCTTACCCTCCCAGGACAAATTTGTAAGTCGAAAAAAGGAAAGGAAGACTTCTACAGTAGCCGAGAACTCCAGGTACTTGCAAACCATCTCGAAGCACCAGATAGCAGCCCAACTATTCAGATGAAATTAAGATGGGCAACATCACACCTATTTAATAGATCCTGGATAAAGAGGAAAAGAGAAATCGGACACCTAGAACAGTAAACATAGGTTTGTACACCCACCTCCAATCGGAGACACGGGGGACATCAAGGTTAAGGTGACAAATATGTTCGCGGAGGCCCGAAACTAAAAGCTTGTAGTTCCCTCTCCTTGGGACTGCCTCCGCATATCGCTCATGTGTCATAAAGCTCCTGTAGGTCCTCGGGGGTCACTCTAGTTGTGGTACTCGTCACGTTGGATGTACACTATATATAACGATTCATGAGCCTAGGTAGAGGGAGAGCCATACTGTGAGGTCACATCGTCATAACTACTGTGGGACACCACTTAAGTTAATCACAAGGCTAAAAGAATATCCTAAGCCAAGGCTAAGTCATTCTACACCAAACCACCCTAGCCTAAACCACGAAAATGACACCTAAAAGCTACCTAGCAAATACCAATTTGATTCAGAAGTAACAACAGCAAGAACACCAAGGCAGCAATGGTAGAGAATAAACAAAATGACACAAATGAATAATCACTTACCAGTGTTTGTGGCGCAGAAGGGTGCTGAAAGCATGCAATGGCAAATCCCTCACGGTGGCAGAGCAAAATCCACAAGCAATGGTGGAGGTAATATTTGTAGAAAGGTGGCAAAAGAAGTAAATGGTGGTGGCAGTTACAGAGGGAAAAAGGGAGGAATGAAAATGATAATATGGAGTAAGGGAGGTAACCGTAACTGTAACTGTAGAAGAAGAAGCACGAAAGGTCAAGGACAAAATCGACTTTTTCGTGTGCTTTCAAATCACATTTAAACGTATTTAATGCCTTGAGTATGATAAGCAAAGTGACGCCCTCGAAACAGGTGTTGGGGCAATTCCCAAGCGCGAGGAAAGCACCAGAAGCCTAGACCCTCGCCGACGAACCCATGTTGGGTGGAAAGTAGGCGAATGCGCCACTTCTGGCCCAACCATGTTGTTACAATCGGACCAGACCGAATGGTTCGACCAAAAAATTGGTGAACCAAACCCTATCGATCTGGGTTAGTATACAGACCGTTTAAGGAGATGAATTGGTCAAAACCAGCACGAACCGATCAAACCGGCATAAACTAGTCCGATCAACAAGTGCAGTCTGGGAGTCGAACTTGGCTCTTCTCATATAAAAACTAAGTTGACAACCATTGCACTAATATGTTTTCTTGGTATCATTCATGCTTTTTATAGTATATATTGTATTTTATATAATATCCTAACTAAAATTATTTAATTATATAAAGATATTCAGACTTTGAAATTACTCTTTGGATATAGTTCATAGATTGTTATTCTTATTGTGTCCAATTAAGATACTATTATCGTAGTACAGACTAATTCTATGTCTATCTTTGTATTAGTTATTTATAGAATTCGAGACTTAATTGTTTTTAAAATGTTAGTAAAAATATGTATTTCAAATTTTAATTTTAGGTTTTTGAATATTTTATATTTTCTATTTACGTGAGACCGATTTTACCAGTTGGACCAGTAATTCATCAGTTAAACCAATAAACTAGTGAATGGTAACATTACCGGTTCGGTTCTGACAACTATAGGCCTAACCAAACAAGAGCCGGGATTCTACTAAGCGGACACGCTCCCCTTCCGTATGGCTAGATGCACTCAGGGGAGCCGATCTTCTTTAGGAAAATCTCAACAGCTAGTAGAATGAGGGTCCACCCGAAAAAATAGGGATAAGGGAGGGGGACCTACCCCTCTCCCCAGGCACGTCACTATTACCTTAAATTAGCCACCTCATCGTACGGACGCTAACTTAAACATCGGAGTGTCCTTGTAAGTAGCTACCCCAGCTGACCAACCGACGATCCATTGGTGCAGCTCCCCACTTTAGAACCCGTACTCAAGTCCTGATCCTCTTCCCAACATCTCATAACCGACCGACTGAGCGAACTACCAAATAATATCTTAAATGAAAATATTCATATAGCAAATGGTAAAAAAGTCCAAGAAAAGGCAAAAGTAAAAAGGAATCTCTTTAGATCTGTACATAATTGGCCTTTTTGTTATCTACGCTATATAGAACTTTCCTAAAGCAAAAAGGTGAATTGTCTCTATACATCTCTAGAGTATATACATCATAAAATATGCACGATCACAATTTCATTAGATTGACCATAAATTAAACATAAGTTATTGGTTGGTTCTGAGCAAACCTGAGCTTTACCGCTATCAACAACTACCGGTTTACCTGAATCGGCAGCTTCCAACATAGTTGGGCAAGAACAAATGGTGAAGATAATCCGTTGCAAGTTTCTAATCAAATCATGAAGATTATTACCCGTATGCATTTTGAAATGTATTTCAACATGCATAAAGCGATGATCTATGAATATAACCCTCAGATTGGGGTTAGGTAACAAAGATTCTGCATGGACAGGTGAGTTGAGTAAGTTACTGACCATTTTGGTAGCCGATTGGCCCAGGTCTGCTCATCGCTCCACTCGACATGAAGTAATGTAGTTGCTGACTCTTGATCTTACATGGTAGCAGAATAAAAGAATGATCACGGTGGATTCTCAGACGTTTGAAAGGCATAACAGATGGGGGCCCAATCACCAGAGGCAATAAAGGGGCCACAAAATTTGAATAAAAGACAAGTCCTGATAGGTTCTCATGATGTGCAAAAGGCAATAACAAATGGGGCTCAATTGCCGGTGGCAAGAAAGGAGCTACAGAGTTTGAATAAAAGACGGGTCCAGGTGGGTTCTCAAACATGCGGAAGATAGTAACAAATAGGGGCTCAATCGCCCAAGGCAAGAAAGAGGCCACAAAATTTTATAAAAAGACAGGTCCCAATGGGTTCTCAGACATTCGAAAGGTAATAATAGATAGGGCCCAATCGCCGGAGCCAAGAAAGGGGCCATAGAGTTTGAATAAAAGATAGGCTTCGATGGGTTTTTAGACATGCAAAAGGCGGTAACAGATGGGAGACCAATCGCTGGAAGCAAGAAAAGGGCCACAAAGTTTAAATAAAAGACCGCTCCTGGTGGGTTCGTAGATGTCCGAAAGGCGGTAACAGGTGGGGACACAATGGACGGCATGAAGAAAGGATGGTTTAAATAACAGACTGCTCATGGTGGGTTCTCAGATGTCCGAAAGGCGGTAACAGGTGGGGGCGCAATGGCCGGCGGGAGTAAAGGGTGATATGAATAAAGGACCGGTCCCAGTGGGTTCTCAGGCGTGCGAAAGGTGGTAACAGGTGAGAGCACAATGACCGGCAGGAAGAAAGGATGATATGAATAAAAGACTGATCCCGGTGGGTTCTCAGACATGCGAAAGGTGGTAACAGGTGGGGACACAATGGCAAGCAAGAAGAAAGAGCGATATGAATAAAAGATCAATCCCCGTGGCTTCTTAGATGGGCAAAAGGCGGTAACAAATGGGAGCCTAAACGCCGGCAGGAAGAAAGGGATGGAATGTGAAGAAAAGATTAGGACCGCTGGGTTTTCAGACATGTGAAAGACGGGAACATATGGGGTTCCAATCGACTGCAAAGAGAAGGTGGCAGGAGAAAATGGTGGAGGTATCTCCTCCATGACAGAAAGAAAGGAGGGGAGGGGTGACAAATAATGGTGTTGGTAAAAGAGTTGAATTACAATTTGGTTTACTCGAGGCCTCTACTCCTCATGGGTGAGCTTTCTATAGAAGTTGGAAAATGAAGAATTGAGAATGAAGTTTGACCAGGTGACTTAAATTATTAGAAAAAAAGAGTTCCCACACACACTTGATGACCACTTCAACCTCCCTCCTCTCCAAAACCCATTCTCACTACCACGGCCTTAGCACTTATCAGTTCTCAAAACAGTTTCGTTCCCGCCTGATTCTTTACCATAGCAAAACCACCATATCCTCCAAATCCGAATATGATTCCCCATTCTCCTTCCCAACTCTTCCCACTTTATTCCTTTATCTCAGCTCAAAGTACTCTCTCAAACAATTTTGAAATGGATTTTAGCTAAAAATCGCTATGATGCATGTTCATGTTCTGTGTGTTTGATCGTTGGTGCTTAAGCATTTTTGCGCTATAGGTGTTTTTGGTAATGCGTGTGTCTATCTTGCTATGCCTTTGTTTATTTGATTATGTGGTTGTTACTTGATCTTGTTTTTACAGTAAAAGAACTTCGGCTTGTCGTTGAAGATCAATGAAGGATTCGGACCCAATGGATTGGGGATCCTCTTGGTTACCGATGTATGTATGTTCCTGATGTTGCATTTGACTTGTTTGTTATTTACTTATTCATTTATTGTTTCAATCATTCGTAATTGTAAATCACAGTTTTCTAAAGTTATTGATGTGATGAATTATGGATATTATTCAATAAATCAAGTTGCTGGTTCTATATCCTATGAACACATTTAACGAATAAGAATAAATGCATCACTTGTTAACACTTAGCTTCGCCATAATAAGTACTTCCTATTCCTTTGGTTTTACGATGTCTCCCATTTCTATATTATTGAAAGTATTTTATTGGAATTGATTATATGTTCCGAGATACTCTTTATTGCAGGCAAATTTGCTGCGTCTTGCTCCAAGGTATCCTTTGCATGTAGCAGGTGCATTAGTGTAGATTCATACATCAAAGTGGTAATGGAAACGACCTAGTTTTTGAAAATTAAATAATTAATTATTTGTAATTTATTTTATTTGTTGATAATTTTATTTTAAGAAAAATTATTTTACTAAAGGTAATTAAATGGAGTTTCATGATAATTGAAGTTTAAATTAATTAGAATTTTTATATAATCTTTATTAGATATTTGGTACAATTGAAATTATAATTTTGATAATTGAAAAATAAGAAGAATTGTATAATTTAATTTAAATAAATTCTATTTTGAATGAATTATGTTATTAATTTGAACTCCTAGAAATTATTTTTAGAAATGATTAGATTGATATTTATAAATACTTTAAGTTTACGTCAATTAATATTTATGTACAATTTTTATTATAATTGGTTATTTTATAAATTGAAATTAAAGTCTAGTGATAGAAAAATAATGAGAAGTTATATCATTTAATTTGAATGATTAATATTGAGTTTGAACTATATTTTATAATTATATGATTAATATGTTTATTTTATAATTTAAATTAGAAATAATTGATTGAACTTAGCAATATGTTGATAAATAATGTTTCTAAATATTTTTAATAAAGTAAATTTGATTTTAAAATTATCCTACCCTTCAATTTTATCAAAATATCTACTCATATCTATCCTTATTTCTTTATAAAATCCTAATTTCTAACCCTAATTTCCCAAATTGGAAACCCTAAGTTACTAATGAGAAACCCTAAGCCTCCCCCACTCTCCTCAGCGCCGTCACCCTCATCACAAGGGTACAGACTCACCCTCTCTCCCTCAGCTTCACCGCGGCACACACACACACTCAGGACACCACACTCATTCAGCCCACACCCCTTCTGTCACACACCCACACCTCGTGAACGGAGCTGCACCACGCCCAGCCCGCCTCGCCATCGCCACCGTCATTATTGCCGACGAAGAGGACGCCGTCGTCGCTGTTCAAGGAGGAAGGAAGAACCGCACGAGAGCCAAGCGAGGAGAGAACCTTTGCTGCGTCGCCGCCATGCCTCCATTGCCACCGAACGCCATCAAGCGTGGAGAGAGAGCCAGACACCACGAGGAAGAAGCCTCTCGTTGCCCTCACAGTCACTGTCGCTGGGCCTGTAAATCGCCGCTGTGACCTATGCGAGCGACCAGCCTTGTCGCCGTCAGCGCTGTGGGTTGCCGTCGCCATCCTCGCGAGCTGCCACCGCGTCATCGTTACTGAGCCGTAGCGCCGCCGTTGCCACACTCTGCTGCCTCCGTGTCTCACCAAGCCGCCGCTGGACGAGGAGCGCTCGCCAGTTCTGCCTCTGCCTCTGGGTTCTGTGAGTTGCCGGAGCTCTCTACCACCGGGAACTAACATTCGAGTTGCCCAGGAAACCACCATTAGAACCACTACTGTTTTGGTAAACTCTACCCCCTGTTTCTTCTTCCTTGTCCTACCAATTTGTTTCTACTTTGAAGCTTGTCCCTGAAACTGTTTGTATTGTATAAAGAGATTATTGTAAAATTACCTTGTCGCCGCCGTTACTGGAGGTAGCTGCCGGCTCTATTTGGAGATTGCTAGTGCCATTGGAGTCGCCGGGAACCAATGTTGGAGCCGCTCTTGATGATTCTGATGCTGCTACGTAGGTCCCGAGCTGCTGTGTTGTTGCCAGACGAAGGGAACTCATAGGAAAAACATCACCGATGCTGCTGCTTGGTTTAATTACGTTGTTAATGCGACATTGAGGTAGGAGATTTAACGTTTTTATTTTAGAATGCCTATAAAGTTATTCGGATAACTGCAAATAGTTAATAATGTTTAAGGGTTCATTAGTTGACGTGAATTGTTTGAATTTTGTTTGAGAATAGTTAGTTGGAGTGATTATTCTGATTTATTATTAGAATTGAATGTGGTTGTGATTACGCTGAATTGTAATTGAAATTAGATGTGGTTGTGAATTGCATTTCAAATTATTGATTTTTGGCAATGAATTGGCTGAGATTCTGATCCTGAATGAATTACTTTGAATTGTTTGATATTGAATTGGAAATTTAATATATTAGGAATGGCTGTAAAATGGATTTGTGACAGGTTGGAATTGGTTGAAATGTAGCTGCAAATGGTAATTCAGTTAATTTTACTTATTAAATTGAGATGTGCTGAGCTGATTATTGAAAAGCTGGTGTGTGGATAACTGATAATTGAGTTTAGATTATGGCTGTGATTGTGACC
>NC_029787.2:105958827-105982696 GCF_000816755.2 Arachis ipaensis | reverse complement strand
GATTGTTAAATTTCTGATTGATTGAGAATTTGCTGTGATAATTGTTGAGAAAGGTTTGATGAGATATTGAGAAAGAGGGAACCCGTAAGGGTGGCTAATTTCGAGTTTTAGGGGAGGTGCTGCCGAAATTTTATAAACTCTGAAGTTTTATTTGAAAAGTCATTTTAGAAGATTTGAACTTGGAAAATTATATTATTTGAGTTTTATTTAGGTAAGAAAAGAATTATACTATTTTGAATTTGAATTACCAAGGTTTATGTTCAAGTTTGAATTATTTATAAAAGAAGTTATGTTTTGAGATTTATTCAATATGAAGAGAGTTATGCATGGGGTTTGAAATAAAGGATTACTTTTTAGAAGTTTAATGAATATATAATATTTGAATTTGAATGGTAAAGAGAGATGGTTTTTGAGTCTTTGGGAAGTTAGTAAACTTGAAAAAGAGTTTTATTTCGTTACTTTTAGTAAGAGGGTGATGTTTTGAAAAGTATTTAACGAATTTAAAATAAATGATTTTCTTGAGTCTTTTGAAAAAAAATTAAACCAGAAAATAGTTTTAAAATTGGTTCGAGTTAAGAGAGAGATATTGTATAAGAATATGTAACTGGAGATGAATAACGAGAATGAAGATATTGTATAAGAATATGTAACTGGAGATGAATAACGAGAATGATAACTTATGATGATAATTATACTGATTCTTGTTTGGAAAGGTATTCAATTTATGAAATTGTTGGCAAGGACGTGGGTTTTGTCCCGCTTGCGTATTTATGATTATAAAAGAGAATAAAAAGCAGAGGACCTATTGAAAGGTCATTTGTTGCTTGAGGCAACCCAAGAGATGTGTTTATTAATTTGTTGCGTTAAGGCAACACCGGATATACTTGTATGAAGATCTACTGCGTGAAGGCAGTCAGATAGATGGTGGTACGACCACTGAGAACGCTTTCCTGCGGTACAGATCCATATTTTAATTCTGTAAGGCAGAGGGGTTATTTTCTGCTACAGAAGTACCGTGACCACCTGTTCCATTTCTGTAGTGGCAGAGGGGTTATTTCCTGTATACAAAAGGTGTGTCGGCATACATCCTGCAGTGGCAGATGTGTTATTTTCTGCGTGCAGTGGACCTTGTGGTGGCAGAGGGGTTATTTCCTGTATACAGAGGTATAGCCAACTGGAAAGCCTTACCTGGTCAAAGGACTCCGTGTAACGTCAGGAGCAGGTCTGTAACCGACAAATGAGCTCATTACCTGCACTAGGGCTAGACATGCATCATCCTTATTTGCGCATCTGCATTTGATTGTGTTTGCTTGTTTTATTTCTTGTAATTTGTGTTGCTTGTCTTGTTTCTTTGTGATTGTGCTATTTGTCTTGGTGACTTGCTTGTGTGTTTGATTAGATATTTTTGTTGATGCTGTGAACTTAGTAAAGTATTGAGGAATGGTATTTGTGAAATGAGGTTTGGGTATATTACTTATGTTGCTGATTTACTTAGTTACTGTGATGGTTGAGGAATGCTATTTGTAGCTGATGAATTGCTAATGCGGTTGAGACTTTATGTAAGTAATATGATTTAAAGAAAGGGATTTAAACGGTTTCAAGTAAGTCTTAAGAAATTTTTGAAAAGGTTTGATAAAGAAAACTACATTGGAAACTTGAGTTAATTATTTGCATGTTAATCATTACATTTACAGCATTCCCATTCCCTACTGAGAATGTGTGGTTTGTTCTCACCCCAAAATCCTCTACCTTTTCAGTGACACAGGTTCGAAGACACAGTGTGAAGCTGCGGGCGATTATAGAATTTATTTATGAGTTAAGTGTGAGTTAATTTGCTTTCATAGAGTTCCCTCACTCTTATTGCTTAAGATTTATATTTTATACAGAGGGATAGGATTTGTTTCTGAGTTTTACTTGAAATCTTTTTTATGACAGATATTATTATTAATAATTATATGATTATTACTACTTTGAAATGTTTGATATATGATTTTGATAATCAAAAACAAAATTTTCTGGAATTTTTTCTATAAAATTGAAACGCAATATCGAACTAAAGGCTCAATAGTAAATAGTTAATAAAGGAAAGCAGGTTGGTAACGCCTCACTTTCGGTACGATCATGACGTTCTGGAAGTTGGGTCGTTATAAATGGTATCAGAGCAGTTCGTTCCTGTTAGAGCCTTGGGAATGGACTGACTATGCTTCACTGCATACTCTGAGTGTCTGTCATGCTTTGTGACTTGTTCTGATAACAAGTGTTTGAGTTTTATATGCATGACTGTCTGATGATCAACGCTGTTAGTCTACCATTGCATACTTCATGGTATTAGGTCTGGCCAACTTAATACTAATGATTTATGTATATGGGAACACTAATGGGTTATCATAGACGAAATAGAAGAATAGGTAATACGATTCACGGGGTTTGGGAGCGTTAGAAGTTATGAAGTTAGCTTCGATTCAACGTATAATCTTTATTCATGCCACATGAACTCGTGCCATCTTTTTCTTAGTTGCTTTCATTAGAATTCTCTAGTTTGAATTTCCTCCTTAGAATGTGATTTGATTGTTTTCCAACCATACCTTGTCATTCTTGTATATCTTTGCTTGCCTATGAATCTATTTGCTTACTTAACTCTTTGAATATTCATCCTTAACATTGCCTATACTTTTGTCCATATATTCTGCTTTCTTTGATTTCAGTTTGAACTTATTTTATTCTAGCAATTTCACCGCGGTCATTATTGCCGACGAAGAGGACGCCGTCGTCGCTGTTCAAGGAGGAAGGAAGAACCGCGCAAGAGCCAAGGGAGGAGGGAACCTTTGCTGCGTCGCCTCCATTGCCACCGAACGCCGTCAAGCGCGGAGAGAGAGCCAGACACCGCGAGGAAGAAGCCGCTCGTTGCCCTCACAGTCACTGTCGTTGGGCCTGTAAATCGCTGCTGTGACCTATGCGAGAGGAAGAAGCCCGCGACCATCCTTGTCGCCGTCAGCGCTGTGGGTTGCCGTCGCCATCCTCGCGAGCTGCCTCCGCGTCTCACAACAGGTTCGAAGACACAGTGTGAAGCTGCGGGCGATTATAGAATTTATTTATGAGTTAAGTGTGAGTTAATTTGCTTTCATAGAGTTCCCTCACTCTTATTGCTTAAGATTTATATTTTATACAGAGGGATAGGATTTGTTTCTGAGTTTTACTTGAAATCTTTTTTATGACAGATATTATTATTAATAATTATGTGATTATTACTACTTTGAAATGTTTGATATATGATTTTGATAATCAAAAACAAAATTTTCTGAAATTTTTTCTATAAAATTGAAACGCAATATCGAACTAAAGGCTCAATAGTAAATAGTTAATAAAGGAAAGCAGGTTGGTAACGCCTCACTTTCGGTACGATCATGACGTTCTGGAAGTTGGGTCGTTATAAATGGTATCAGAGCAATTCGTTCCTGTTAGAGCCTTGGGAATGGACTGACTATGCTTCACTGCATACTCTGAGTGTCTGTCATGCTTTGTGACTTGTTTTGATAACAAGTGTTTGAGTTTTATATGCATGACTGTCTGATGATCAACGCTGTTAGTCTACCATTGCATACTTCATGGTATTAGGTCTGGCCAACTTAATACTAATGATTTATGTATATGGGAACACTAATGGGTTATCATAGACGAAATAGAAGAATAGGTAATATGATTCACGGGGTTTGGGAGCGTTAGAAGTTATGAAGTTAGCTTCGATTCAACGTATAATCTTTATTCATGCCACATGAACTCGTGCCATCTTTTTCTTAGTTGCTTTCATTAGAATTCTCTAGTTTGAATTTCCTCCTTAGAATGTGATTTGATTGTTTTCCAACCATATCTTGTCATTCTTGTATATCTTTGCTTGCCTATGAATCTATTTGCTTACTTAACTCTTTGAATATTCATCCTTAACATTGCCTATACTTTTGTCCATATATTCTGCTTTCTTTGATTTCAGTTTGAACTTATTTTATTCTAGCAATTTTGCTAGTGCCATTGGAGTCGCCGGAAACCAATGTTGGAGCCGCTCTTGATGATTCTGATGCTGCTACGTAGGTCCCGAGCTGCTGTGTTGTTGCCAGAGGAAGGGAACTCATAGGAAAAACGTCACCGAGGCTGCTGCTTGGTTTAATTGCGTTGTTAATGCGACATTGAGGTAGGGGATTTAACATTTTTATTTTAGAATGCCTATAAAGTTATTCGGATAACTGCAAATAGTTAATAATGTTTAAGGGTTCATTAGTTGACGTGAATTGTTTGAAATTTGTTTGAGAATAGTTAGTTGGAGTGATTATTCTAATTTATTATTAGAATTGAATGTGGTTGTGATTACGCTGAATTGTAATTGAAATTAGATGTGGTAGTGAATTGCATTTCAAATTATTGATTTTTGGTAATGAATTGGCTGAGATTCTGATCCTGAATGAATTACTTTGAATTGTTTGATATTGAATTGGAAATTTAATATATTAGGAATGGCTGTAAAGGTCATTATTGCCGACGAAGAGGACGCCGTCGTCGCTGTTCAAGGAGGAAGGAAGAACCGCGCAAGAGCCAAGGGAGGAGGGAACCTTTGCTGCGTCGCCGCCATGCCTCCATTGCCACCGAACGCCGTCAAGCGCGGAGAGAGAGCCAGACACCGCGAGGAAGAAGCCGCTCGTTGCCCTCACAGTCACTGTCGTTGGGCCTGTAAATCGCTGCTGTGACCTATGCGAGAGGAAGAAGCCCGCGACCATCCTTGTCGCCGTCAGCGCTGTGGGTTGCCGTCGCCATCCTCGCGAGCTGCCTCCGCGTCTCACCAAGCCGCCGCTGGAGGAGGAGCGCTCGCCAGTTCTGCCTCTGCCTTTGGGTTCTGTGAGTTGCCGGAGCTCTCTGCCACCGGAAACTAACATTCGCGCTGCCCAGGAAACCACCATTAGAACCACTACTGTTTTGGTAAGCTCTACCCCCTGTTTCTGCTTCCTTGTCCTACCAATTTGTTTCTACTTTGAAGCTTGTCCCTGAAACTGTTTGTATTGTATAAAGAGATTATTGTAAAATTACCTTGTCGCCGCCGTTACTGGAGGTAGCTGCCGGCTCTATTTGGAGATTGCTAGTGCCATTGGAGTCGCCGGAAACCAATGTTGGAGCCGCTCTTGATGATTCTGATGCTGCTACGTAGGTCCCGAGCTGCTGTGTTGTTGCCAGAGGAAGGGAACTCATAGGAAAAACGTCACCGAGGCTGCTGCTTGGTTTAATTGCGTTGTTAATGCGACATTGAGGTAGGGGATTTAACGTTTTTATTTTAGAATGCCTATAAAGTTATTCGGATAACTGCAAATAGTTAATAATGTTTAAGGGTTCATTAGTTGACGTGAATTGTTTGAAATTTGTTTGAGAATAGTTAGTTGGAGTGATTATTCTGATTTATTATTAGAATTGAATGTGGTTGTGATTACGCTGAATTGTAATTGAAATTAGATGTGGTAGTGAATTGCATTTCAAATTATTGATTTTTGGTAATGAATTGGCTGAGATTCTGATCCTGAATGAATTACTTTGAATTGTTTGATATTGAATTGGAAATTTAATATATTAGGAATGGCTGTAAAATGGATTTGTGACAGGTTGGAATTGGTTTTTGTGAAATGAGGTTTGGGTATATTACTTATGTTGCTGATTTACTTAGTTACTGTGATGGTTGAGGAATGCTATTTGTAGCTGATGAATTGCTAATGCGGTTGAGACTTTATGTAAGTAATATGATTTAAAGAAAGGGATTTAAACGGTATCAAGTAAGTCTTAAGAAATTTTTGAAAAGGTTTGATAAAGAAAACTACATTGGAAACTTGAGTTAATTATTTGCATGTTAATCATTACATTTACGGCATTCCCATTCCCTACTGAGAATGTGTGGTTTGTTCTCACCCCAAAATCCTCCACCTTTTCAGTGACACAGGTTCGAAGACACAGTGTGAAGCTGCAGGCGATTATAGAATTTATTTATGAGTTAAGTGTGAGTTAATTTGCTTTCATAGAGTTCCCTCACTCTTATTGCTTAAGATCTATATTTTATACAGAGGGATAGGATTTGTATCTGAGTTTTACTTGAAATCTTTTGTATGACAGATATTATTATTAATAATTGTGTGATTATTACTACTTTGAAATGTTTGATATATGATTTTGATAATCAAAAACAAAATTTTCTGGAATTTTTTCTATAAAACTGAAATGCAATATCGAACTAAAGGCTCAAGAGTAAATAGTTAATAAAGGAAAGCAGGTTGGTAACGCCTCACTTTCGGTACGATCATGACGTTCTGGAAGTTGGGTCGTTAAAAATGGTAACAGAGCAGTTCGTTCCTGTTAGAGCCTTGGGAATGGACTGACTATGCTTCACTGCATACTCTGAGTGTCTGTCATACTTTGTGACTTGTTCTGATAACAAGAGTTTGAGTTTTATATGCATGACTGTCTGATGATCAACGCTGTTAGTCTACCATTGCATGCATCATGGTATTAGGTCTGGCCAACTTAATACTAATGATTTATGTATATGGGAACACTAATGGGTTATCATAGATGAAATAGAAGAATAGGTAATATGATTCATGGGGTTTGGGAGCGTTAGAAGTTATGAAGTTAGCTTCGATTCGACGTATAATCTTTATTCATGCCACATGAACTCGTGCCATCTTTTTCTTAGTTGCTTTCATTAGAATTCTCTAGTTTGAATTTCCTCCTTAGAATGTGATTTGATTGTTTCCCAA
The DNA here is from genome assembly GCF_000816755.2 of Arachis ipaensis. NCBI lineage: Eukaryota > Viridiplantae > Streptophyta > Magnoliopsida > Fabales > Fabaceae > Arachis > Arachis ipaensis. The sequence continues at coordinate 105,975,914 of NC_029787.2, read as the reverse complement.
CCATACCTTGTCATTCTTGTATATCTTTGCTTGCCTATGAATCTATTTGCTTACTTAACTCTTTGAATATTCATCCTTGACATTGCCTATACTTTTGTCCATATATTCTGCTTTCTTTGATTTCAGTTTGAATTTATTTTATTCTAGCAATTTTCGAGGGCGAAAATTTTTCTAAGGTGGGTAGAATGTAACAACCTTAGTTTTTGAAAATCAAATAATTAATTATTTGTGATTTATTTTATTTGTTGATAATTTTATTTTAAGAAAAAATATTTTACTAAAGGTAATTAAATGGAGTTTCATGATAATTGAAGTTTAAATTAATTAGAATTTTTATATAATCTTTATTAGATATTTGGTACAATTGAAATTATAATTTTGATAATTGAAAAATAAGAAGAATTGTATAATTTAATTTAAATAAATTCTATTTTGAATGAATTATGTTATTAATTTGAAATCCTAGAAATTATTTTATTAGAAATGATTAGATTGATATTTATAAATACTTTAAGTTTACGTCAATTAATATTTATGTACAATTTTTATTATAATTGGTTATTTTATAAATTGAAATTAAAGTCTAGTGATAGAAAAATAATGAGAAGTTATATCATTTAATTTGAATGATTAATATTGAGTTTGAACTATATTTTATAATTATATGATTAATATGTTTATTTTATAATTTAAATTAGAAATAATTGATTGAACTTAGCAATATGTTGATAAATAAAGTTTCTAAATATTTTTAATAAAGTACATGATTTTAAAATTATCCTTCCCTTCAATTTTATCAAAATATCTACTCATATCTATCCTTATTTCTTTATAAAATCCTAATTTCTAACCCTAATTTCCCAAATTGGAAACCCTAAGTTACTAATGAGAAACCCTAACCCTCCCCCACTCTCCTCAGCGCCGTCACCCTCATCACAAGCGTACAGACTCACCCTCTCTCCCTCAGCTTCACTGCGGCACACACACACACTCAGGACACCACACTCACTCAGCCCACACCCCTTCTGTCACACACCCACACCTCGTGAATGGAGCTGCACCACGCCCAGCCCGCCTCGCCATCACCGCCGTCATTATTGCCGACGAAGAGGACACCGTCGTCGCTGTTCAAGGAGGAAGGAAGAACCGCGCGAGAGCCAAGGGAGGAGGGAACCTTTGCTGCGTCGCCGCCATGCCTCCATTGCCACCGAACGCCGTCAAGCGCGAAAAGAGAGCCAGACACCGCGGGGAAGAAGCCGCTCATTGCCCACACAGTCATTGTCGGTGGGCCTGTAAATCGCCGCTGTGACCTATGCGAGAGGAAGAAGCCCGCGACCAGCCTTGTCGCCGTCAGCGCTGTGGGTTGTCGTCGCCATCCTCGCGAGCTGCCACCGCGTCATCGTTACTGAGCCGCAGCGTCGCCGTTGCCGCATTCTGCTGTCGCCGCGTCTCTCCAAGCCGCCGCTGGAGGAGGAGCGCTCGCCAGTTCTGCCTCTGCCTCTGGGTTCTGTGAGTTGCCGGAGCTCTCTGCCACCGGGAACTAACATTCGAGCTGCCCAGGAAACCACCATTAGAACCACTACTGTTTTGGTAAGCTATACCCCCTGTTTCTGCTTCCTTGTCCTACCAATTTGTTTCTACTTTGAAGCTTGTCCCTGAAACTGTTTGTATTGTATAAAGAGATTATTGTAAAATTACCTTGTCGCCGCCGTTACTAGAGGTAGCTGCCGGCTCTATTTGGAGATTGCTAGTGCCATTGGAGTCGCCGGGAACCAATGTTGGAGCCACTCTTGATGATTCTGATGCTGCTACGTAGGTCCCGAGCTGCTGTGTTGTTGCCAGAGGAAGGGAACTCATAGGAAAAATGTCACCGAGGCTGCTGCTTGGTATAATTGCATTGTTAATGCGACATTGAGGTAGGAGATTTAACGTTTTTATTTTAGAATGCCTATAAAGTTATTCGGATAACTGCAAATAGTTAATAATGTTTAAGGGTTCATTAGTTGACGTGAATTGTTTGAAATTTGTTTGAGAATAGTTAGTTGGAGTGATTATTCTGATTTATTATTAGAATTGAATGTGGTTGTGATTACGCTGAATTGTAATTGAAATTAGATGTGGTAGTGAATTGCATTTCAAATTATTGATTTTTGGCAATGAATTGGCTGAGATTCTGATCCTGAATGAATTACTTTGAATTGTTTGATATTGAATTGGAAATTTAATATATTAGGAATGGCTGTAAAATGGATTTGTGACAGGTTGAAATTGGTTGAAATGTAGCTGCAAATGGTAATTCGGTTAATTTTACTTATTAAATTGAGATGTGCTGAGCTGATTATTGAAAAGCTGGTGTATGGATAACTGATAATTGAGTTTAGATTATGGCTGTGATTGTGACCGGTTTTGTTGTTGTGAGTGATTAACTAATGAGATTGATTTTGGTTGGAGATTGTGATTCTTATTGGTTTCAGATTGTTTTGTAATTACTGAAAATCCTGACATTATTTGAGTATGCTAAATTGCTTGAGTTGTGGCTGTATTCTGATTATTGAGAATAACTGCTTGTTGTTAATTTTAGATATTTGATGTATCGGGATGGCTATGAAACTGATTTGGGATTGGTTGAAAATGGTTTTGATGGTTGTTATTGTTAATTCATGACTAATTAGAATTAAGTTTGAGAACCATTAAAAGATTGAAGTTTGTTTATTAAATTGTTTTCTTGAAATCTGACTTTTATACTAAAATAGTAACGTTAATAATAAATAAACAACTTAAAAAGATGGAAGGCTGATTCTTGGAATACTAGTTTATTGAGTTTAATTTTGAAAGAATCCTATGATAAGTGAAAGTTAGTTACGAATTGATGAGGTGAAAGTTGAATTGATGGGTTATGTGGGAATTGTGGGTTATGACCGAACTGTTGGCTATTGTAAATTGTGAATTTTCTGACTGATTTGAGAACCTCTTATTTGGTAATTGTTGAGGAAAGGGGGAGACCTGTTGAGAAAGAGGGAACCCGTAAGGGTGGCTAATTTCGAGTTTTAGGGGAGGTGCTGTCGGAATTTTATAAACTCTGAAGTTTTATTTGAAATCTTTTGTATGACAGATATTATTATTAATAATTATGTGATTATTACTACTTTGAAATGTTTGATATATGATTTTGATAATCAAAAACAAAATTTTTCTGGAATTTTTTCTATAAAACTGAAACGCAATATCGAACTAAAGGCTCAATAGTAAATAGTTAATAAAGGAAAGCAGGTTGGTAACGCCTCACTTTCGGTACGATCATGACGTTCTGGAAGTTGGGTCGTTACAGTAATCAGAAGCAATTTAGTTTGCTAACGTTTTCATTTTATTTTGTCAGATTGACAAATTTTCCTAAAGAAATGAAAGAGTATGTTCTCCATTATTCCATGTGCATGCTTCAAAGATTTATCTGCCATTTTTAATGCTATCCTTGTTGGTTGTTCCTTTTTGATCTGTAGCTTCTTCATCACAGATAAGGGCATTAAATCGATGCTTGCTCCCAGATCACATAGGACTTTCTCAAAGGTTGTGTTTCCAATGGTACATGCTGGTATTTGAAAGCTCCCTAGATTAGGCATCTTCCTTGGCAAATTACTCTGAACTATAGCACTATATTCCTTGGTCAAAACTACTGTCTCATCTCCCTTTAAAGGATTCTTCTTTGATAACAACTCCTTCATGAATTTAACATAGAGAGGCATTTGCTCCAAAACTTTAGCAAAAGGAAATTTTAATTTATAACTTTCTGAAAACTTCCAAGAACTTTGAAAACTGCTTGTCCTTGGTCTCCTTTTGAAGTCTTTGCAGATATGACATCTTAGGCTTGTACTCAAGAGGCTTAGGTAATGTCGGATGTGTGTCAAGAGTGACTAAAAAAAGATTGTCTGCACGCCTAGGTGGGGCGTGTTCGACCTCCTCCTTTTTCTCCTCAACCGGCTCCTCAGTAACTTGTGCTTCTGTACTTGCCACTTGTCCACTTATCAAGGTGATAGCCTTGCACTCCTCTCTTGGATTTGGAGTTGTATTACTAGGAAGGGAATTGGTGGACCTCTGATTAATTTCAGCAACTTTTGTGGCTATTTGACCCATCTAAAGTTAGTGGTCTTCTGAGGTTGAGAAGTTGCTTGCTGAGGATATTGTGGCTGAGATGAATGAAACTGGCAATTATTGAAGTTATTTTTATTAAAACTGCCCTGAGAATTATTGAAATTCTATGGCTTCTGAGGTTTCTCTCCCCACCCAAAGTTTGAGTGATTTCTCCACCCTTGATTAAAGGTCTTGGCATATAGATCATTGTTGGGGTTTTTAGGAGCATTCCCCATAAAATTGACTTTTTCAGGATAAAATTGAGCATATTTATAATTCTCACATTGAGTGAAGCCACCATTAATGTCATATGGAGTCTCTTGAAGGGCATTCTGAGCATTAACAGCTGAAACTTGCATCCCACTCAAATGTTGAGTGATAAGACTCATTTGTTGAGATAAAAGCTTATTCTGAGCAAGAAGAGCATCTACTCATTTGTTAAGACTCACTTGAAGGTTTGGACATCTGTTCCCAGCTTAGTCAGCTTCTGAAGAGGGAAAAACTTGGTTAGAAACTTATCAACCAATTTTTCCCATGTGTCCAAGCTTTCCTTGGATTGTGTATCAAGCCACTGCTTGGCTCTGTCCCTCACAGTAAATGGGAAGAGCAACAACCGGTAAACTTTAGGCTGGACTCTATTGGTCTTCACTGTGATGACAAGTCATCTTATCCTAGTTTTTCAAGAAATTTTTCACTTGTTTAATAGGTTTTATACACTTTCTTGAGTTACAAGTAAGCCATTTGGGTAGAAATTCATGTGTACTTGGATTCAATCAACCATGAGTAAATTGATACATTTTCATGAGGTTTTGTAGTATAATTCCTTATATGTCAAGGATGAGAAGAAGTCTCATGATTTTAGCATAGTTTTGATGCATTTGTTGATTGATGATAGGTGACCAAAAGGCTTGGAGGAAGGTTGAAGAAAGGGGATGGCAGGAATGGAAATGAAGGCAACATTAAGAAGATCACGTTTGAGTCAACATTTGCCTCAAACGTGGAATACAGCTAAGAAGCACCTGGGAGGAAGCTAACGTTGGCTTAAAAGAACACCCTGGAGGAAGCCAACGTTTGCCTCAAACGTGAGGTCAAACGTTGGCTCAATAATACACCCAAGAGGAGCTAATGTTTGCACCAATGTTTGCCTCAAACGTGAGGTCAAACGTTGGCTCAATAACACACCCAGGAGGACTTAACGTTTGCGCCAACGTTTGCCTCAAACGTGAGGTCAAACGTTGGCTGCAAAATTGCCTTGGAGGGAGCACGTTTGAGCTCACGTTTGACCTCAAACATGAACTCAAACGTGAGTGACAGCAAAACTCCATTCTGCATAATGCTAATACAAGACGTTTGAGTCAATGTTTGCCTCAAACTTTGACTCAAACGTGAATGATCCCAAAGTCCATAGTGCAAATGGATTTCTTCTCAAGACCAAGAGAAATCAACCGGGGCTATCTTCAATCCAATTTCATCAAGGCCAAGGCCTAAATTCAAGGCTTAATGATCAATAGAAGGAAGTGTATAAATAGAAGCTAGTTTGATTTAGAAAGGACTTTTACTTTGAACCTTTTACCTCTTTTAGAATTTTGACTTGTAATTTTGAGAGCTTTCATTTGGATCTTGGAGAATTGGGAGGAGAATTGAGTTCTCTTCCTCTGGGTTTTCTTGTTTTCTTTTCTGCAAAGCTTTATTTGAGTCTTAAGTGTGAAGAATTGAGGAAATTCTATCTCACTCTCCTCTTAAGATCTCTTTGTTCAATTTACTGCACAATTCAAGAATTTGTGTTCTTCTTTACTGATTTTCATCTTCAATTCTCTTTAAATTGTCTTCTAGATTGGATCAAGGAAGGTAGTGAGATCTAGAGTTAGTTCTCTAGTCTCTTGACCCCTGAGATCTTGCATTTCCATTTAGTTCATATGCTGAATGTTTATACAAGCAAATTTACCTTTCTGTTTGAGATCTACTTCAATTCAATTCATCTTCTACTCATCTGCTTGTTGCAATTTACTTGTGATTGTTTAATTTCTGCACTCCCAGTCCCCAAATCCTTTTATTATTCAAGCCATTTACATTTCTTGCATTTTAAGTTTTGGTTATTTACATTTCTTGTAATTTAAGTTTCTGCAATTTACATTACTTGCACTTTAAGCTTCAGCTCTTTTAATTCTTCTGCACTTTAATTTCTTGTCAATTACCCTTCTCCCTTTAAATTTCTTACAATTTACCTTCTGTTGGATACAAATCACTCAAATCAACTCTTGTTCGCTTGACTAAATCAACCATCTAGCTAAAATTTCTCAATCCTTCAATCCCTGTGGGATCGACCTCACTCACGTGAGTTATTATTACTTGATGCGACCCGGTACACTTGCCGGTGAGTTTTATGTTGGATCGTTTTCCACACATCAAATTTTTGGCGCCGTTGCCGGGGATTGATTAGGTTGACAATGATTAAGTGAGGTGGTGATCTAGATCAAGCATTTTTCTTTTCTGTTTCTTTAAATTTTTGACTAACCCACTAACTGTTTGAATCTTTGCTTAAGCTAACCAAAACCTCACTTTAGCAATAGAGTAAAGTTTTCCTGGTTTTTCTGGTCCTGTGCGTTTCTTTTATTTTTGCTTGCTGAGTAAACGACAGAAGCAATATTTTTCCTATTGATCTTTCAAGCCTATTAACTATTTGACACATTGTGTCAACTAACCCTCTAACCACATTTTGGCATGAGTATATTCAATCTCCATTTGGACTGTTTGTGATTATGCAGATCATGGAGGAGAACCCAACAAATCCCAGTCATTGTGGGAGTAGTGTCCTCACCCCAGATGACAATGTAACCCATGAATTGAAGCATCCGCTCATCACCATGAACGAAGTTGCTCAATGGCTTGAAGCCTTCCCACAAGGAAGCATCACCAGATGGGAGGATCTAGTGAGTGAATTCCTGGCCAAGTTGAAACCACCCCAGGAAATTGGTAAGCTAAAGGCAGAAGTCAACCATCCACACAATTGAAGGGAGTGATGGAAATTGAATGTGTAAGTGCAATCATGGCCCAAAACAAGCAGATACACCAACAACTTCAGCAACAAATAGACTTGATGGTCAGAAAAATCAATGAGCTACGAACTGCTGTAGTAAATGCACACAACCTACCTCAACACTCACATGGTTGGAATCAATCTGAAAAAAAAATTTGGAGCAATTAACTATGAGCAACAAAGTCCTAAGCGATTACACTCTCCAAACAGTACCTCAAGCCTGTTCCAACACAAGTCTCAGGGTGGTGTGTACAACCTACCTTGGAGGACTCATTCCAACTCGAGGAGAAGTGAGCACCAAAATCAAGGACCAAGGGACCTCAATGACAACAACCCTAGCTTCACAAACCACTACACACCACCACAACACATATATTTCCAACCCCATTACACTTCACAATTCTCCCAAAATAACTTTCATCAACCATCCCATTTGACGCAACCACAACCAAATCCAAACTTCCAAAGAATCTCTAGTCTAGAGATAATGATGGAGAAACTCATAAAAATTCAAGAGATGGCAAGACAAGATCAGGAAGCAACAAGTAAAGATCAAGAAGCCTCAATCAGAAAACTTGAGAGGCAGATGGAACAAATAGCTAAACACATTGCAGAAATGGATGAGAAAAGGGCGAATACCATCCCCAGAGCCACTGAAGATGACCCAAAAGACAACGAAAAAGCTGCTAGGTGGGAGAAATGGAAAGCAATCATAGAGGAAAGTGAGAGGGCTATGGAAAAAGAAACAATCATCCAAGAAAAGCATCACAGAGAAGTTCCACAAGAAGAAACAGAAGAAAGGAAGCCCATAGTGAGAGGAGAAAATCAAAGGCAACATGATTTTCAACTTCCATGATCAAAGAATGGAGGATGTCAAGCTAATGACAATAAAGAAGCGCTTGTTGGGAGGCAACCCAATCTGAGGTAGTTTTCTTTCCATTCAATAAAAAGGCTAAGTAGCTTTCTCTATATTGCAAGGAGCTAAGTTTGGTGTTGCACACCAAAATAATTTAAGGGAGAATGAAGAATGCTAAGTTTGGTGTTCTACCAAAAATCTCATTTAAAAAACACATTCTCACCTTCTGCATAAAGGGTTGCTAGCTCCAAGCAATCAGAGAAACTACTTAACCAATGTCTATTTTCTAGTTTTTAGTCTTATTGCCTTTAGCAAAGAAAAAAAGTTTCACATATGGTTAATTTGATGCATGAGAACCATTGGCAAGGTACTAAGTTTGGTGTTCCCACACCAAAGTAAGTTCAAAAGCCCACAAATAATTCATGCATGCTAACCATTTCTTCTTTCAAGTGCTTGGGGAACAAGCAACTTTCAATATCATTACAGAGGTTTATCCAAGTTTTTGGGAGGACTAAGCATCATCAACTAAAGAGATAAAGAGGAATGTGAAGACCAGCGATGATGATGATGAGGAGTAAAGCACGAAAACTCCAAAAGGTTGTATTGTTAAGTGATTATTTTGCATCAGACACTGCTATGATTGGAAGTGATATTGTATTCCTGTCTGTCTGTCTGTCTAGTATAGTTTCTCTATAATTCAGTAATTGAGATGCTTGATTATTCACAACACTACACTCTTCAAACTTGCTTGCTCTCAATATTTAACAAGACATCAAAGGACAATTCTTTGAAAAGAAGGATTGAGGAATTAAAAAAAAATATTTTTTTGAGGCAAGCAAAAGATCAGGAGAAGTGGTGGTTCTAGTTGTATAATTATGCATTGAGGTTGCATGCTTATGAAAACTTGCATGGGAGCTCATAGGCAGGACATAGAGTTCAAAGAAGTATGGTGGAGATTCTCAAACATTTATTGATCCAAGAAGCAGCAAACAAAAGAAAGAAAACACAAAAAATGAAAGAACATGGCCCAAGGCTCTGAGCATCAATTACTAGGCAAAAAGAAGGAAGAAACAAAAACTTAAAGAGTTGTTATCCTAGTAAATGCTTGTGGTCAAATTGTGTCAAAGAGAGAGGCTTGAGCAAGTAAATCCTTAGGGGTGTTTTAACACCTAATACATTAAAACCAACTGGTTTAGGAGTATTGATTAAAAGCTTATCTAAAGAGCCGCTTTGAGACATGACACTTAGAGTCAAGGCCAAAACACAAAAATTATAAGCTGCTTCAAGGTGATTACCTATAGAGAGATCTCCATGATATTATTTGGATAAAAGTCCTAAGACCTAAGACTTCCAAGATGTAGGGACTAGTAAGCATTGAAGCCCTTGCATGAGCATATAATTTAGAGTTCACCCCACTGTCACTTAATCACTTCACTCACAGGACAGTACAAGTTATTCTTCAATCCACTTCTAATTGAAAGAACCTTTGAGCATAATTATTTTTTCTTGCTTGGGGACAAGCAAGGTTTAAGTTTGGTGTTGTGATGACAAGTCATCTTATCCTAGTTTTTCAAGCAATTTTTCACTTGTTTAATAGGTTTTATACACTTTCTTGAGTTACAAGTAAGCCATTTGGGTAGAAATTCATGTGTAATTGGATTCAATCAACCATGAGTAAATTGATGCATTTTCATGAGATTTTGTGCTATAATTGCTTATATGTCAAGGATGAGAAGAAGTCTCATGATTTTAGCATAGCTTTGATGCATTTTTTTATTGATGATAGGTGACCAAAAGGCTTGGAGGAAGGTTGAAGAAAGGGGATGGCAGGAATGGAAATGAAGGCAACATTAAGAAGATCACGTTTGAGTCAACGTTTGCCTCAAACATGAACTCAAACGTGGAATACAGCTACGAAGCACCTGGGAGGAAGCTAACATTTGTGCCAACGTTTGCCTCAAACATGAGGTCAAACGTTGGCTTAAAAGAACACCCTGGAGGAAGCCAACGTTTGTGCCAACGTTTGCCTCAAACGTGAGGTCAAACGTTGGCTCAATAATACACACAGGAGGAGCTAACGTTTGCGCCAACGTTTGCCTCAAAAGTGAGGTCAAACGTTGGCTCAATAACACACCCAGGAGGACTTAATGTTTGCGCCAACGTTTGCCTCAAACGTGAGGTCAAATGTTGGCTGCAAAATTGCCTTGGAGGGAGCACGTTTGAGCTCACGTTTGACCTCAAACGTGAAATCAAACATGAGTGACAGCAAAACTCCATTCTGCATAATGCTAATACAGGACATTTGAGTCAACGTTTGCCTCAAACGTTGACTCAAACGTGAATGATCCCAAAGTCCATAGTGCAAATGGATTTCTTCTCAAGACCAAGAGCAATCAACCGGGGCTATCTTCAACCCAATTCCATCAAGGCCAAGGCCCAAATTCAAGGCTTAATGATCAATAGAAGGAAGTGTATAAATAGAAGCTAGTTTGATTTAGAAAGAACTTTTACTTTGAACCTTTTACCTCTTTTAGAATTTTAACTTGTAATTTTGAGAGCTTTCATTTGGATCTTGGAGAATTGGGAGGAGAATTGAGTTCTCTTCCTCTGGGTTTTCTTATTTTCTTTTCTGCAAAGCTTTATTTGAGTCTTAAGTGTGAAGAATTGAGGAAATTCTATCTCACTCTCCTCTTAAGATCTCTTTGTTCAATTTACTGCACAATTCAAGAATTTGTGTTCTTCTTTACTGATTTTCATCTTCAATTCTCTTTAAATTGTCTTCTAGATTGGATCAAGGAAGATAGTGAGATCTAGACTTAGTTCTCTAGTCTCTTGACCCTTGAGATCTTGTATTTCCATTTAGTTCATCTGCTGAATGTTTATACAAGCAAATTTACCTTTCTGTTTGAGATCTACTTCAATTTAATTCGTCTTCTACTCGTCTGCTTGTTGCAATTTACTTGTGATTGTTTAATTTCTGCACTCCCAGTCCCCAAATCATTTTATTATTCAAGCCATTTACATTTTTTGCATTTTAAGTTTCGATTATTTACATTTCTTGCAATTTAAGTTTCTGCAATTTACATTACTTGCACTTTAAGCTTTAGCTCTTTTAATTCTTCTGCACTTTAATTTCTTGTCAATTACCCCTCTCCCTTTAAATTTCTTGCAATTTAGCTTCTGTTGGATACAAATCACTCAAATCAACTCTTGTTCGCTTGACTAAATCAACCACCTAACTAAAATTGCTCAATCCTTCAATCCCTGTGGGATCGACCTCACTCACGTGAGTTATTATTACTTGATGCGACCCAGTACACTTGCCGGTGAGTTTTGTGTTGGATCGTTTTTCACACATCACAATGTATCACAAATTTGCAGGAAACTGGCGATAAACAAGTTAGGATCTTCCTGCGAAAGTCCATGAAATTGACAATTTTGCTGCACCAGAGTGATGAGTTGAGGCTTCAACTCAAAGTTGTTGGCTCCTATAGTAGGTACAGCAATACTATTTCCATAGAAATTGGGATTAGGTGCAGTGTAGGATCCAAGTGTTCTCCTAGGTTGTGCATTGCCATTAGGAGGATTGTTGTTAGGGGGATCCATGGTGAGCTCTTCAATCTCTTCTTCAAAATTCTCCTTGAGATTTTCAGCAATTTTATAGAGTCTAGCTTGTTACAAACGCCATCTCAAGGTCCTCTCAGGCTTAGAATCAAAATCTATAAGAGGTTCCTTGTTCCTGTTCCTGCTCATAAACAAACAAAAAACAAGAAAAGTGGGAATCTCTACGTCAAAGTACAGAGAATTCCCAGTAAGGCAACCTAAGTACAAGAAATAATATAAAGTAAACTATATAAATAAAGCAATAAAAATTCAAAAATTATAAGCAAAAATTGGAACTGAATTTTGAAATTTTTAAGACAAATAAACAAGAAAATTAAGATAAAATAACTAAGGGACACTAAACTTAATTTTTGAAATTAAGTAAAAATAATTGAAGTAAAATTTGAAAATTAAATCCAAAAAATTAAATAAAATGAAATCTAAAATGCCTAATCTAAACAATCAAATAACTAGTAGTTGTCAATCACAGTTAATTCCCGTCAATGGCACCAAAAACTTGGTGTGAAATTTAAAGTCCACAAACTAACCGGCAAGTGCACCAGGTCGTACCAAGTAATACCTCTGGTGAGTGAGAGTCGATCCCATGAGGATTGATGGATCAAGCAACAATGATTGAGTAATTGGCTTAGTCAGGCAATCAGAAATTGGTGTTTTGAGAATTAATTGCATTAAATAGTAAATTTAGAGAATTCAGAAAACAAGCAGTAAACGGATTGTGAAATATATATGAGAAAACAGTTAAGGTTTCAGAGATGTTTATCTTCCGGATTAACTTTTCTTACCAACTATTTTAATCATGCAAGATTTAATTCATAGCAAACTGTATGTGACTAAACCCTAATTTTTTAGTAATTTAGTCTCATCTAACCTTTATTAACCGCCATCATCGTGGTCACTGAATTCAGATTAGAGGGTTAAGTTCAAAACTAGTTTATGGCCACAAAAATTCTAATTATCCAAAGTTAACAGAATTATATGTTACGTATCACAATTAGTTCATGTAATTAGAAATTTATAAGAAATTTACTTTTAAACTGTGTTCAGGTGAGAGACCTCTTCCAAGGGTCACAAGAATGCATCTAGAATAAGGGCCATAAAATGGAAGAATAATAGTATCAATCCATACAATAAACAGAGCTCCTAATCTTAACAATGGAGGTTTAGTTGCTCATGGAGAAAATAAACCCTAGCAGAGAAAACGTAAAAGTGCGGAAGAGAGAAGTCTCCAGAAGGGCTGAATCTTTTCCCTTTTATATCTAATCCTAATTAATGTAAAATATATTTTCTAAAACTAAATAATATCTTTTCCTATTTGTAAATAAAATAAAGTTTAATAAAAAAATATAAAAAGATCTCGTGCTGCTTGTAGAGACGTGGGGACCACTTCGAAACCTTGAACCTGGCGTCAAACTTGGCTAGTGCCACACCACCCATTTGTACACATAAAGGAGCTTCATCCTGGTGCCAAACTTGGAGAATCCCAAGTTTGGCGCCACCAAGGCAGTGTGTTTGGCGAGTTTGCAATGATCATAGCGCCAAACTTAGAGAATCCCAAGTTTGGCGCCACCAACGCCATATGCTTTGGAAAAAAAGTGTATACTATTATTATATATCGTTAGAAAGATCTTGAAGTTAGCTTTCCAATGCTACTGAAACCACATCAATAGAACCGTTGTAGCTCAAGTTATGCCCATTGGAGTGCAAGGAGGTCAGGGTTAACAACATAATCCACTTTCTTCCTTTTCTTCTACACCAAACCCTGTTAAATCCATTCGAATGCTACCTAAAATAAACCAAATTGCACACGACTCAAAGTAGCATTCATAGTGGCTCAAAAATACTTAAATCTTGGTTAAACTTAACAAATTCAAATGCAAATTCACTAGGAAAAGATAGGAAATATGCTCATACATCACAACACCAAACTTGAATTGTTGCTTGTCCTCAAGCAACCAAAACTAATATAAACTTAGGATGTGAATTTGCTAGGGGTGAGCACGGGTCGGTTTGGTTTGGATTTATGGTAAAATTAGAATCGAACCGATCAAATGTAATTGGTTCGGTCTGGTTCGGATTTGTATTTTTTTGTACATGTACCTGAACCAAACCAAACCGATTAAGAACGGATTGGTTCGGTTCGGGTAATTGGGTACCCGATGACTTTGAAATTCATAAAAAAAACCAAATTTTCATCTTAAAAATTCAACAAGTACAATAAACATGTAACATTAATAGAAATAATCCAAACATGTTAAACACCAAATACATTAAAAACTAAACTAATTAAAATCCAAACATATTAATAATGAATAATCATTGTCTAATGGAAAAACCATATATATTTTTTATTTTTTTATTTAATTAATATATGATCGGGTTCGCGGGTTGGTTCGGGTTCCGCACCCCCAAAACCGATACCCGAACCAATCACTAACAAAAGCCATCGGTTTGGTTCGGGTTGGACCCAATTACTCGTTAGTTTCAAAACCAATTTAATTGGTTTGGTTCGGATTCGGATGGGTAATCGAGTACCCGCTACCCGTGCTCACCGCTAGAATTTGCATGAGAGGTGAGTGCTCAATTAAGCTCCTGCCTATCTCAAAGTGGGGTTAACAATACTGAAGTTCTGAATAGTTTTGGCATCTCACTATCCTTTGAATCTTAGGAATGTCACTGTCATTTGGAATTAGAATTCGGATAATATTATGAATTTTCTGGCCTTTTAACTTCGGATTAATCCTTGAACACAGCAAATTTTTTAATATGTTTAGTTTAGGAGACAGAGACAAAATACATATTTTTGTACATGTCTCTTAGTCAAATTTCTGTATTAGTCTCTACTTGGGACATCTGGAGACACAGGATTTAGAGACCATTTTAATATTTTTTCCTTCTTTACCCCTAATATATTTCAAAAATACCAGAGCTTATCCTTCCTTTATCAAAACCCTAGCTTCATCTTCTCCTTCATTCTGTAACTGCGCAACCAACAAAGAAGAAGAGAAGCTCGTGCCTCTTCCTCTTCTTCTTCATTTCATTTCTAACCCTTTTCATTTCTCTCTTTTTTTTTATCTTTTCTAAGGTGAAACTTCCAACTATTTTCCATCCTAAAGCATCACATAACTACAGGTATATAGAGTTTATTGTTTGTGTTTGTTTGCTAACTCTATTATTTTTATTTTTCATTTTTCTTTGTAGATTTGGTAGCTTTAACACATTTGTCGAAAAAATTTTGCTTCAGTTAAAATGTTTTATTTTAAGTAGTATTCTATTTTTAATTTATATTGCTTCTTCATTTTTTGAATATGTAATCTTCTTTATCATGGATTCTCTTAATTTTTTCTTATGAATCAGTAATATTTTTGGATTTTAACAACCATGTAAATACAAGCATTTTAGATATATGATTCTTCTTCTCTTTTTCTGAATCAGTAATGCTTTTATCATGTTTTTCTTGTAATATTATTTGAAAAAAAATAGTTTATATCAATTCAAATTGTAAATAATTTTTTGATTTATTGATACTATTTTTTTATATTCTTGTCTTTATTTTGCTTTTCATATATTCTAATACAACTCTTATCCCTGGATTTGAGTATTTATAGGAAGAAATAGACCGTAATAAACAAATTAGATAATGTGTTAGTTATTATATTTAGATGAGGATGCAACTTGGCACAATGTTGTTGATTATTTTTTAACTCTATTTTTGCATGTAAAAAAGAAAAGTAGTGGTCGTCATTTGTTTGGATTAAGGACAAATACAATTCTATTAAGAGAAGATGCATTAGATCGGATCATTAGCGGGAGGGATAATGATATGAATTGCATGTGGGAGTTGAGAATAAGTATCAATGCATTTGTATTATTGTGTGAGTTACTTCAAGTTTAGGGTGGGTTAAATGAAGATGGATTTGTTTGTATTTCTTAACAACTAGCAATTTTTGTTACTAATTCTAGCTCATCATACTAAAAACTATAGCATTCAAATTAGATTTTATAGGTCACTATAGCATTCAAATTAGATTTTATAGGTCAGGTAAAACAATTAGTAGGTATTTTTACAAAATATTATGTTCAATTATACGTGTTCAAAGTATTTTATTTGTGAAGGCAAATCCGATCTCAGATGACTGCATAGATCCTAGATAAAAGTGGTTTAAAGTACTATGGTACTCCACGTGCATTGCCCGTAAGTTTAGATAACCACCTCAGTTGAAGGACATATTTTGGAGCCTTGAAGATAGGAAATGGATCCTCTCCAGTTTTTTCAACACTTGAGAAAATGCAGTGTAATCTCTCACCATTAATGTCATAAGTGGGGCTAAAATTAAATATGAGAGAGAGAGTAATGAAGGGTGAGAGATCACAATTGACACCATCCAGTTTTTTCTTCACCGGAGAGGATCCACTTCCTTGAAGATATGCAAAAAGCTGCCTATGTGAAAGCAATTATATATAATTAGTTGCAGGCTCTATGATATAGTATTTTTTGGGTACAATGGTACTATATTTTTGGGTATAGGCTTTAATGGATACATAATCTATTACTTTAAACTTAGAATGAATGTTATTTTGGTTTGGATTAGGTAATGTAACTGAATTATGCAGCAAGTAGTATGAATGTTATTTTGGATTGGATTATGTAATGTAACTAGTATGAGTGTTATTTTGGATTGGATTATGTAATGTAACTGGTTATGTATGCAACCATAGTATGAATGTTATCTTACATGATTTGTAGCAAAATTCTTAGGAGGTGGAGATTACATTATGCAACTAGATATTTTCATATATACAGTACACAATATATCTTTTGATTTATGCACTATTTTTTATTTTTAAAATATAATTGACAACCAAGAAGTAATAATGCAATAGTAATTTTATGAATTTGTTCGTTTAATTATTTGACTACTTTTATGAATTATTAAAACTTGATTAATGAACGTGTGAGAAATACATGATTTTGACCTTAGTTTGAGTAAGCATATTTCGTGAAATAGATTTTTCCTGAGTTGTATTATTGTTGTACCCAGATAACATGTAAGTTCTCTAATTAAAGATACTTTACTATTAGATGAGGAATATTACTTTATTCAACGTTACTATCTTGACAGCAAAGACAATGCTATTTTTCTCTTGGCATTTGGCGATGCTAGAATGTTCGGCAATATGCAAATAGAAAAATGATTAAAACCTTATGACAATACGCTTATTGAAGATAGACATGTAAAATACAATAAAAATAAAATAGACATGTGAATAATGAGAATAATGATATAACTCGGAGTAGTCAAATTGATGTCCTCTGCTTTGGACTTTCTAAGTGCATGAAATAACCTCTTTGAAAAATGGGAATAATGATAACTTAGAATTAAGTGCATGTTACAATAATTATTAAACTCGAGTATTCATAGGCATGGCAACGGGTACCCACAGGGA
>NC_029787.2:105938782-105957817 GCF_000816755.2 Arachis ipaensis | reverse complement strand
TCCCGCCTCCATATTCAGTCCCTGTTCCTGTTGTTCCTGTCCACGGGTAACGAAGACCCTGTATCCGCTGGAGATCGGTGACTCCACGGATATTCGTGAATTTTTAAAATATTAAAAAAAATTAGAAAAAAATTAAAAAAAATCATATCAATCATCATGTTCCTTGTCTCCAAAGCATTAACAACAACAAAGATATTAACAACATGTTTCTTATCTCCAAAGACATTAACAACAACAAAAACATTAACATGTTCATAGTCTCCAAACACATAACAACAACAAACAATATCAAACATGTTCCTTGTCGCTCCTTCATTAGTAGTTGCGGTATCCGTTGGGAGTTCTTGAGGTTGAGATTGAGGAGCTTCTTGTGTAGTTTGAACATCAGTGCCTACAGACAGGGATGGCAATACCACCCGAATTCGCAGGTACCCACCCCGCTCCTACCCGTTCAGGGTGGGTACGGGGCGGGTTCTTGTGCAGGACGGGACGGGGCCGGGTTTAAGTACTACCCGTCCCGGTATATATATAATATATAATTTTAATATATAATATGTGTAATATATGTAAAATAATTAGTAAAATGATTGATAATATTGTATGAAGAAGACATTCTATAAATCATGAAATATAAATCATGAATCAGAATCACATTAATCCAAAATATAAATCATGAATCAGAAATACATTAACCTAACTCCAGATTAACTAAAAATTGACTCAGAAATATAAATCAAAATCAGAAATCAGAATCACATCAACCTAACTCAGAAATATAAATTAAAAATTAGAAATTCAAAATCAAAATCTCATTAACCTAAATTCAGATTAACTCAAAATTGACTCAGAAATATAAATCAAAATCAGAAATCAGAATCACATCAACCTAACTCAGAAATATAAATTAAAAATTAGAAATTCATAATCAGAATATGATTAACCTAACTCAGAAATATAAATTATAATTAAATTAGAAATCAGAAATTAGAATCTAATTAACCTAACTCTAGATTAACTCAAAATTGACTCAGAAATATAAATAACAATCAGAAATCAGAATCACATCAACCTAACTCATAAATATAAATTAAAAATCTGAAATTCAGAATCAGGATCTCATTAACCTAACTCCAGATTAACCCAAAATTAACTCAGAAATATAAATCAAGAATATTCATTCAAAATCACATTAACCTAACTCAGAAATATAAATTATAAATCAGAATAAAAAATTTAGAAATTAGAATCTAATTACCCTAATTCAGAAATCTAAATTCAGAAATTCTTAAATCAGATCAACCTAATTCAGAAACATAAATTCAGAAATCACAGGGCTAACTTATCCGACGGAGAAGAGGAGCAGACTAGCGAAGACCGCCGATTTGGCGGACGAACGGCCAAGATGCAACGGTCGGCGATGAGGAGAAGACGCTGCTCTGCCGTGACGAGGAGAAGACGATGACCGGCGATGACACAACGAGGAAAAGACATTGCTCTGCCACGACGAGGAGAAGACGACGACCGGCGATGATGCGACGAGGAGAAGAAGATGACGTGGCCGCGACGGTGAGCTCGAGATGTGCAGTGAGCGACCGAGCCACTCAGGGGTGAGAGGTGGTGCTGAGGGACCTAGGGGGTAGGAGGTGGCGGTTGGCGGTCGACGGTGTTCGGGAAGGAGACAGGAGGGGCTAAGGGTTTGAACTTTGACGAGGAGAAGAGACTCTCTGTCTCTAAACTCTGAAGCAGTGAAGCATATGTTATGACTAAGGTTTTTAGCTATAACTATGAGCAACCCTCTTTTGAACAAGTCCATTATATGGGTAATTATTCAATACCACCCAACAATAATCCATTTTTCAAGACATACAATCCGGGATGGAGAAATTACCCAAATTTTGGCTGGAAAAATCAAAATCAAAGGCAATCCAATTTCAATAACAACAACACCTACAAGAATAGGGATGGCAACGGGCCCATGGGAGCGGGGACATGCCCCCTGCCGCCAATATCTGTCCCCGTCCCCACGACGGGTAATGGGGACCCCGTATCCGCCGGGGAACTGGGTCTTCGCGGATATCCGCGGATTTTTGTAAAAACCAATAAAAATTGAAAAAAATGAAAAAATAGAAAAAATTAAAGATAATCCTCAATTGTCATTACAAACATAATATCCATAGTCTTTAAAGACTTAAATAGCAATAACAACAAACATAAACATCCAAACATATCCATAAACAACCAAATATTACATAAACAACCAAACAAAGTTCATCACATCGTAAAAACATAATTCCACCATCTCAATCTTCCTTTCATCCCGTAATGGTAGTGATGGTAGATTCCGACTTACTTGAATCCTACATCGACAAGAAAATAATTTAAAGTTAAAATCGTATAATAACTCAATAAGTCAATAATATAAAAACATAGTGTGTTATATGCTAATTCAAAAATTCAGAAATCAGAACCTAATTACCCTAATTCAGAAATTCAGAATCTAATTACCCTAATTAGAAATCAGAATCAGAAATTCAAAAATTCAAAAATCAGAATCTAATTACCCTAAATTAGAATCAGAATTCAAACATTCTTGAACCAGATCAACCTAATTCAGAAACATAAATTCAGAAACCACAGGACTGACTTACCTGACAGAGAAAATGTGCAGACCAGCAAAGACCAACGATTTGGCGGACGAACGGCAAAGAGGAGAAGAGGACGAACGACGAGTCTGTCGCGACAAGGAGAAGATGACGATCCGCGACGACGCGACGAGGAGAAGAAGACGACGTGGCCATGACAGTGAGCTCGAGACCTGCAATGAGCGACCGAGCCACTCAGGGGGTGGGAGGCAGCGCTGAAGGACCCAGAGGGTGGGAGACGGTGGTTGGTGGTGTTCGAGAAGGAGACAGGAGGGGCTGAGGGTTTGAACTTTGAGGAGGAGTGGAGAGGGGAGAAGACGAGACTGCGACGCTGAGGGTGGGAGGTGGCGGTCGGCGGTGTTCGAGAAGGAGACAGGAGGGACTGATGGTTTCAACTTTGAGGAGGAATGGAGAGGAGAGGAGACGAGGCTCTCACTCTCTGTCTCTGAAGCAGTGAAGCATATGTGAGTATGTGACGGCTAGGGTTTCTCCAGTAGCTCACATATTATATATATATCAAGGGTATTTTCATCTTTTCATATAAATGGAGATTTAACGGGTCTCTACGGGGTGTGAATTTCTACCCCTCCTGCTCCCACCCCGTTTATTATACGCGATGCCGTCCTCCGTCCCCGCGGGTAAAAATTATCCTTCATACCTGCCTCCCGGCGGGTAAATCCCCGCAGATACCCGTCCCGTCGGCAATTTTTGCCATCCCTAAGTATTCATATTTTGCTGCATAAATACATTACAAATCCTACTAGAGTAAGCATATTTTGTTGCATAATTCATATTTGTTCTTCATAAAGATACACATCCAAATAGAGTTTTCCAAAATAAAAGTATCTATTCATGAGTCTAATACAATACAAAATAACAACTCCTATTAAGTATTAATAATTCCAAGCAAACAATCACCACTATTTGACAAAGGCCTTTCTCCTCTCAATATGAAATTTTTTCTTAATTTTCATATATTTTTTATGCATTCTTCATGTGAGATGGCATGTGCAATAGAGGGATAATACACTTCTTCAACCCACCTAAAAAAACCACAGCTTTGTGACTTATTCTCCTAAATTGGACACCTCTAAAATTTTTTACCAAAAATATATGGCTTTGTAGACTCAATATTGATCATGGTTCTGAAAATTGGACTGGACCGGCCGGTTAAACTGGTTCAATCGAGAACTGACAATGAAAACGGTCCGGTCTATTGCCAATAACTACTAATTAGAGAACTGTTCAAAAATCGTTGAACCGACCGAGAACCGGTCGGTTGGATCGGACCGAAAACCAGCCGGTTCTAAAAAACAACGTCATTTTACGTTTAAAAAAAAAATCAAAACCAAGTTGAAGGCACTCGTGACCCCCCCCCCCCCCAATTCCCTGATCATTCATGCAAAGCAACTCCCTCTTTGAAGCAAAGCAAAGCAAAATTAAAACGGAAAAACCCTAGCCTTAGGTTCCTTGCCGCCGCCGTCCCTAGGTTCTAGGCGCCTCCGCTTCTTCTTCTTTCCCCTGACCGGAACCTAGGTAGCTCGGCACGTCATCCACTGGCTTCTCTGTTCGTGGCTTGGAGCAGCTTGCCGTTTGCCGTCGTCTCACCTCTCCCTGTCGTCTCGCCTCTCGCCGTTGTCTCGCCGGTTGCTGTCCGTGTCTCCGTCGAAGGTGAGTGATCGTGCTTTGCTTCCTTTTGATTTTGCTCTGATTACTGTGGCTCTGTTTAATTTCTAAATGCTCGATTCTTCTTCTTACTTTTAATTTCTGAATTTTTTGTTCAAATAATGTTGCTAATGTTCTTCTTCTTCTTCGCTAATGCTCTATTTAATTTAGTGTCATCACTATTGAGTCTGTTTCAATGTTTTGAATGTCTGATACTCTGATTTGTGATTTCTGAATCTGAAAATAATTAAATCATTGATTTTGTGTTGTTGAAATTATTGATTAAAATAGATTTGTTATGTGTTGTTGCCGTTTTTTAATTTTTGAATATGATGTTTCTGAATTTTTGTTGAAATAGTTATTGATTTTAGGGTTTATAGTGATTATTTGTTGCTGATATTTAAATTTTGTTGCTGCTTCTTTTTTATTTCTGGTTCTGTTAAGTTCTGTTAAGTTGCTACATTCAAACTTGTGCATTGGC
This sequence comes from Arachis ipaensis, assembly GCF_000816755.2. Lineage (NCBI taxonomy): Eukaryota > Viridiplantae > Streptophyta > Magnoliopsida > Fabales > Fabaceae > Arachis > Arachis ipaensis. The sequence goes on along the minus strand of NC_029787.2, from coordinate 105,953,029 downwards.
CTGTTCATCTTCACTTGCAACAACAAAAAGCTTTTTATTTGATGATCTATTAACTACCTCATTTTCTAGTACCATTCCTTTTGTTATTGCTTTAGCTGAAGAAATTAGAGGGCTGGATAAGAAGACATTGATGCCTCAGAAGACACCACCACCATCACCATGTCCTTGTTACTTGAAGGTTTCTTTAGCACAATAGTTAAAATCACAATCATAATTACATAATATGTTTAAATAATTATCCCAAAAAAAAAAAGAAATTCACAAGAACATCTTGGGGTTTTGATGAATTAGACTTCGATGATAATTTCTTGCCCAGAATTAAGTTTCTACTCCACTTTCTAACATTTTGTCTTCCCATCATTCAAAAGATCAATCTGCAAGAATCATGTACTAATAAAAAACTCAATGTCTTTTAAATTAGAAAAAGGCTAAACTAAATAAAACAATCCCAATCAATATCAATTTATACCATTTCTCTATTCTTTTACTCAGCAGGGTGAAAATAAAGGTGAAGATGATCCCACTGAAGTAAATCTACATCAAGTTCTTGTGAATTTTGATAATTGATAAATCTTTATATTGGCATTTAATATTTGATATTTTTTTATACTATTTAACTTGAGTTTGTATATTAATAAGATCATATGAATTTTGACTGATGACATTTAATGTAGTGTTTTAAATTTAAAAATTATTTTAATATTTATATTAGACTATAATTATATTTTAGGATGTTTATTTATAATTTATTTATTTTATTTTAAAACAATTTTTTCGGTTGAATCAATAAACCAATAACTAAAATGATTTGATGACCGGTCCGATTTTTTAAACCTTAATATTGATTTAAAACTGCATCTAGAATAACAGCTATTTGCAGATGCATTTGATGATAAAGATGAGGACCTGAAACACAAAATTTTAAAAAAATAATCATAAAAATTAGATAAAGTAAAGTTATACAATTATCCAACTAGTATTCATTAAGGGGAACAACATAGAACATTCGTGCAAAAAAATATATGGTTGTATTAAAAATCCAATATCAAATTATGAAATGAATGAAAAAGTGCAATATTAGGTAGAATTTGATAAAAAAAAATCTATTACATTTTTTTCTAACAAAAGAGCAAGAAACATTACATTTTGCTCGATGTTATTGTAGCGTTAGCTATCAATCGAAACAAAATTTCAGTAACTCAAACTTTATTTAAGAATCAACAAATCCTAAACACAAAAAATTACTAGAATCAACAAAAATTTTAAAGAAATGTAAAAAATCAATATTTACCTTGCTGCCATGACAACCTCCTGCTAGTTGGTTATCGTCTGTGTTATCTTGGGTTCATCGTCTCCGAAGTTTACTCCCACCTATGCGTACTCGTATTGTAACTGGAGAAGCAAGAGTGAAAAAGATGAAAGGGCGAAGAAGATGAAAGAAGAGTATGAAGGGGAGTAAAGAAAATGAAGGATTAGAAAGATGAAGGAAGAGTATGAATGTGAAGTAAAAAAGATAAATATTGAACTAGTTGAAATTTGATCGAAATAGATCAAGAGGACACAGGGAAGGGAAGTGTTTTCTTTTATTACAAGACGGGATTTGATCGCAAAAATAAAATCAAAATGGTATATAATGTCTTTTGTTATGTATTTAATAAATTGTGTCTATCTTTCCAAACACAATCTATCTCTTTTTTTTTTTTTGTGTATCTTTATCTTTATATTTTTGTCTTAGGTACAACATCCAAACATAGCCTAAGAGTCATAAAGGCTTGATCTATTTTTATGATTGGGTTATTTGAGCCTAATATTTATCTTCTTTTTTATCTACCAATACAATTTAAAATTTTCTAAAAATATTCTAAATGAAAAAGGGACTAAATGGAGTTATATATTAACATTATGATTGTTAATAATTAATTACATATTTAGATTACTTTGAGTGTGTTAGTTGTTAATAAAAATGAATGTCAAAATATGAGTTAAACCCCAAAGTGGTCCCTAAGATTCACGATTTGCACCAATTTAGTCCCTAACTTACCAATTGCACCATTTCTGTCCCTGACTTTGTTAAAATTGCACCAGGGTCGTCCCTCCCCACAACTCCGGCCAAATTGACTGCCGCCGGCAGTGACATGGCACTGAAATGCCATGCTGGGTGCCACGCTGGATCACGTTTGGCGCTAAAAGATGGAACGACGTCGTTTGATATACGATTAGAAACAAAACCCAAATAACCCATGATCACTTCATCTTCCTCTTCGTCTTCTAAAAACCAAAACAACACACCATGAAGTTCTGAGTTCTGGGCACTGTATAAAGGTTTGAAGGTTGAAAACGTTTTGTTCCGTGGAGTTCGCTGCGACTGTGATAGTTTTCTGTGATCGTTGTCGTTGACGGAAGCAGAAGGAGTTCATTGGGAGCACACGAAGGTACGTCTGAACTCGGAAAAAACAATGCTTTTCAACAAAAAAATATGTATCAATGTCTGTGTTTGTTGAAAACTTGATTTTGGGTTGATGAAAGTTTAAAGTTTTTCATTATCTGTTAGGGTTTATGTGGGTAGTCCCCTAATTTTTTTCATGCTCTGTTTTTAATGCAATTTTAGTTAGGTTAGTTGATGGGTGTTTCTGGTGTTTTGTATGTGATTGAATGTCAATTTTTGTTTTTGCATGTGTGAAATCTAATTGTTTGATTCTTGAATTTGGTTTTTTGCATAATGTAGATGGAGACTTTGATGGATATCATGTTCCATCATGGAGGGACATTTAAAAAAAATGATGATGGAATATTAGTGTACTCACCAGATAACAGAACTTGCTTAGGAGATTTAGATGAGGACATGTTGGATGTGTTCTTTGTAAGGAACTATTACAAGGAGCTTGGGTATGACAACATAATTCAGTGTTGGTGGCTGCCTCCGGGGAGGATCTTAGATGGTGGACTGAGGGCTCTTACATGTGATGGTGAGTTAAGAAAGATGTGTTTTGCTGCACAGAATAATGATAGAGTTGTTGATGTGTATTTTGAGCATGGGGTGTCTACACCAGAGGTGATTGCAGGGAAGGAAGTTGTACTATGGCTTGATGATACTTGTGAGGGAGACTTGGTGAGCAAGAAGAACACTAGTGAGGGTCCCAAAGCTGATGGCAACATTTCAAACCCAACTACAGAACCGAATCCCATCCCAAATGCAAACCCAAGTCCCAAAAACAATCCTATTCCAACCCCCCCCCCTGAAACCAACCCTGTCACTATTCCAAATCCCATTGATGATAACACAACCCCCAATCCAAATCCTGCTAGGGGTCATGACAAACCTATTCTAAAGCCCAATTCTGGATCAAAGCCCAAGCCAAAGTCAAAGCCCAACCCAACATCCATCTCCAAACCCAAACTGACTGAAAAGCCCATTCAGAAACCCATCCCAAGCCTGAAAACCAAGCTGAGAGAGACTACCAAGGCATGCTCCACAGCAAAAGGAAAAGACAAATAAAAAATGAAGTCCAAACCTCAGTTCTTACCTAAGAGAATTACAAGATCTCAAGCTGCTGGAACATATAGAAGGTCTGCTAATAAGGGCAAGGAAGCTCTTCATGTTGACTTAACTGTAAATGATGAATCCAGTGATGATGATAGTTCAGATGATAGTTCCTTTAAGCCAATCCAAGAAGACAGTTCTAGCAGCGAAGACAATGCAAGTATGTCCAAACTGAGAAATAGGAAACTAAAAGAAGTCAAGAGACGTGCATATGCTGCTGCTAAGACAAAAGAGAACATAATGCAACCAGATGATGCATTGGTTGAGGATGTGTCAGATGGAGAGGTAGACTTGGGGTTTGTGGGAACTCCAGGGATTGTTGATGTGTATGAAGCACTTGACCCAGGTGCAGAGTCTGATGGTGCTAATTCTTGGCACTCAGAGGAGATGAAGACTCCTCCTAATTCAGAGGATGAGCTGCAATCTGATGAGGACTCAGACGAATTCCCAATCTTTAGAAATGGTGCAAGATTCGGTGAGCTACAACTACAAGTGGGGATGAAATTCAACACCAAGTATGAGTTCAGAGAGGCTGTAAGAGAGTATACTATCCAAGAGGAGAGGAGAATTAAGTTCAAGAAAAATGACAATATTAGATGCAGGGTTGTGTGCAAGGTAAAAGAGTGTGCATGGGTTGTGTATGCCTCAAGGGACTGTGATGACTCATGATGGCAGATCAAAACTTTCAACGGCGATCATACTTGTGCAAGGGAGAACACTAACAGGGTTGCTAATAGGGCTTGGCTTGCTAGTAAATTAGTGAAAAAGGTAAGAAAATACCCCAATTTCAAGCAATGTGAGGCTGCTGTGTACTTCAGGACAAAGTGTGACCTTATGCTGAATAGAAATTCCATTGCAAGGGCACTGGCAGATGCAAGGAATGTAGTATATGGGGATGAGAGGGCACAATATGCAAAGCTAAGGGACTATGCTGAAACTTTACTGAAGACGAATCCTGGATCTACGGTTCAGATCTGTGTCGAACCTCAACCAAACGGAGAGGTCATATTTGATAAGATGTACGTCTGTTTGCATGGTTGCAAGATGGGATTCAAAGCAGGTTGTCGCCCCTTGATTAGGCTTGATGGGGCATTTCTGAAGACACAATTTGGAGGTCAGATCTTGGCTGCTGTAGCACAAGATGCCAATCATCACATTTACGTGATTGCCTGGGCTATAGTTGAAATAGAGAATACGGACACTTGGAAATGGTTCTTGGAACTGCTTCATGCTGATCTTGGAGACTACAAGACTAACGGATGGTGCTTTATTTCTGATATGCAGAAGGTAATGTTACCTTTCATATGCCTTTAACAATCTATGAGACTCTGGATTTATAATGAACTGTCTTGGAATATTGGTTGTTACATATGGCTGGATTTTGTATGCATGAGGTTGCTTCTGGATAATATGCATAGTTAATTATGTAGCTATAGCAGTAAGGATGAACCGTGCATTTTACACCTAAATTAAGGGACTAAATTGTATTGAAATGCGAAAGTCAGGGACTATATTAGGGTCATTAATGTAAACTCAGGGACTATTCTGTGGCACGATAAAAGTGTGTACATCACTTTTTTTGTTCTGACACATAGTGTACCAACCATATTTTGCAGGGTTTAATTCATGCTGTCCAGGAGGTGATGCCAAGAGTTCACCACTGTTTCTACGTTTGGCACCTCTGGAGGAACTTCAACAAACAATGGAAGGACCTTGAGTTGAGGGGACTGCTTTGGGAATGTGCCAGATCAAAAACATTCCAAGATTTCATTGATAATCTAAACAAGATTAAGAGGGTGAACGAGGAAGCTTGGGCATATCTCAACAAATGGCCTAGAGAGTCATGGACAAAGTCCCAGTTCAGCCATAGGCCAAAACTGGACAACATTTGCAACAACGCCTGTGAGGTTTTCAACGCAAGAATCAAAGAGGCCAGAAGCAAACCCATCATCACATTACTTGAGGAGGTGAGAATGTTTGTGATGAGAACTATTGCGAAGAATAAGGTAAAACTGGCAAATCATGTTGGCATACTCCCCCCCTGTAATTCAAAGTCGCCTAGATAAAATCAGAAAAGAATCAAAGAACTGGATGCCTATCTGGACTGGTGATGAAGACTATGAAAAATTCGAGGTTCATGGCCATCCAACAAACATGGTAGTGGATCTTGGAAAAAGACTATGCACTTGCCAGTTTTGGATGCTGACCGGTGACCTTTATCAATCTCTTTAACTTAATTATTAATATTTGTGTACTTTGATGACTGTGATTGTCTTACTTTGCATTTGTGTTACTAACTGTAGGCATTCCTTGTGTTCATGCCTGTGCTGCCCTTGCAAGGGTAAACAAGAGGCCGGAAGACTTTTGTCACCAACTGTATACTATGGAGGCATACAACAAGACTTATGCCCATCACATTAACCCTCTTCCTGGCCAATCATTGTGGGAGAAATCTATGTACACTCATCCACAGGCCCCTAACATTAGGAGGAGGCCTGGAGCTCTGACAAAAAAAAGGAGAAAGGATGTTAATGAGGGGAACAGTGGTAACAAGAAAGCCAAACCAAGTGGAAGTTTGAAAAGGGTTTTGAAGCCATTCACATGTAGGTATTGTGAGGTAAAAGGGCATACTAAGAGAGGGTGCTCAAAGAAGAGACTTGATGAAGTTGCTGCTGCTGTTGCAGCTGCAAAGGCTGCTGCAGATAAAGCCAAATCAAAGGCTGCTTCAGAGGCTGGCCCTGAACCTCATACTGCTGCTTCTGCTACTCAGGCTGGCCCTCAACCTCAAACTGCTACTTCTGCTTCAAATCTTGGCCCTCAACCTCATACTGTTGCTGCACCAGTTGATAAACCTCCTGCTGTGGAGATTGAGATATCACAACCAAACTACGAAGGATCACAGGTAATACAGTTCTTGACATCACAACATAGCAAAATATATTTTTGTTGTTTTCTGGGCTCATGTGTTGAGCTATTTTCCTACTGTAGGACATAGCAAGATCTACTGCACCTGCACCATCAAAGCCGGAGAAGTTTCCCACCAAAAGGAGGAGCTCACCACCACCTCAATCCATTCATGTGGATCCAATGCAAGGAGCCAGTGAGGCAACATCTTCTAGATTGGCCAATTTTATGAAGTTTGTTCCAACTCCCGGTTTCAGAGCACCAAGAAAAAAGAACAATTCATGACTTTGACATCAGGATGTTTAGGACAATACTTGATTGTTTTGTTAAAAGCAGTTAATAGATAGTAGCTTTGTGTAGGTTGCTTGTCAAAACTTTTGTATTGCCAGCCTTGATATATTAGTTGTGGCACTTCTTTTGTTCCTTTAATGTAATGTTTGCTAATGTTTGCAACTCAAACATGTTAATGTTTGCAACTCAGATATGTTTATCTTTGCTACTCAGATGATCTATAATTATTTCTCTTTATGATAACTAGTCTATCAAAAACAGGGCATAATATAACTGAAGATAAAAAACCAACTCCTATTTTCATTCATCCATGAACACATTACATACAACATAACATTGTCAGAACTTCAAAGTCATAACCAATACAACAACTACAACGAACAACACCACTATGCCTAAGAATTGTATCATACATTTTTGGGTCCTCACTTCAGCTTCCAATTTTCCAATCCTCCAGGCTAAATTGACTCTCACTTGCTCATTGTCAACTACAGTTGCATCCACTCTTCCTTCATGTTCCTCTTCTTCTGCTACATCATCAGCCCAGAGAAAAAATCCACACCATATTTTTTCCCTAGTCTGAATATGAGATATGATAAGAAGTAAAGAACAGAAAATCACTAAACAATTTTTGTCACCAAAAACTCACATTGTAATTTGGACAACCGAAGAAGGGCTTATCTGGGTTGGTATTTGTTCCGGACCAACGAAGCACAGGCCGGCAGCCGCATCCACAGCGGTCAGGCACCCGCGACGGTCTGGTCCGACTCCGCGTTCTCGTCGTCGATCGTGTAGAGCTTCCCTGACCCTGGCTCGGACGCCCAATCATGGTTTTCGTTTCACTTCCACGAGTCACAAAAAGGAAGCATGAGAAGAACGTTGCTGGGCAGAGACAAGAAGAACGTTGCTGGTAAAACTAGGTATAGGGACCAAATTGGGTCAAAAAGTTTCAATTACCACCTCAGCTAGCCGTTATCTACGCCAGCGTGGCATCTCAGCGCCGTTATCTACGCCAGCGTGGCATCTCAGTGCCATGTCACTGCCGGCGGCAGTCAATTTGGCCGGAGATGTGAGGAGGGACGACCCTGGTGCAATTTTAACAAAGTCGGGGACAGAAATGGTACAATTGGTAAGTCAGGGATTAAATTGGTGCAAATCGTGAATCTCAGGGACCACTTTGGGGTTTAACTCGTCAAAATATTGAGTTAATGAATTATGTTAATAAATTTTACATAGTCGTCCAATCACATCTGTTCTTTTAAATGACCCATTCACACAATTGTAGTTATTTTTGCTGATATGTAATTACGTAATTAGATATAAGTGTAAAAACTAGTTTATATTACCAGTGCATCAAAATTAAATTCATATTTTGAAATCAAAAGAAAAATTTTTAGATATTATTCATTTTTTTCTTGAAAAATAACAAACTTTATCCTCATGATATTGATATCGAGGGCGTAAAATATAGACAATTGAAGTTGTTGTACATATATAACTCAAATTATGTTGTCAAGTTTCATTCAAGGCTTCCCTTTGTAGCCCCACGGGTTGTTCTTTGCCCAATTCCATTGGTCCCTGCACATCTCCTCTACGCCATATTTTGCCCTGAATGTAAGAGTAAAATAATAACAAACCAAGAGCGTAAATGGAAAGGTAACTGCGAGTTGTTTAGTGCAATGATGCTAATCTTTTAAATATAATTATCTCAGCCAATAAACACAACCTGGATAGTTACCAATTTGACCATGTTTGTTACTTGTAAAAGATATAAGATAAAGATTGCAATTGACTACTTACTTCCAACCAAGTTCTTTCTCAGCCTTCGCTGTAGATGCATATACCTCAGTAGCATCTCCCGGCCTTCTTGGACACAATTTTATGGGAATTTTCTGAAAGATTAAACATCCAATGGAAAATGAGAAACCTGTGAGTGCGATCCAATGAATTCATTCATTTGAATATTCATGAATGTATGTGGGGAAGTCCCACAATTACCTTGCCAGAAGCTTTTTCAAATGCTGCAACCATTTCAAGCACAGATGTACCTTGGCCAGTTCCCAGGTTGTAAGCAGTACAGCCTGAGTACAAATTTATTTACATCAGTATACAAAAATGCAAAACAATCGATCTATAAATAACAAAACACTTGAAATGTCAACAGTACTGCAGGGAAAAACAATATGTAAGGGAAGAAAAGGGGGACAAGGTGACCTATGTTATCCGATGTGAACAGCTTTCTCAAGGCAGCAATGTGGCCATCAGCTAAGTCCATCACATGGATATAGTCCCGTACCTAAATTCGTATATGGAAAAAGAAAGAAGGGTTAAGCTTTTTCAGGGAAAATACATATATCTCTCCCATGTAATTTGGTTTTATCACTATTAATTGCTTCTATTTACGCTTGTCCAGTTTGTGAAGAAAAATTATTCTTATTCTTGTTACAATATTATAACATGAAAAAGAAGTTGCAACGTTTGTGTGAATTTTACGAACCGCAGAGCCATCCTTTGTGGGATAATCATGACCGTATACATTAAGTTCGGGCAGCCTTCCAACAGCAACTTGTTGAATGTAAGGCATGAGGTTATTTGGGATACCCCTGGGATCTTCACCCAGTCTACCACTTTCATGGGCTCCAACTGGATTGAAGTATCTCAGTAAAATGATCTTCCACTCTGGCTCAGCCTTTTGGATATCTCGAGCAATTTCTTCAAGGAAAACCTACAATTAATTTATTAAGTTCAAGAGAGCAAACAATTAGGCCTAAAACAAAAAGTACGCATTTTCAACTCAGTAGTTTATAATTAATATTATGTAGCTAATACAGTAACTACCTTGGTCCGTCCATAGGGATTCATAGCCTGTAACTTGAAATCCTCCATGCAAGGTATCTTTTCAGGTTGGCCATAAACAGTTGCAGATGATGAGAAAACCATCTGTCCAAGAGAATACACATGCTAAGTAATAATCTTTGGTACCACAAGATCCAAAGAAGATATTAAACAGAAACCATCCCAGTTATTAGGGGCCTAAACCATTTGCAATCGCTTATATTTTAATTCAAAAACGGTGAAAGATTAGAAAATAGAGATAAACAAGTGATCAAGTTGAGCGTTCAGGAGTTTATGTTAAAATATAATAAATTTAAAACCGAACAAGTAGTAACTAGTTTTGTTTGATTCCAAGAAATGATTTGAATGATCCAACTAACCAAACTAAATTCTATTAATATTTGAGTAAAGTGATAAGTAAACCCCGGATAATTTATACTTCGGAAAAATTAGTCCCTAAAGAAAAAAAAAAGTACTAATAAAGTCCTCCAGGATAGGAGATGTGAAGACACTACCTCTAAATTAGCCCCTATGATTAACGTAGAAGGTCTTAATTTTAAAATAATTTGTCTGCGTTTGCTATCGTGGAAGCCTTCATTAATACTTTTTTTTCTTTTCCTTTAGGAATTCATCTGTCTAAGATGTATTTGTCACTTTACTCTTAATTTTTTATCTTCAGCTTCGTTTGATGAATCCAATCCCGACATTCCTATAAGTTTGATATACAATTCTCAAATATTATATGCAGAAACAGGGAAGGGAAGACCACATGTTATGAACCACTATTCATTGTTTCAGTTACACTCCAGCAAACAGATTCAAGATATCTTTGGCTTACATGAGGACATGAGGTTTAAATTGTGGATAAGACCATGTTTTAACGAAAATGACAACGAAATAATTGGCTAAGAAGAGACGAGAACCTAATACTTCATCACTTGGTACAGACGTACAGTGATATATGTATATAACTATATATATCTTCAATTATTGAAATCATTTTAAAAACATATTTTATTTTATTCTTTGAGCTTCTTTATATTGTTTCAAAGAATAAAAAAAGGTAAATTATTAAATTGGTCCCCTCCATTTTGGAATAATCTTGTTTTGGTTTTTTAAAGTTTAAAGTATTCTATTTATATTCAAATAATTTTATTTAGCTTCAGTATAATCGCACCGTGAGGTCAAAATTACACCCAAACTTAGGACACCAATTTAATACTTTACCCTAAAAACATAAAAAAAAACCCTAAACGGCCCCTGACAATTACCTCTAAAGACAAAGAGACATTTTACTTTTATGGGACTGATTAGCCCATATCTTAGTTTTTTTTTTTTTCCTGAACTAATCAATCCCATAAAAGTAAATTTTAGGAACTGGGTTGGTACTTTTTTGTCTTAGTCTTTTCGAGATAATTGTCACAGTCGGGTTAAGTATTCACTCAAAAAAAAATAATGCCGACTTTAATGATTCCTCTCCATCTTAATCCAAAGACTGACCTCACTTAGCTTGTATTCATTTCTATCCCAATTTGTTCCAAAGAAAATAGAAGACGCACCTTTTTGCAATTATACTTGGCCATAACTTCATATAGATTGATGGTTCCAACCAGATTGAAATCAAAATAGCGACGAGGCTTGGCAACGCTTTCTCCAACAGCTTTAAGAGCAGCAAAGTGGATAACAGCATCAAACCTGTTACATATGAAAAATGAAAAACAACGCTTCCACATATATTTTCGAAGAAAAACATCACAAAAACAGAGTCTGAATTCTAATGTTTCACTAACTTTGTTTTGGAGAAGAGTTTCTCCAAGTCATCCTTATTCCTGAGATCGCCCTGCGAAAAAGGAAGGAAAGGAAACATAAAAATTCAATTGAAGGCAACGCAGATTCAAAAAAAAGAGCGTTGCTCGAAGAAAACGATTGAAATTGGAACATACGAGGTTGAATTCGAGGTTCTGAGAGAGGTGAGGACCGACGAGCTCTCTGACCCGGTCAACAGCTTCCATGACGGAATTGTCGAGATTGTCAATGATTGAAACCCTAAAACCTCCCTTGAGGAGTTGAACCACAGTGTGAGTGCCGATGAAACCGGCACCACCGGTCACCAGTATCGTTTGATTGGACGACACCATAGTCTCTCGGAAAGAGAGAAGAAAGTGTTTTACTGTTTTGAGCGAACAGAGAGTGATTAATGAGAGCGATGGAAAAGAGAGAGAATGCGATTGAGGTGTGAGAAGGAGGAGTACGGGTTGTTTATAAAGGATAAGTAATGGGTACAGGAATCTTTAATGTGTGAAAAACAGTTTCTATTGTGTTCCCTGTATCCCTATTAATCCGTTTGATTAGTTTGGTTTGGCGCCTCTTTTTTCATCGTCTTTTCTTTTCTTTTCTGGTTTGTAATGCAATTCAGTTTAGGCTTTGCGGATTGGGTTTACACGTCAGGTCCCACTATTAAGTGCGATTCATTAATGAACTGGGACTACAATCACACTCCCATTCCCATTGGGATCGCTCAATTACAGCTGCACAACGCAAAAGCTTAGGATTACGTTAGATGTGTTGTGATAAGAATAAAAGTGGATATCTATTAAACGGTTCGATCTTTTTTATGATAAAAATCATGTTATTAAGAGAATTTTATTTATTTATTTTACAACACGTTATCAGCACGAGACTCTGATCAAATTTTAGAAAGACTCGAGGTAATAAATTTTCATTATGTCGAAGTTCTCTCATCTTGAATTTAATGCTCTTGATATATCTAGAAACAATTATTTATCATAGATACTAGATGCTGAAATCCATTTTGATTCAATGGATCTTGAAGATACTATTAAGGCTGAAAATAATGTATTCCAAAAGGATAAAGCCAAGGCCATTGAAAAATGAATATCTTACAATAAAAGATCCTGCAGATCTATGGGAAGACCTTGAAGAAAGGTATAATCATAAAATGACGGTGATACTTCCTCAAACCTGATATGAATGGACGCACTTGCGTCAACAGGATTTTAAATCCATAAATGATAAATGAATATAATTCAGCAATGTTTCGAATCACCTCACGAATGAAATTATATGGGGAAAGGATATCTAATAATGATATGTTAGAGAAAACTTTCTCGACCTTCTATGCCTCGAATGTGCTCCTGCAGCAGCAATATCGATAAAAAGGATTTAAAAAGTATTTTGAGTTAATTTCTTGACATTTTGTTGCTCGATGAATTACTTTTAAGGAATCATGAAGTGCGTCCAGTTGGCGCCGTCCCATTTCCTGAAGCAAATGCGGCAAATCATTACCCCCGAAGAGGTATGTGGCAAGGTTTTGGTAGCAAAAAAAATTATGGAAGGAAAAAGAATTATATTCACAAGAAATGATCTCACCAGAAGTGGGATAAAGAAAGAAACAATGGGCAAAAATAAATCAATTGAGGATCCTGAAGAAAATATTAGCTATTTAATCAATGATGGAATAGTTTAATACGTGAATTTGTTAAGTATTCATGTAAATAAATAATAAACTTTTTGTTAAGTTTTATTTTTATGCATCTGAATTTCAAATATGATATTTATGAATTTCAAAATTATTGAATGTGTATTTCTACTCATTTTATTATTATTTATCTTTGAAAAAAATGGCAAGGATATATAATGAGGATGTATGCCTTGTGGATAGTGCAAGTTCGCACACGATTCTTAAAAGTAATATATATTTTACCCATCTTGTGCTAAAAGAAGAATATGTTAATACTATTATTGGCTCAGGCAATGTGATAGAAGGCTCCAGAAGAGCTATAATTTTGTTTCCTGGAGGAACAAAATTCATAATAAATAATGCATTATTGTCTACTAAGTCTCTAAGAAACTTATTGAGTTTCAAAGATATTCGTAGAAATGGATATCATATTGAGACAATGAATGAGGAAAATTATGAGTACTTGTATATCACAACCCATGATTCAAATAAAAATGTTATATTAGAAAAGTTACCCTCACTTTCATCTGAGTTGTATTATACTAGAATTAGTACAATAAAATTAGTTATCCTCAATTAGGTTTTTTCTCATTGGGTTCTTTTTGACAAGGTTTTTAATGAGTCAGTTCCCAAAGGATATTCTACTCTTTTTCCTTCACTAGAGTTTTTTTCCATTGGTTTTTCTTTAGTAAGGTTTTAACGAGGCAATAATCCTAAACGGACATCCAAGAGGGAGTGTTGTGATAAGAACAAAAGTGGATGTCCATTGAACGGATCAACCTTTTCCATGATAAAAATTATGTTACCAAGAGAATCTCATTAAATGAAGGTTGAAAAATAAGCACTTCATGCATGTATAAATAAGACATAATCTGACGCCATATACACATGAACAATCAACTCTCTCTCTCTCACACACAAAACTTTTCTCTTCTCTCTTTTATACGTTACTAATATAATAGTAGTAAATATATAAGCTACTTCTATTATCATAATGAGATAATTATATTGGTGAATATTAATATTAGAGTTTTCTTCTTATATCTTATTTATTTATTTATTTTACAACAAGATGCGCAATTATTGAAAAATATATAAAACTAAAAATAAGTTTTTATTATCACATAAAGGATAAATAAATAAATTTGATTTAGATAAATCTTTTTTATAGAATATTCTCTTTTTAATTTTATTC
>NC_029787.2:105937393-105938628 GCF_000816755.2 Arachis ipaensis | reverse complement strand
TCCATAAGAAGAAAGATTTATAAATTTACATCTTTATCTTATAATTATTATTTATAATAAGAAAAAATATATTATTTATTCGTTGGATTAATTGTGATGTTAGTTGATTCTGGTGATAGTGTTGATTTTGTTTGCGTTATTAGAAATTATAATCACTACAACATTTTGGGTCTATGGCCATGGTTTTTTTTGTCACGGTAAAAAACCGTGACCATAGACCCTCTATAGTCACGGTTTTTTACCGTAACAAAAAAAAAGCTATGGTCATGGTTTTTAGGAAAAAGGTGACTATATAGTACCTATGGTCACAGTTTTTTAAAACAAGGTGGCCTAAAGGAGTCTATGGTCACGATTTTAGGGGGTGACCTAAAGGGGTCTATGGTCACGGTTTTGGAGGGTGACCTAAAAGGGTTTATGGTCACGGTTTTGGGGTGACCTAAAAAGATCTATGGTCACGGTTTTTCAAAAAATGATGACCTAAAACGGTCTATGATCACGATTTTGGGGGTGACCTAAAGGGGTCTATGGTCACGGTTTTAGGGATGATCTAAAGGGGTCTATAGTCACAGTTTTTCGAAAGAATGACCTAAAAAGGACTATAGTCACAGTTTTGGGGGTGACCTAAAAGGGTCTATGGTCACGGTTTTGGGAGGTAACCTAAAAGGGTCTATAGTCACAGTTTTGGGAGGTGGCCTAAAGAGGTCTATGGTCACAGTTTTTGGGGGTGACCTAAAAGGGGTCTATGGTCACGATTTTTTGAAAGGGTGACCTAAAAGGGGGTATGGTCACGGTTTTTATATATTTTTTATAATTTTAAATATTTTATATATTATGATTTATTTTAAAATATTTTTAGTGGAGTATATTTAATTTAAAATTATTATTCTATCCATCAATTTTATCAAAATATCTATTCTATCCAAATTTTTTTATAAAATTCTTAATTTCTAACTCTAATTCCCAAATTAAAAATCACAAACCCTAACCCTAAACCCCCAAACCCCTAATTTCCCAAAATACAAATCCTCAACCCCCCTCTTCACGGTAACACACGCACACACCCATGGAAACGCAGAGAGAGAGAGGGGGAAAACGGAGAAGGAAAGAGAGGGAGGAGGAATGAGATGGCACCGACGGAGCTGGCAGCCGCCGTCGCAATCAATGCTCGCAAGAAAGAGAGGGAGAGTGAGGGCAATCGAGCTGAGAAGAAGCAGAGAGTGAGAAGACACGAAGAG
>NC_029787.2:105934549-105936678 GCF_000816755.2 Arachis ipaensis | reverse complement strand
ATCCCAATAAAACCCTAATTCCTAATTTCATTCCTTTTTAAAACACACACACGCACGCTAAGAGGAAAAAGAAAGGAAACAGAATGGAAAAGGGAAAAATGGAGGAGAAGAGGAAGGAGAAGCAACGGAGGAGGAAGGAACGGCGCCGGCTGGGGGCCTCGCCACCGTCGCCATCGAGCACGAGGGGAAGAGAGAGGTTCACAGTAGAGTGAGAGAGAGAGCCAAGCGTGACAGAAGGAAGCTCGCGACAGAGATGAGAGGGACCGTCGCCATCACCGCTGGTGTGGTCGGAGTTGCCGTCATCCTCGATTGAAGGTGTCGTCGTCGTAGTGGAAGAAACCCAAAGAGAGAGATGAACAAGGCCCGAAGAGAGTGAGCGTCGCTCCTCCGCTGTTTCTGCTCAGCGTCGCTACCGCCGGAGTTCATCTCTGCCGCCACCATTGGAGATAAACCCAGTTGTTCTCTTACTGCCGGAGGTATTGTTGTCACTGTTCTGCCTCAATTATGTATTGTTACTGTTGTTGGCTCAAGTACTTTGGTAATATATACAACTATCTCTTCAAGTACTTTATATTGTTTTATGTGTCATATACTATGATGTGGATGTGTGTTGTATAGTGTGTACTAGCTATTATATGTGTGATGTATATATGTTTTAATGATATGTTTTATTTTTCCTAAGTTGAAGAAGAATAAATGTAGGTGTTTTTGTCTAATGTGACTTTACTTTGCATGTTAATGAAGCAGATGCTGAGCTTTCAAATGTTTAAGTGGCTGAAACAAAAGTTCTCGAGCATTGAGAAGAAAGAATAGCAATACCAGAAACAATCTATCCTGGCAAAGTCTAAATTGTATTGCTCTCACGCCTGTGGAACAATTTTGTTAATAGTGTCTACTTAGTGTTAGTGTATATATCATTGTATAAAACTAAGATTGAGACAAATGTATTTACTCAACTATATTGATATATTAGCTGGTTACTTTAATCACAACTTATCTTAATTGTTGATTATCATTTATTTTTAAATTTATTTTGTGATCATCATCATTTTGGGATGTGATTATGCTTTAAAAAAAAATTAAATCTCATAAAACAAAATAGGTTTTGGTCACGGTAAAAGCCGTGACCATAGATAAGGCTATGGTCACGGTTTTGTGGGGTGACCATAGATAAGCTATAGTCACGGTTTTAAGGTGGGGGTGATCATAGAAGCTATGGTCACAGTTTTAAGGAGGGGTGACCATAGAGGCTATGGTCACGGTTTTAAGGTGGGATCTATGGTCACAGTTTTAAGGAGGGATGACCATAGAATCTATGGTCATGGCAAAAACCATGATTATAGATAAGGTTATGGTCACAGTTTTAAGGAGGGGTGACCATAGAGGCTATGGTCATGGTGAATAGATAAGACTATAGTCACGGTGAAAAAACGTGGCCTAAAGTATCAGAATTTGAAAATTGAAACCGTGACCATAAAAATCGCGACCTTAGATAAAAAAACCGTGACCATAGACCTATGGCCACAAGAGAATAGGCCACGGTAAAAAACTGTGATCATAGGTCCAAAACTGTGACCATAGATCTATGGTCACGATTTTTTACCGTGACTATAGGCCTTTTTTTTGTAGTGTAATGGGAGTTAGCAAATAAGTGTGTGTTTGGATTACAGTTTGTAAACGAGAGTTTGCATAGAATTGATTTTGCAAACTTGATTTTGATGAAAAGTAAGTTTGTGTTAACGTGATTTATGTTTGGCAATCTTTATATTAAAATGGATTATAGTAAAATAAATGTTGTTTGGATTTTGCTACTCAAAATCACTTTTAGGAAAAAAATTACTAAAAGAGACATCAATTTAAATAATATTTTATATTATTCTATCATTTTATTTTAGATATTTGAATAGATCTTAGTAATTTATTTTATAATAAAAATATTTATTATATAAATAAACATTATTATTTTATAATAATAAAATAATATCTATCTTTTGAGAAAAAATATAATAAAAAATAAAATTATAAAAGAGAGTACGTACTATACATTCTATAATGTCAAACAAAAAGAAAATGTTCTATAATCTTTTTAGTACTTTATTACTCTTTAATTTATATCATTTTGGAATATA
>NC_029787.2:105930425-105933975 GCF_000816755.2 Arachis ipaensis | reverse complement strand
AATAAAAATATAATAAAGCACTAAAAAAATAACATCAAAATACTAAAAAAATAATATAAAAAATATTTATCGTATAATTAAAAAAATACAATAAAAATCAAAATATGAAAGAGAGTACTAAAAATAATAAAAAATAATTAAATTTTTTACCTTAGTAGTGATTGAAACAGATCTGAAAATTTTTAATAGAAAAAAAAAATTCAGAACAAAGAACATACACAACAAATGAACGAAGAACTACTGTGAAAGTTATGGTTACTTGCATCCTTTTTATAGAAGAGAATAGAGGGTAGGATTGGTAGAAAAGGAATAAATTTTTCACTTAATTCCTCCAACGGTAATCAACTTTCTCAACGTGAACGCAGAAGTAAGAAATTTTAGCTTCACGTGAACGTACGTTAAGAGGTGAAAGCACTTCTGAGTTTAGAGTTCTAACAAATTGCCAAGCATAAAAGTGGGACGTTCAAGACACTCAAACGGGCTTCTTTCTTCTCCAACGTGAACCCCAAACACACCCTAAAATGTTTGGGAATGATTGGGAGTAATAGTATTTTTCAATAGAAATTTTTGCTAAGGATATCTTTTAGCTTGAAATGTGGGTTAACGAGATGTTATTTGTGAGATGAATTGTATAGAAGCGATTAATCTTGTTACTATCACCAAGATAATTTTAAATTTATTGATCCATTAATGCTCAAAAATAAAGAATATCATGCATTAGAATTAATATGTTAACTTTGGTTTGATTATGAGAGATACAAATATAGTGACAAATACCATAACAAAAATAGTGATGAGATTATAATTTTATCATGTGAAGTTTTTTTTAAAATTTAAAAATAATTTTAAATAAAATTATCTTCTATTTAAATAATTTTTTTATTTAACTTATTTAAGTCACAAAAAATATTCGTTGGTGATGGGTTAAAAATTTTAATTGCTGACAAAACTGTTATTATATGATTGTGATCCGATGAAATCATGAAAAGAGAAGGGAGTCAGCGCAAAACAAAATAACAGAAGAACATGGGCATACATAATGAGTTGAGCAATTGACCGGCACAGCTGAATCCTTGCTGAAGATTCGAATATGAATATGTACGAGGTGACGTAATACGGCCAGCAAATGATATGGATAGGATAATCAATAGAAAGAAAATGGAACGGATAAACATTTTAATTAAATAAATACATATATTATTGGAATTAGTATAGACATAAAGATAATGGCATATCTGTAATGTGTCCCTACATGTGTTTTTAGCTTAGAAATGATGCGTATCGAATATCGGTTACCTTAGCCTATTCCCAAATCCCAAGAGATATTGTTCCGTGAACGAAAGCCTTTTCCCTTTGGAGAAAAACAATAACATCTAAGAAAACTTTGTATCTGTCTGCACTGTGTTTTCAGAGGTAAAAATAGGGCAACAAAGTAATTTACGTGATTTATAAGCATATAATAGGCTAACAGCGACTCCTATCAAAGCATGTATCTGATCTTGCAACGCTATATGAGACGACAAACCATGACATGTGAGGAAATAGGCCATATATACAGCATCTAATTATCCTCAGAAGAGGTGAACATGGCGCTAATTGGTAGGGACCATATTATTTGGTGAACATCACAGTGCTTTTTTGGTCAGGAACATCACAATGCTTGAGATAGGAAAGGAGAGGAACTTTTATGATTTTTTTTTTGGTCTGGACTTTAGCTGATTATTGCATTTGGTGGATTTATCTTAACCTTATTAACGGCCCATTTTCATAGAGAAGAATATTTTCTTTATCTGAATACAGAAGAATTCAACCTATGATGGAAGTTTTTTTTTTCCCTAAAGTCTATTCGGCTTAGCCCAAATGAATTTGATTATATATGATTTAGAAGAAAAAACGTTCTGACCAACAAAAAAGAAAAGAAAGGGTTTTTTTTGTTGGATTTAGGCATTGTCCAAAACCAACTCCCCACCCAACCCAATACTACAAATATTTCATCCTCAACTCCAATACATATTCCAAGAGGAGAAAGTATGAGGAGTCAATGGAATATAAGACTCATAGAATAGTATCTTCAGCCACTAATTTTTTTTTTAAATCGTTCTTACAAATTCGACTCTAAACAAGGAGAAAAACAAAGAATTTGTAATTCTTACAAAATTCACGAGTTTTTAGCCACAACAATTATAACTCAAAATACACCAAACATACACACTAAAATAATCCACACCAACCATGCAACACATCATTAAGATCATAAGAAAAGCATTGTACACAATTATTTATAACAAAAAAAAACTATTGAAATTATGGAGCGCTGCCAATGCAATCAAAATGAACACCACCATATTGCCATGAGCTTATTAGATTTAAGCATACCATTCACCTATGACATGCATGTCTCGGTCTAGCTATAGCCACTGCACCCAATTGTTATTATTGTCTCACTAGAAGGAAAAGAAGTTTGATGATGTAATTGGGGCTGCTTGGCCTCCTAGAGTTGTTTCTTCTGTGTAGTCTCTTTGTTTGGGCCTCTGTCCCCTCTGTTTAGAAAAAAAATAGATCAAACAAACAAGAAAGACTATGAAGGTGAGACTATTCTAAGTCATAGTTTACACTTTACACGGCATTGGATAGTGAATTAAACGAACGAAACTTCCCTGTCCAAAAAAAACGAATGAAACTTCCAAGCAATCTTTAATTCTAGAAGAGCTCGATGAAAAGGCATTGCGTCTCTATACTTTTATCCACTTTACTTGTTTTCAATTGAACAAGATATTTTACGTTTTATCTGTCCAAAATTATTTTTTTTTTTTGAGAATAATTTTTAGCTAGATATCTTTTCTTTTTTTTTCTTTCTTTAAAACAAATTAAAAAACCTCGTCTCGTGCGTCTATATTTTGAAGGGAAAACAAACTCGCATTGTGAAGACTGGCGTTTACATTTGTCATATTAATCATGCATATTTTGACTGATTACTTAGTGTGTGTTTGGATTTCAGTTTGTAAACGATAGTTTGTGTAAAATTGATTTTGCAAACTTGATTTTGATAAAAAAGTAAGTTTGTATTAAAGTGATTTATGTTTGGTAATCTTTATATCAAAATGGATTATAGTAAAGTAAATATTTGTTTAGATTACACTACTCAAAATTATTTTTAGATAAAAAATTACTAAAATAGACATCAACTTAAATAAACTTTTTATATTATTCTATCATTTTAATTTAGATATTTAAATAGATATTATTATTTAATTTTATAATAAAATTAATATTTACTTACTAAAATAAAAATAATATATAAAAATTGACAAAATATATTTTTATATCAAAAGCAAAAATAATATATGAAAAATATATCAAAATATATTTTATTAAATTATATTACTTATAATTTTTTTAATACTCTCAGTACTCTTTTATTTAATACTATTTTAAACTATAAATTTTTAATTATTCATGACTTTATTCTTAGTTATAATTAGTTTTTAATATTTTATTCTTTTTAATAGGATCAATAATTTATATTATAACAAAATTATAATAAATTAAT
>NC_029787.2:105916081-105928140 GCF_000816755.2 Arachis ipaensis | reverse complement strand
TATTTAATACTATTTTAAATTATAAATTTTAATTATTTATGATTTTATTCTTAGTTATAATTAGTTTTTATTTACTTTGTTCTTTTTAATGGAATCAATAATTTATATTATAATAAAATTATAATAATAAATTAATATACAAGAATTACACTTACAAATTTTAATAAAGTCAAATAAAAATATATTTTTTATACAAAATTAAAAGTAAAAATTTAATAAAAAAATATAGTTATATATTTGAAATATTTGAATACTAAAGAGACTACAAGCAAGGAAGTAAAGGATAGAATTGGTAAAACAAAATAAATTCAATCCTAAACGTTATTTTTTTAACGCAGAAGCTACAATTTCCAACTTCTTATGAACGTACGTTACGAACCTGAAATCACGTTGGCGGCCTTGGCGCGTTTAAAAAAAAAAAAGACATCCAAACAAAAAGAAGAAACGTTAAATGCACTCAAACGTGCTTCTCTTCCTTCTAACGCAAAACCAAATACAGTACTATTTGTTCATTTATACGTGTTGAGCGCACATGATTTGACCACGTCTGAAAATGTGTGTGTTTAGACTTTAGCCGTGTGCAGATTTTCCACATATAGTTGATCGTATCGCCGGTGAATAATTTGGTTGATTAATATTGCCATCTCTTCTTTTTTCAACGGTAATGCTGGAAAAATTAATAATAATATCACCATCCAAGATTCATTATAGAGCAACAATAAAATGTTCAACACACGAATTTCTCAGCCTTGGCTTTGGCTAAATTAAATAGTTTGCGATAATCACGGCAAAACTCCTTTCGTAAATATATAAATTCAACAGTTGATTAAATATGTATTTTATTATTGGAAATTAAAGTGAAGTACATTTTTATACACTAACTATGGTGGCCTATATGTTGAACTTTCCAATTACATTGCTTGTTGACTAGTCTATGATTTCATCATATTATCTTTCAAGAACACGGCATCGATCGTCACAAAAAAAAAATCCTATATATAAAGCACAACCCTCTTGCACTCAACTGAAACCAAACTCAACAATAATAATGGCCATAACCAAAACCCTCTCCATCTTCCTCGTCCTCGCCACCACATACCTCACTGCCGCCAGGGCAGCACAGTTTGACATAATCAACAAATGCTCCTACACCGTCTGGGGCGCCGCGGTGCCCACCGGAGGCGGCCGGCAGCTTAACTCTGGCGAAACATGGACCATTCAGGTTGCCGCCGGCACGACCGCAGCACGCATTTGGGCCCGAACAGGGTGCAGCTTCGACGGTTCAGGAAACGGACACTGCAACACCGGCGACTGCGGCGGTCGGCTCCAGTGCAGCGCATACGGCCAACCACCAAACACGCTGGCAGAATTCGCCCTAAACCAATACAACAACCTGGACTTCTACGACATATCCTTGGTGGATGGTTTCAACGTTCCGATGCAGTTCAGCCCCACCTCAAACGGGTGCACGCGCTCTATTAGCTGCACTGCCGACATCATTGGACAGTGCCCTAGCCAGCTGAAGACTAATGGCGGCTGCAACAACCCTTGCACTGTTTTCAAGACGGATCAGTATTGTTGCAATTCTGGTAGCTGCAGCGCCACTGATTATTCAAAATATTTTAAGACTAGGTGCCCTGACGCATACAGTTACCCTAAGGATGACCAGACAAGCACGTTTACTTGCCCCGGAGGAACCAACTACAAGGTTGTCTTTTGCCCTTAAAACCTCCCCTACACCGCCGCTAATTAATTATGTTAATTAGCACCTCCAAATAAAGGGCCCACTTTGTACGTCTTGGGCGTATATAAATCTCTGTCATTAACATAATAATTAACACATGGAGTGTTCTTAATAAATTATTCATGGTGACAATAAAAGATTAAGGCTGTCAGGCTGTGTGTACATTTTCATTGTCATTACAGTTAGTGTTATTGGCATCCTTCAGATAATTAATTTAAATTGGTCTAATAGTTAACTTTTTAATCCGTTTTAAGTAAGTGTTAGTTCGAATTATACAGTCCTTAAGCTAAGGACAAGCTCTTAAATGGATACTTTCTAATAAAATCGAAAGAATATATAAAGAGTATGCAAGGATAATAAAATTCTAAAAGAATAAGAAAAAAAGATAAGAAGAATATTATACTTTATATTTTTTTATTGATTGAATTGTATTATGAAGATAAAACTAAATATATATAGAGCATTGATCTAAGAAAGATAAAAGCAAGTAAAGATAAGATAATAACAACTAAAGATAAGATAAGATAAAATAATAAAAGACTAAAATTATAACTAAATTTATGTATTCTTTTGGGCTAAATTTGTGGGTGACTTCTTTATTGTTGTGATGGGCTAAGGTAAAAGAGCAGTTTAATACGCCCCCGCAAGCTGAATCCATAGCTTGGATAAATTCTGATGAAATTGTTGAGGAAGACGACGCGTCTGACGTGGTGACGCAGAGGGAGATGCATGCGGCGGAACTACAGCTGCCGACGGCAAAAATATAAAAGGAGATGCTGTGCTTGAGCAGCGATATTCAAAAGAAAAAAGAAAAAATAAGCGCGTAGAGCGCAATAAGATTGATCTTTAAAGGACGCGTATGGCGCAATAAGAGTGGTCTTCAAAGGATGCGTAGAGCGCGATAAAAAAAGAGGGCACATGGAGCGCAATAAGAGTGCATATAGAACTGCTAAAACAGATGCAGATTGAACTGCTGAAACAGAACGCAGACGCTGGAAGAAGGTGCAGGAAGAAGGCGCAGATAGGTCATAGTAACTATTCCATGAATGATAGTTGTTTCCTATTAGAACAGGTGTAACCAAGACTGATGTTGGATTTTTACTTGGATGGACGTAATAGAAAATGGTTGAATTTTGAGCTAAATTAAAAGATTGATTATTCATCGTGGGAGGAGGTTGAAAAAGAAGTAGGGTGATTTTTCACCGAAAAGATGATAGCTTATGTATCTTCTTCAAGGAGGATATCAAGGCTCTGATATGCCATAATAAAACGGAAAGAGTACATAAAAAGTATGCAAGGATAATAAATTGTAACTGAATATTCTGTTGGCCTAAATTTATGGACCACGAGACTTCTTTATTGTTGTCATAGGCTAATATTGATTATTTATCGTGGGAGGAGGTTAAAAAAGGAGTAGGGTGATTTTTCATCGGAAAGATGATAGTATATGTATCCTCTTCAAGGAGGATATAAGACTATGATGCCATAATAAAACGGAAATAGTACATAAAGAGTATGCAAGGATAATAAAATTGTAACTAAATTTATGTATTTTGTTGGACTGAATTTGTGGCCATGAGACTTTTTTTTTTTTGTAATTCAATTTCATGGAATATATCGAGAGTAGTGATGGGTGCATGCGTGGAGTCCACTAATAATGAGGAATTCTTTCTATATATGACTAGAAGTGATACTGTAAGGGCTGCCATGGAAAATTATGTTGGATATAGTGGAGTGAGTGATAACATTTTCCATAGAGAGAGAAAGGAAGAAACAATAAAAGCTTTATTGAAGGCGACGATAATAAGTTATGCATTCTTGATGGATGTGCGAAATCCTCTTTGTTAGTACTTGGTGCTTTATTGAAATAATGAGGTTAAAGCAAGCTTGCCGTCAACGTTGCTTAGCTTGAATGCTTTGCATCCGGATGGATCGGAAATTCGGAATCGATAGTCCAGAGCCATCAATTATGAGTAGGAAAAATCATAATGCTATTTGTTGAATTAAACGTTAATGGACGTGAATGTCCCAAATTTTAACTAAAGAATTAAATGGCAAATATGGAAAAGCAAATAATAGAGCCTCGTTCGTTCTCATTAGCATCACATGATGATTCCTAATCACTCGCCTTGGAAACCGCTTAATGTGTTGTTAGCAGGCATAAAATAAATAATAATTTCCGCCATTTTATCTTCCCAGATGATAGTCTCTCTCCCCGTAAGCCCATAATGCCGCAAGGAACCCTTGAAGTCCTTCTTGTTAGTGCCAAGAAACTTGAGAATACTGATTTTCTTTGTAAGTTCATCATGCACAAACATACATATACAATTATTACATTTATTATTTTTACCCATATATGAAATAATGATGGAGCAGGTAAAATGGACCCCTTCGTGATCCTCACATGCCGTACTCAGACGCAGCAAAGCAGTGTTGCATCAAGTATGTATGCATGTGTCTACTACTTGTTAATTAGTTCGTTTTTCATTCTAATTACTTACATTATTGATCATGCAGACCAGGGAACGAATCCAGAATGGAATGAGACGTTTGTGTTCACCGTGTCTGAAGGCGTTAAAGATATCCATTTGAAGATCATGGACCAAGATCTCGGCACACGTGATGACTTTGTTGGAGAACTTACGTGAGTATATATTGCATGCAATAACATACATTTTCTTTTCTTTTCTTTTAGATAATTGTTAGTGGGATTATTGATTCAAACAACATCCCTGTTATTACAAGTTTAATTCTAGTTTTGATAATTTTTTATAGCATTCCACTGGCTTCGGTGTTTGCTGAAGGAAGAGTTCCACCCCATTCATACACCGTTGTCAAGAATGACCACTATTGTGGGGAGATTAGACTTGGCCTGAAATTTACGCCCGATGTATATTCTTTATTCAGCTTTCTCTCTCATATCAACCACAAGAAAATTTCAATTTAAAACATCGTAAAAACAAACCCTTTGTTACTTGATTATTCTTCTTCTATTAACTTACATTTGTTCACTAATGCAGCAAAACCGTAATCGGGGTATGGACGAAAGTTTTGGTGGATGGAAGGAGTCTGCTGCTTATTACTGAGACCAAATATTTTTGAATTCTTTATTAACATTAACATTAACATAATTTAATTTCTAAACTTGTACCACATGAGGATCTTGATATTAGTTGGCCATTGTAGGAAGTTTATTTTGAGTAGAATTAGTACTATACGCGCTAAATTAGTTATAATTTGGTGGCTTCATGTATGTAAATCTCTATATCACCAATGAAGTTATAATTTTGAAAATGCATGCATCCATTCTAAATGAGGCCATGCCTATCATTGCATATTTGCATTTGACTTTTTATGTAATAATCGAGATTACATCAGTGGACATACCGAGACAGGTAACTTAAATCTGCAATGCAAAACGACATTGCGATTTGGGAGGCACGATAAGACCTAATGTGAGTTTGATTTGAAAGAGGGAGGAGAGGTTTGAAATATAAAGGTTATACTTAATTTCATTTTAATCTTTCCCATCTCTCTCTAACACAGTAACACTCCAATAAAACCTCACAACATACCCTTAGATAAGAAAGTGGCAGTAACACTCTAAACAAGCAGAGTGAGATCTTAGGATGGAGGCAATAAGCTTAAGGATTTGACAGCATTTGGTAGGAGAAGTAAACAATACTACACAATACAACATAGATACAATAGTTAGATAGCTTAGCGAAGGATGACAAGATCGGAACCTGCCTGCTTTACCTACCTACCTGCCTAGACATTTTCCAGAAACAATGCAGAGCACCAACCAAACTAGGTCTTATGTTCATAATGTATTCACAAATGTCACCATCAAAACTAAGAAAATATGGTGACAATCTATAAAGTACAATCAGTAGCAATATTTCTGGGGCATGCATCAAATCTTTTACTAGTTTACCTTGGAAAATGATTCTGGAACTGAGAATATTGATTTTGAGGATCAACTTCAGGATAACCTCGCTGGCTCGCCTTTTCTAAGGGTGGAATTGGATTGCTACGTGATGATTGTTGCCCCGGCATGGAATTCACTCCTATGTCATGGTAAAATGAGAAATTACTCTGAGAAAAGCTGGAAGATCCAAAGTCAGGAAACAATGAGCCACCATCGATCTGGTTATGGAAATTTGGAGGTTGCTGTAAATTATTGTCCGCTGATGTCGCACCTGTAAGAGTCTTAAATGCAAATTCAAGGCATGGATCAGACCAAGAATTTGCAAAGGAGGCACAGAACTGTGACTTAGAGTTATCATGGTTTACAGTTCCAGTTTCAACCAGAGGTGGCCCGATTATAATGGATTCACCCTTATGAACCTGTGCACCTTCCTTCAATGGCTCTTGGTGTATCACTGTATGATGCATGAGTGGCATTACGTTTCCAACTTCACTATGTAAAGATTCTCCAGCTAAATTCCTTGTGTAGCCTTCATCACCATAAGGTTCACTAGTTGTAAATTTAGGAGCATTCTCTAGTTGCCTTGGGAATGGTTCTGCGGGATTAACCATATTAAGCTCTTTCTTGCTCTGGGGTTGGTTTGAGTTATCATGAGCTTCTTCACTGGTTATCATCACCCCATGCAATTCAGTATTTGGTAGGTAATTAAGATCGGGAGTTATAACAGGCAAAATGTCAGTGGCAGGATGAAATAGCACATCGTCAGTAAGAGTCTTGAATGCAAATTCTAGGCATGGATCTGACCAAGAGTCCCCGAATGGCACTGGAAGCTGTAGCTCTGATCTCTCATCACCGGTATTTTCAGCTTCAATAACTTTCTGCAATTGTTCCTTGGGAACAGTTGGGGCATCGCATGACTTCTCACTCTGGTTTGATGATTCTCTTAGTACTTCTGTTTTCAAACTATGAGATGCATGACATGTAAGCTTGGTTTCTTCCTCAAGGTTAAGATGGTCAGATGCCCCATCAATTGAAATTTCAGTAGCAGTTGCAGGTGGTGGTTCTTTTCTTGATTTTCTAGTGGCATATTCAAGAGCTCTTCCGGAAGGCTGTACCTCAGGTTCAAGGCCAGCAAGTCGCTTTGATACTCGCATAGGCACTTTAAGCTCTTTCTTCTTTTTGGATTTATTTGAACGTACCTGTGGGTTTCCATCCCCGCTTCTTCCAGTAACACTGTCAACCGATTTCTTTTGAATATCAGTTTGAAGAACTGTAGTGATTCCAGTAGTATTAGGTCCATTCTCAACTAGTAACATACTCTGCAGATTATTAGTTGCATTTTCTAAGCTTGGGTCAGACGAAGTGTAGTTGAATGCCGACGACACTTGGGGTTCTGATTTCTCATCATACATTTCTTTACCTCTCAGTTTCTCCAGTTGATCACCTGTAATAGGTGGGGTTTTATAAGATTTCCGTCTTTTATTTGCTGACTCTCTTTTTGGCGGTGCACAATCTGCAAGCTCTGCAGCTGACACACCCTCACGTTGTTGCAAGTCTGCACTGATATCAACTTTTGACCTTTTGCGACCTTGTTTGGGGGTCTTTTCACAGGATATGGAATTATTCGTCTTCATGTCATCATCAAATCCACCAAGTTGCTTCAAAACCTGGGAAGGACTGTGCAGCTCTCTCATATTATGGAGTTGTGGTGAAGATTGGCGATGCACATTGAACTCCCCCTCTCTCATCCTATTCCCAACATGCTCCTCTTGCATATCATCTGCAGAAATTCAGTCCAACTTCAGCAAGGAGCAAAGTTTATGATTCTTTTGAGAATTCATTTTCTTTTTTTTTAATCTTTCTTTTTCTTTTTAGAAAAATGCATCAAAAAATATAAAAGAAGCAATGATGAGCTACCTGGATCAGACATTTTTTCAATTTCAGAAAGGTCTTCAGCACTATCATCCTCTAGTGAATGCATCTTTACAACAGAAATAGGAGCAACCATCATCATTCCAGATTGGATGTTCACATCTTGTCCTTTTCTTGAGCTGTTGTCATCTATCAGTTCTAAGCTGCTTTTATCAAATGTTGCTCCACCTGAAGTTAGAAATGTATACAAGTGGGTTTCATATGTGAATGACATAATTCTCCACCCTATTAGCATTATGAATTTGTTGAGCAATTGATCAAGAAATCCAAATATATGCATGCATGACTTCTTACCAGCAGAAAGCTGTTGTTCAGGTGCAGACTCATTCAGTTTGTGTCTTTTACCAGCAGGTGATGGCTAGATCCAATGAAAGCAGAGAAATAACTAAGAATTATTTTCAACTTGATTTCTCACATGCAAAAGTCAAACAATAAAATAACTGATTGGAAGACCAACGTTATATAGCATGCTTAGATTTTAGACAATTAACGGCAAAGGACATATCTGGAACATACATATGCAAAAGGGAAACACTTCATGAAAGAAAACATCATTGTTATCTAACACTAGAGACGTAAATTTATCATTAAAATGTCAATATGGTTGAACTCTTGCAATATGTCACAAGTCTGACATGATTGAAGAACCCTTATATTCTTTTTAATCTTTTAGCAGTTCAGAGTTGGCACCAATAGAAAACGGGAATCCTAATAACAGAAATAATAGTAAGGTGGTACTCATAGTGATTAGCCAAAAAGCCTTACAGTTAACTTGTCTCCATCCTGGATTCTTTTTCTAGAAGGCCTAATATACCCAGATGCAAGATAACGCTGTACATCCCTCTTGGAACGGAATGCATGGCCACTTACTGGATCTTTATATACCTGTTGGAAGTATAAGTATAATGTATTCATAATTTATATAAGCAACACAATTTTGGAATATTATCCAATCATAATTTACATAATACATGGGACTTATTGCAGCCCACCTCTTCAAATGGGAAAGGAGATAGCTTTTTAAGGGGAAGAAAAACCTTGATTTGAAGCAAAAAAAAGAATGTGGTTGTACGAATATCCTAGCTTGTATATACTTAAATAAGATGTCTTTAGGGCAGAGGGGGACAATGAATCTTGAATCTCTACCAATCATTGAATGAAATGTCATACCGGATCTTTCCTGATGCCGTTGTGGTTTTTTCTAATTGTTACTTCTTTTATCCACCCAGGTGGTAGATCCTCTGCAATGGATTTCTCAATCGCAACCTAAAAACAAAGCAAAACTATGAAACTATATTTTTTAAAAAGAATTTTACAGATACAAGTACACATCTTATTTCTTCTAACAGTAATCACTGGATTAAATCGAGGTCATTCAGTAATCAATATCAAGAAACTTACTGTGCCTTTTGTCTAAGACACGTGCACCAGACGGCACCAACGGCAGATACCCCAAGTGAAGAAGAGTAACAAAATCACACAAAATGTGATGCAATTTTAGAGGCAAATACCAACCAGGGGCTAATTGTCTTACAGTTCATAATATATAACACATAATCTTAAGGCCTAAAGCTGATGCAGCCATTTCCAGTAACAGAATAGCTTTTCATTATGTGTTGTACATTCTTCCATGATTTAAATTTCCTTGATTATGGTTGTATGTTCATGTTATTTATCATGTCCTGGCACAAAGCCCAAGTAAAGAAGAATCAACAAAACACTAAAACTTATGCAACTTTAGGGGATAATTCATAGCATGAAACATACAATTGTAATTTGTAAGGCTTCAAGTGGTTGTGGCCATTCTCATTATCCGACTAGCTCTTTCACTATGGGTTCTGCATTCTTTCATGGTTTATTAATGTATAACTTTGTCTTTATTTTGGTTGTACTTTTATGTTATTTACAATGCCATAGTCCTTTGTACAGAGTTAGACACACACAAGAAGAAGAAGAAAAAGAGATTCTGTTAAGTGTACTTGACACTGGCTCCATTGGTTCATGAATAGTTCTTAATTATGAAAATTATAACTCGTGTGTCTCACAGCAACATAATGAATGCTGATAAGAAAGAAAATATGATAAATTGACGGTAGAATAATAGAATTCACCCGAAACCAAACTAAGGATATAGGGATACTAACGATGCTTGGGGACCCTGTGGCCGGGGATTTCGCTTTCTTCTTCTTCGGAATGCATGTATTGTCCTTAGGTTCCAGATATCGTAATACAGCAGGTTTGGAGTAGAATGTGTATCCATTTAATGGTTCAATGTAACACTGCAACAAGAAAACAGTTTAATAGTGAACAATAAGATGCACTACTGATGTTGACAGGTACATAACACATTCATTCAGAGACTTCATTAGCAATTTCAAAGAATAATTAATAGATGGGAACAGAATAAGTACAATATGAAGGATAATACTGCATTATAGAATTAATCTATCTAAGCATTAATTGTTAGTCCAACAAGGCAACAACAAAACAACAGAAAATAGATTACCACCATTTGCAAATAATTAGGATATTAATGTCAAAAGATGTCTCTAAATCCAGCACAGCAATTTAGGATGACTATTTGAAGGCAACACTTCAGAATAATCAGATTTCAGAAATTATTCTACTATTATGAAACTTAGTCACGTTTCAAGGCCAGAAACCTAAGTCCTGTCTCCTGTGTAAATAAGAGTTAGTGGCAATGTTTACCTTCTCAAGACGGTCCAGAAAACAAGTATAAAGAAAAAAAAATAAAGAAGACGGTCTAGAAGTTGCTAAAGTTCCAGAAGATCTCTGAAAAGAATATCCAAACAAGTAATTTTGGAGAATATATGTACCACCTTATATCCAGATCCCGTAAGCGAACCAGTTTTGCGAGTTCTGATATCCACAGTCCACCCATCAGGTAACCACTCAGGGCGATCAATAGCTTTGTCTACAATCTGAAGCTGTCATGCATCAAGCAAGTGAAAAGTGATAAAAGGCTAAAAAGCTTAGCTGATTGGGGGAATATATTACTTAAAGAAACAATCCAAATTCAAATTCAAAATATATACTAACTTGTTGTTCAGGTGTGCATTCTGCGTTACTGCTTATCTGGGTATTTGTTTGTTCAGGCGTTTCGGTATCAGGTTCGGCCATCTTCAGAAGGCAAGTTGGATCACCAAAGATTAATTGATATACAACTATTCTATCATCCCAACAAATTAATTCAAGATAACACCAACAGTCAAAGGTAAAAGTCGCCTATATGAATTTTTTTTCTTCTTCAGTTAAGAAAAAGTGTTGATGAAAACTGAAAAACATTGAAGCAAGTGATAATTAAAATTGAAAAGACAAGCGGTGAGGGTTAGCGGTGAACTTACGGTGCCGTAGTTTAGGGAATTAGGAATTGGAGGATCTGCAACTGCATGTGAACCTGTTTGTGCGTCTGAAACCAAAAGAGCTTTCAGTTCAAAGGATGTGTCTTCAATCTCTTAGTTGAGTATTGATGCCAAATGCCACTAGTACAATTACAATAATATATCTATCAATTTTAATTTTAATTTAATATTTAATATAATTTTAGTCCAGCCCACGTGTTCCTCTCAATCAAAGATTGAGGTGCAACTTCCTTCGCACCTCTTTTCTACTTTCCGCTTTCAACCATCTTAATTGATTCAATTAAATTAATAAAAACTCGTGTAGTTGAGTTTCAAAGTCTAGGAGTGAGCTGGTCCACGGTGCGTTTTAGTCACAGTTAATTGTTCCCGAAAAAGGAGATTCTTTTGGATAATTTGCATCAATTACAGCTGAATGTGTTAATTTTATGAATTAATATTCGTTCTTGTTACGTTAAATTAAAGAATTACTCTACTTGCAATATTTTTCCCCTTTTTCATATTTCAGTTAATAAGTTCTGCATATGTTGAAGACTTGAAGTGTTTTTCACTTTTTAAAGTCCAAAATCGTTGAGTGTAATAAAAATGTAAACTTGTTTTCATCAAATTATTTTGTTTTCACCGCCAATAAGTTCTCAGTGTGGGCCTTCCACGGTCCTTATTGGGTGTGATGGAATTTTGTTTTTGTTTTCGTAATTCTGGACCCTCATTGCAGTCTTAGGCTTGAGAATTGGTTTAGGGGTGGCAAAAATAGTTCTTCTTCGCAACGAAGTAGTCTTCCTCTTGTTAGGGTAAAGAATATTGTAAACAATTAAAAAAAAAATCGAAATACGGGGATCTTTGCAGATATTGCTTCAAATGGGATTCAAAAATAGAATTTTTTTTCTGCAGAAATAGAAATAGGAGATGAAATTCTTTCAAGACAACTGCGAGACTCCGAACCGAATAATACGAATTTATTTAATTATCCTTAATATCTTAGGTATTACTATAAGTATTTTAATAATCTCATGTATTATATATATTTTTTGTATCAAGACTTATTTTAATTTTTTATATTATGTTGTGTTAT
>NC_029787.2:105913135-105915982 GCF_000816755.2 Arachis ipaensis | reverse complement strand
CATATGATGCAAATTAATAAATATACTATAAATTATATGTTTTGGTAAATAAAATAATTAAATTATTTATTTAAAAAATCCTATTTTATAAGAACAAGTAAATTAACTAAAAACTAAAATAAAAAATAATTACTTTTGTCCACCGTTTAAAATTACTTATTTATTGCATTTTGAAGATGGTGGTAAGCTTAGCAATATAAAATTTAGGATTCATCAGTTGAGAACAATGATTTATATAATTATTTTATTACTTCATATATTTGTGGCCTTTTCAATTCATACGAATATATTTCTCATAAGTTATGATTTTAATTTTTAGTTATTCCTGAATTTTTTATTTGCCTTTACGGTGATTAGTTTAGCGATGAAAATTCAAGGGTTCACCATTTGAAAAAAAGAGTTTGTATCATATTTTTATTACTTTTTATATAATTTAAAATATGACCATAAATAATTAGTCTTTTTATTTTAGAATATATGATTTAATATACTAAGTGTAACACCCTAACTTTTAGTATTTCATGATCGCACTAAAAGCAAGGCGTTACTAACCTAATACATTTTATTATCTATGTAATATTGAGCCTTTACGCGTAAATCTGTCGATGGTTTTTACTAAAATTTATAACATTTCCAACAAGAACAAACAACACATATTCACATACTTAATATTGATAATACATTGTAGTATTACATACAAAAGCAATTACAAAATCTACCCTTCTGAATAAAACTCTAACTAACGAGTTGAGGGGAAAACAAATTCTAACAACTCAACTCGTAAACATATTCTTCTGTGCTATCGCCGCTTCGCACCTGTAGCTGAAAGGGGGTGGAGATAGGGGGTAAGAATTGGGGAGTTCTTAGTAGGGTTGGGGTGTATAGTTATATCCATTTTATATATACTTGGTTAGCAACAACAGTCAACAAAGTACGAGCCAATTCAGCAATTATAGAACACAGAATCCAATCACAAGCACACACAATCATAGAAAACACACTCACAAACAAATATGCGCAAACAAGTATGATGCATGTCTATCCCTAGTGCAGGTAATGAGCTCATCTGTCGGCTTCAACTCGCTCCCGACGTAACTCAGCAACCTTTGTCTGAGTTTGGTTTCCAGTGTCATAACCTCTATAAGCAACATCTGTCTTATAGGTGCGACTCTCTTGAGCCGATGTATGCAAACATAACCTCTGTAAGCAACCTCTGTCTTACAGGTGAGGCTCTCTCTGGCCAATGTATGTATCGATAACCTCTGTAAGCAACATTTGTCTTACAGGTGCGACCATCCCCTGAATTGGCCAATGTATCTTTGGAAAGCAAATCTCAGTGGACTCACCACCATATCTCTGCTCATTTTCAGCAGGTACACAATCATTTCAACTCATTCTTTCTTTCGTTTCTTTTATTCCTGCTCTCTGTTCTCCTGTGACAGAGGTTCTTTTTACTTAAAATATCCTTTTTTTCTGTGCTTCTTTTTTTCTTTTATTCTCTTTCTCATCTTTCTCTTTTATTTTTCTTACTTCTTTTCTTTCTATCTTCTTTTCTTCAATCTTTTAACTCCTTATCATAACCCAACTTCATAATCTTCCCTCGCCTTTCCCTAACTGTCTTATGGAAAAGAATTATAAAGTACTTTAATTAAGTCTGCGTTCTCTAAAGCTTTTAAGATCACTCTGTTTACTCTTCCCTGACTTATAATACTATTAATAATATCTTTACTATATAATATTCTTAATAAAATAATAATAACAATAAAATAAGATATTTTAAATGGTAAATAAATAATATTTATATCTATTCTTAAAAACTTAGTTTCGTAAAACTTTTATTCTTCAACTCTTGCTATCTATGTTTTAAACCTCAAACTCTTAAATATTTTATTTTTAACTCAACATCTTTATAAAACTATGTTTGAAGCTTCACTTATCTCAATATTTATAAAAGTAACCCTGAATTTTTATAAAATACCCATTTCTATCCATGAACTTTATTTATTACCTAAAATACCCGAAAAACTTATATAATTATAATATTAAACTCAATCTTTTCATAAAAATACAAGTATATTTTCTCAAAAATAATTCTTCTTGGTTGATTCTTCTCTTCACCAAAAATGAAACCCTCCTTATTTTCTTTTTAAAATATACATTTAAATCTTAATCCGTTTTTAAGTTTTACGGTTACCGATTTTTCACAACTTTTAATTTAATTTCTCGGCCATTGAACCTCATCTACTTTATTCAAAAACTAACACAATGACAGTCCCAAATCAGCCTCATTATCATAGTTTGGGCAGCACAAACATGACCAAATCACAAGCTTAATCACATATAATAATATATCAACAAAATTCAATATAAAGTCAATAAAACTCCATCAATAATCCATCATAACAACCATTCACTTATCCAATACAAATTTAATCGGTGAGAATTTACCAAAACCCTACCTCCGTAAAAAATGAAAATACTCGAGGCTAAGGAGAAGCTTTCTGATCGAGCTGTTGAAGAAAAAAATGTCAGAAATCATCTGTGCCTCCTAAAACTCCAGTTGGTCGAACTCAAAGGGTAGGGGAGCTACGTCACTGTCAACTTTCACGATCAAATCTGGCACTAATGTGTAGAGAAAGAGGATACGAACACTTTTATCGGATTAAATTTTTTTATTGAAGTTACGGATCTCAAGAATTCGAAACTGGAAGTTTTTGGAAAGTTCACTGTTTCTTTCTTTTCTCTCTCGGTGCTATCTCTCTTGTACCACCCAAAAATGAAGCATGCAATGCTAATTAGGTGCTAATGATCATGATTTATGAAAAAGGTTACACATAAGACATAAGA
>NC_029787.2:105905495-105911712 GCF_000816755.2 Arachis ipaensis | reverse complement strand
AAGTTCTATGGTATAGATATTAATTTAGTATCTACATGCGTAGATAATTGGTGGTAAGCTGTGGTGATGACAGGTGGTATAGGTAGGGGACAAATTGTTCGGGGTTTCAGAGAGGTTGCAGGAAATGTTTATAAAATCACGTGAGGGGAGTCATAATTAGATTGTATAACTAAATGTGATAATGAGTAATTAATTTTGGGTGTTTAGGGGCCAAGCCTTGGCCCTTTTTTTCGTTCTTGGACAAAAATATTTTCTTTTTGGTGTCATAGGCCTTTACAGTAAATACCCAAAAGAAATGGATCCAGGTCATTCCCAACCCCCCCTCGTGACCCAATCATTCATTCATTCATGTAATGGAGAACACAGAATCAAAGAAACCCTTGTCGCAGCCCTCCGCCTAGCCCTCCATGGTTGCCGCCTAACCCAGGTCCTCAGCATCGCCGCTGTCCTAGGTCCTCAGCTCTGCCGCCATCCCAGGTCCTCAACACTGCCGCTTCTTCCTCTATCGTCGCCGCCTAACCGAGGTCCTCCATCGTCACCGCCTGACCCAGTAACTCGGCAGGTCCTCTTCGGCTCTTCATCTTCGTTGGCTTCTCGGCACGGACCCAGGTTAGTGGCTTCTCGTCTTCATCTTCACTGAGGGTTTGGTCTTCTTCTTCAAATTTTGTTCCATTTTTCTTCAAGTTTGCTTCGGTCTTGCTTTGCATTTTGGTTCTGAAGTTTGGTTCTTCAATTCTTCTTCTTCGGTCTTTGGTCTTGATTTGAAGTTTGATTCTGTCTTGTATTTGCAAATTTGTATGTATGGTTCTGAATGCTCTGTTACTCTGTGAAAATTTGTATGTATGGTTGCTAATGATAGAAACTTACTTTGCTTCTAATGGTGAAAATTTGTATATTGTTGAATGCTGTAAAAAGAATTTGAATGTCTCTGAAGTACTTGGATTATTGAATTTGAATGTCTCTGAAGTCTGAAGTAGTGATTTGTGATTTTGAATATCTCTGATTACTTGATTATTGATTTGTGTTTTAAATCTGAAAATTTGTGATAAATGATAACTGATTTGTTCTGCTGCTTTTGCCGTTTTTTTTTTCTCAGTAAACTCATAAGCATTGAACTGTGCCGTTTTCCCTCAAATTAATTTTGGTTCATGTGATTTAATTGGTGTTTAGGGTACAAAGTGAAAAGCTGTTTTTAATTGGATTTGCAAAGTGATTTTTGGTTGACTTTTTATTTAACTTGGTAATAGTGTTTATGATAGGGCTGAATGATGGTTGTTCTTTCTTGCCTCTGTTTAGTAATGTTTATTGAAAATTTGTACATTTTCAATGAATATTTGTACATTTTCATTGCTATTATACTTGTTCAATAAGTATCTGATTAATTATTATTCGAATGTTGTGGTTAAAATTTTTATCTAGTTGATGATTTCTTTACCCATTTTCTTTACTTGAATTTGTTAAGTTGATAGTGTGTTAAATTGGTTTGCTGCTGCCGTTTTAAGTTGCAAAATTTTTTACGGTTTTGCAATTTCAATTTCCGGATTATCTATTCAGGTGTTGTGGTTGTTTATTTGTTAAATTGTTGTTGTGTGTACCTATTGTTGTGTATAATCATTGAGTTGCCATTTTCTTCTCAAATGACTAATTTGCTGATTTGGTAAATTGTTGTTATTGTGATATTTGAGATTGTGGTTGGCTATTACTGGGTTGCTGAGTTTTTCTACGAAGGTCTTATTCTTGTTAAATTGTTCTTGTTTCCATGCATAACTTGTCCTTGTGGTCTATAGTTTCATTAGGTTTGGTTTTGAGATAGCTTTGATGTATTTTGGTAATTGTGATGTCTTTTAATGAGATGCGGCCCAGAGTAGCCTTTGATTTGGTTTATATATGGTTGACGGCTTAGAACTTGCTTGTACTATTCAGATTCTGCTAACCCTACTCAGATTGAAAAAACATTCTCAGTTTCTATGTTTGTAGGAAAAATTATACATTTACTTTCTATTATACCTGTTCCATAATTATTCGATTAATGATTATTCAAATGTTGTGTTTTAAATTTTCGAATGAATGATGATTTGGTTATTGATTTCCTGGTCTTGAATTTGTTAACTTGATAGTTTCTTAAGTTGGTTGGCTGCTTCTGTTTTAAGTTGTTAAATTTTTACGGTTGTTGCAGTTTGTTAATTCCTGGATTTTCTATTCAGGTCTTGTGGTTGTTTATTTGTTAGGGTGTTGTTGTTTGTACCTGTTGTTCTCAAATTATTACTTTGGTAATTTGGTACTTTGTTGTTATCGTGATATTTGAGATTGAGATAGGCTATTATTGGGTTGCTGAGTTGTTGAATGAAGGTATTCTTTTGTTTAAATTGTTCTTGTTTCCATGCATAACTTGTCCGTGTGGTCAAAAGTTTTATTATGTTCGGGTTTGAGATAGCTTGGATGCATTTTTTGGTAATTGTGATGTCATATAATGAGATCTAGCCCTTAGTAGCCTTTGATTTGGTATATATATGTTTGATGGCATGAAACTTGGTAGAGGTTAAGGCGTGTAATTTTATAGCAGAATTAGTTATTATTTTGAAAACCAACTTTTACAACTTAATAGATGGAGTCCTATGGTGGGATGGGCAAGGCAAAAGGTTTGTCTCCGGATGGAAGTGAAAATGAGTTATGCCTTTCAAACAACGACGTTGTTGACGAGGATGACTTAAGAAAGGTTAAGTTTTTGTCAGATGAAGATGGTCGTGAATATGGAGACGTGACTGGGTTGAGTGCAGAGGATATAATGAAAAAGGTGTTTCGAAGTGAAGAGCGTGCATATGAGTTTTATTGTTGGGTAGGAAAATGCAACGGATTTGGGGTTCGTAAAGGAGACTATGCAAAGGATGAAGATGGGACTGTAGTGAGAATGAGGTTCTTCTGTAATAGGGCTGGCCTAAGGGATGGAAAACACTACAACAGACTAGACAGGAAGAGATTCCATAGGCCTGAGACACGCACGAATTGCCAGGCCCTGATGTCTGTATACCTTGATAAGGGTATCTCGGTTTGGAAGGTTCGAAAAGTAACCCTCGAGCATAACCACGAATTGATACCGAGGGGAATGGTTCACATGATCCGAAGTTTCTGGGTGATATTGGGTTCCGCAAAGGCCCACATCGATGGAATGCATGCGTATAGGTTGCCGACGTCTAAGATACTGGGGTACATGGCTGGGATTGTGGGTGGTTATTCTTCTTTGGGTTTTACCAAGAAAGACGCATAAAACTATATTGATCGGTCAAAGCGTGCAAAGGTGGTTGATGGAGACATGAATGCTGCTATAGTATACTTGGAAGGCAAGGCAGCTGCTGATCCCATGTCTATGGCCCGGTACAATTTGACTGAAGAAGGTATGTTGGAAAACATGTTTTGGGTAGATGGTCCTAGCAGGGTTCATTTTCAACACTTTGGAGACGTCGTTGCATTTGATTCGACGTATAAGAAGAACAAGTACAACAGACCCCTTGTCATATTCTCAGGTTCAAACAACCACAAGCAAACAACGATTTTTGGGTTCGGTTTGGTTTTAGATGAGACAATCGGTTCATACAAGTGGATGTTGGAGAACTTGTTAGAAGTCATGTGTGGGAAGCTGCCCTCTGTTGTTGTGACTGACGGGGATGAATCAATGATCGCTGCAGTTAGGGAAGTGTTGCCCCGGGCAACCCATAGGTTGTGTGCATGGCATCTACATAAGAATGTGACCTCGAACACCAACGAGCAGATGTTCCGTGATGTCTTTGCCAAGTGGTTGTATGCCAACATGGAGGTTGAAGAGTTTGAGGGTGAATGGGCACAGGTTGCTGAACAGTATGGGTTACTCAATAAGTATTGGGCGTTATAACTGTATGAAAAGAGGAAGATGTGGACAAATGCGTACTTGCGTTGCAAGTTTTGCGCTGGGTTTCGCACGACGTCTCGGTGTGAGGGCATCAATTCCCATCTAAAAAAATTTTTGTCGTCGAGGCACACTATTCTAGAGCTTGTGCAAAATCTAGAACTACTAGTACGGGAGTACTAGAACAATGAGCTGGTTGCACAGTTCAGTTCAATGTACGGTGTTCCCGTTATGACGACCTGTCTTGATCCCGTGGAACAGTTTGCTGCATCGGTGTACACGAAGGTCATATTCACGCAAGTCAAAAAGGAGATTGATTCTATCTCGGTCGTTAACTTCGTAATCAAACGACGGGTCTCAACAACCATGGTGTACATGGTTGAGGAGTATGGATTCCCCGGTCAAAATGTGGTGGCATTGTACGATCCAAAAAGAGGGAGGTTGGTCTGTCGATGTGGATTTTGGGAGAAAGAAGGTTTTCCTTGCAGGCATATGTTTTTTGTCATGAAGCACGAGCACCTAAAAAGAATTCCCGAGCGGTTGATTTTGAGTCGATGGAGGAAGGATGTGAAGACAGTCAACGAATACACTGAGAAGACGGTACTAGCTGATGAGCAGGGTTTCTTGTTGAGACATGGAGCCCTGCATGCTGCTTCGCAGTGGATTTTGTTCGTCGGATCTAAAAACGACAATCTGTACAAGAAATGCATGAGCAGAATCAGGCAGATATGCTGTGATCTACAAGTACGCAGCGACAATGACACGATGGATAAGAGTCCGAATGCCGCCTGCGATGTTCGAGATCCAACTGTTGTGCGCACCAAAGGGGGACCCAGCACACGTGGACACAAAGGTAGAAAAAGGAAGTGCACGAGATGCAGGAAAATTGGGCACACAAAGAGGAGGTGCACTGAGCCACAAAAAATCTCAACCTCGACAAAATATAAACAGTGTCCCACCAAGGAAATGACACTAAGCAAAGTTGAGGTACACAGTTGTTTGCAGTATCTCTATTCACTAGTTAAATAGTTTTACCTCATTGCATCAGCAACATTATGCTCAATTTTGTTGTGATATAGGCTGTTTTGCCGAACTTTAACCTGCACGCTGATCAAGACAAATGGTTAGAAGAGGGAGACGATTGTGGCATGAAGCAGGATGCCGGAGCTTACGAGGGATGGGACCATGTAATAGGCACAGCGCAAAGCCAAACCAGGAACATCGGCGGAGTGGGTAACACCGTGGACTGGAATATAGAGGTAATCAACTTGTGGCTTGGTAATCTCACTTTCGATTGTTACTCGTAATCTAATTTAAAATTTGCATAGAACACGCTTTATGGAAGGGATTGTGTTTGGAAAGTTGTTGATGCTATTTCATGGAGCTTTTTGTATTAGGATTTTATTGTTATGGAACATGCAAATTAGCTCTATGTACTTGATTTTGTTATGCTAATTGTTGAGCAGAAGTAGTTACTGTGTTTCATTTACCTTGAGTGAGTTTGGATTAATGTGAGGTTCTTCGTTGTAGGTGTTGGAGATATTGCGGTTGTTACAAGATCGCTGCTGAAAGTATTGACCACACGGTGTTCTTTGATGAAGGAAAATTTTTTATACGTTACCAAGTGTATAAGGGTCCTAAATTTCCTTGGTTTGTATTTCGTTAATCTGGCTGATGCTCGGAATCGTGCAGCTGCATCCAAGTTAGCATGAAAAGTAAATTTTCTCGTTGTTATACCTCCATATATTGGATGAAATAGTTTTGCAGTTGAAGGCAAATTCAAAGACAGCAACAGACCTATTTGTTATCCATGCAATTTATAAATTTAGTTCCATTTACCTGTTCCAACTTTTGCTTGCATTTTAACGATAAAGAAATATCAGATGATATAGAATCTCTCGGGTCTATGAATTTGTATCTCCAGGGAATGCATTGCAACTTAACGCGTTGAGAGAAATAAAAGTTTTCACAGATTTGTTATTAACCACGAACACGCAAGCACTGATTTTGACGTCGCCCACTTGGAATATTAAAATTTGCCTTTCATATCTTTATCCTTTCTTCTTGTAATAGTAAACATTTCTCGACTATACATTCATTCCATTTATAAGGTTCACGTTTACAACCGCCTAGTAATTGTGCTTATGCCTTCAGGCTGATTGAAATTTCTATAACATGTACTGTGTTAGTTATGGTTTATAGGGACATTCCATTTTTTACATATCTCGACTATAATTTCTTTCCATTAGTTACATGTGTTTTTTAATTATGGTTTACATGATATTTTTAATTATATAACAAGATCTTTGTATATATAAAAAATGTTATAGATAATTC
>NC_029787.2:105886650-105905416 GCF_000816755.2 Arachis ipaensis | reverse complement strand
AACATATATAACTAAAAGTTTAAGGATAATACAAAACTCTAATAAATCTATAAAGACTAACATAATTAGCGCTTAACTAAATTAGAAAAGTATCCTGGCTAGACTTCAAGGGATTTAGTGCAACAGGTTTCATTGATGTTAGATAAAGCAGGTAACTTAAAATCCAATACAAATTATGAACCCTTCTAACGGGTTTAGGCCATCACTTTGGCACGTCTACCCATTTTAATTACCAATGGCGGTAGCACAAAATACAAAATGCTATACTGCATGCAACATAATAATAACAAAAGGTTGTATTCAATGGGAGAAGGAATGTTTGGAATGACATTAACACGTCAGGAAAATGAAGTTCGTCATCACCAACGAGCAGGGTTCAAAAAAATAAACATCCTCTAATATGTTACT
This sequence comes from Arachis ipaensis, assembly GCF_000816755.2. Taxonomy (NCBI): domain Eukaryota; kingdom Viridiplantae; phylum Streptophyta; class Magnoliopsida; order Fabales; family Fabaceae; genus Arachis; species Arachis ipaensis. The sequence goes on along the minus strand of NC_029787.2, from coordinate 105,905,008 downwards.
TAGATGGTCAGGCTTTGGCTGCTCATGCTGCCGGCTGTTGCATCCTCTAGCCCGCCATCCTTGGTGTGACACCCATCGGTGTCGAAGTAGCTCTTCACTAAGTTATCCCAGAAATATCCTGCCTTCTGACATACCTCCTCCCTCTTAGGGTTCGACTTCGACATAACCAGATCCACAGCCAATCTTATCCGAGTTTCATTGTCAACCCTCTATAAACAATAAAATTAGCAATTGAGTTACTTCTACACAGGTTCATGGGTTTAGGGATTTTCCAAAACATTTTGCATCACACAATTACTCGTAAGTCACAAATTCACATACACATACGTAATAGAAACCAGGAAGCAACATGCGGTCGGGTTAGGGGAACACTTATGCATACCTCCAAGTCAAAGAATCCCCATAGATATGACAGCTCCATCCATTGAGCAACACAGATGCCACAATCATTGGACATTGGTGCTTGTTACCTGTCACAGGCTTTGAAAATTTGAAATCCGTGACTTGTGGTGGTTTGCTTTCTGACCTATCATAGAACTTTCCTTCTCGCAGCAATTGTTGGATGTACCTAGCCTGCAATGCCAAATGGACATCATACTCAGGTATAGTAAATTTAAATAATGGCACTCATCTTTATTTAGTAGAACACAAGGGATTGTCACGTGGTGAAACTACCACAAAATACATCTGCTTGATCCTGCCGTCACGCATATTTTGAGACTTCAGAGAGTCCAGATAAATCAGGGATTCATTCTGGATATCGATGATCATTAGGTACCAATGATGATTTAAGTGCATCGGTACATAGATCTGGGAAAAAAACTAGTTTAACATTTGGCAGGGACATATATAGATGGATCAAACCGCAAATCCATTGTCCTGTGGAATACAGGGGTGTACCTTCGTGAGATCATCAGCCCGGCCCATGTAGTGTTGCCAGATGTAGATAATGTCTCCTGGCAGAATGCGACAGGATTCAGGGCCACTTGCTGCATTATCGATATGATCTGTTAGTTTCCAATATGGCACTCGTGCTTACAATATACATAACAGAAGTTGGAGTAGTTGTTAAACAGTTGCTAAAACACCGTTTAAACACTTAATCTAGTCTAGCATGGTGAAATTAAAATTAGCAGACAAACGACATCATTCGGGGTTTAGGCGACATACTGCGAATGTCGTCGGAAGCCACCAGATGTGCCTATCTACTCGCTCATCAGTCAGCATAGTAGCTAGCAGAGTCAGCACCTGCACGAAGCGTCACAGTTGATTTCTAATTGTTAAAACAAAGCTTATCAATACAAACGATTAAACTAAGACAAGTAACAGTGAGTGGACTAAATGTTAGTTCAAACAACTTTACATTATCCACAACTTCGTCTCCCAGTCGCAACGTCCACAAAGCTTGCCTGTCTCCCTAGCAGTGTTCGTTGGGGATCAGCACCTCCCTGCAAGGGTTGATCAATCGAAATTAGAAGTTGTTAGAAAAAAATTATAGCAAAGAATAGTTGGAAAAAATAGCAGCATAGTAAAGGTGAAGAAATTCACTGGGACTTCAGCGTAAAACTAACAATATGTGAAATATGAGGAAGGAGTCATAATTAAACTAGCAGATGGGAGGAATGCGGCAGATGTACGCAGAAAATTGATTATACCATACTTTAATCCTGGGCCGAAGCCCAAGAAGGCCCCAAAAGGTTCAGAGGAAATTTGAAGGTCAAAGCATGGACGTTTTGCAAAGTGTTTACTCCTTATTTCATTAATATTTAACAAGAATTCAACTATGTTATTATCATATATCAACTAGGCTGTGAGATTCAACGATATTTAAGAAATACATTACAAGAAATTGTTCATTGTGGTTATTTATAATGCATCATTTTAGTAATAATTATATAGCTTACAGTTTTCCAAGGGACTTAATGAACCTTTTTATCTTTATGGACTTAGATATTTAAATGGAATGGATCACCTAAATTCCTAATGTTTTTGGGATGTAGTAATTGCAAACCGAACCATGGGCCTAAGGCCCAAATTTAAATAGCCCATTTCTTAACCAAATGGATTTTTTGGTGGCCAAAAAATGCATGCTTCTTTGACTTTGCCAAAAACTGAAAAATAAGGGAGGGGGGGAGCAGTTGTACTAAACTTTGGGAGATTGACCAAAAAACAAAAAAATTTGGGGAAGAGCCATGCACCAAATTAACGTTGTTACTACCTAATAACTCCTTTAAGTAATGAGCTAATAAGAAATACACAATGCTACACGGATGGCTTATTGTGATCCTTCATGAAAGAGTCTGGTTAAAAATGTCTAATGAGAAATGAGAACACAAATCTAAGATGCATATGGTGATGGAAGTTTTGGTTTACTAAAGCACCTTTACGAACCACCAGGACATGCAAGTAAGAACTGAAAAAATCAAACTATTAAAGTAAATTGACGAATGAGGGGGACGTACTTCATCGAGAGCCTCCGACCGAATACGTACGTAGCGACCGCTAACTCAACAGCCATAAAGTTGACACTAGCGGGGGGACGGAACACAACGTCAATACACTGCACAGTTGTCCGGCATGATATTTTATTTCTCCAACTCATAAAGATCATGTAAACTCCACAAAGGCGGGAACTAAGGAAGGTTATAGTACTTACGTGTGGGAGGTCTCCACCATCCATGAATCCCGATGCACCCACTCGGTAAAAGAGAGGGACTTTGTTACCACCGTGGGCACGAATGGTGTATCGACTGGAATCATTACCAGAAATGAACTCTAGCCGCCATTAAAAAAATTTGTCAAATGAATCCGGAAAACAAAGAAGCATTAGCTCGTGATAAAAAAATCTATAGATGTAAAAAACCTCGAAATAAAACAGTGTTCCAGTGAGAGACCAATAGTGAGTCCTTGCAGCATTGCTACCTTGAGTGGTTATTGCTTAACAGTGCTAGAATGTGATGCAGGCATTGTACCCTTTTTGTAGTCAGAATTTTTTGCATGGTCGAGGTTTGTGTTTACAGCATTCATCCCAGCGCCGATCTTGGCTATAATAGCATCGACGTCGTTAGTAACAGCCACCGTGTCGACATCCTCACAGGCCAGCTTCGACTTTCGGTGAGACTCCTTCTTTTGCTTCTTTGTGTCGTGCACAGCAATACCTTTAGTTGAACCATACTTCTCCTGGTGCGTTAGTGGCCTTTCTTGTCCTTTTGCATATTCTGACCACAGTATCTCCAGTAGGGTTCCGTGACCATCGACCGTACACTTAAGCTTCTTAATCTCCTCTGCCTGAGTTTCAACAATAGATCTAGTTGCTCCATCAGATCCAAGCAAAATCTGGAAACCCAAAGAAAACAAGTATCAACTAAAAATATAGACACACATTTGAAAGATAAAATCAACTAAAGAGATCCATTTGGAAATGATCATTAAGCAACCAACCTCACGCACTTTGTTGAACACGTCGATGATAGGATCATCCGAGGTGGAAAATACCTCCTCAGTCACAGTCGGCATCTGCTTTGCCTCTTCCACACCGGATTCATCTTTCGAGGTCATATGAGGACCACCAACATTCAGCAAAGTAGCCTTCCCCTTGTTTTTCATGTCTGCCTCCAACAATGTAGAGCAGAGAAGATTGCACCAACGTAATTGGCGCCAAGTTCACACGGGCCAACTAAAGAGATTGCGGGATGCAGTATGATGGAGATATGCCTTACCTCATATTGAAAAAGTTGAGGTAATGGGCTTGTAGATGTTAAGGCCCAAGTGTTGTAGGTTCATGAGAAGAAAGGCTTGGAGTTCTACAGAATAAACGGTCTCAAAGAAGCATAATTTTGGATTAGACAGCAAAAAGCACTAAAAGAGGTGCATTTTAGAGAGATAAGGTTTGAAATCTCGGATTTTTGCTTTGCACACATTTCGAGGTATTGATTATCTGATGTTGCTTCCAAAACACCCTTTCCTACTGAAACACTCTTTTCGAGTAGAGACTAATTCATTGGATGCAAAAGTCATCCATGAGGCCCAACTTGCAGGGCTGACTGAAAACCTATATTTGCATCAGCTTGCCACTACATGTATTGCCATTCCATTATCAATTTTTGATCCGTTAGTTTTTCTATAAACTAGTTAGCAGAACCACAACCTTATGGCACGGTGATTTTCACCCTCTGAATTTAACAGTTTGCTAATTATGGAACGTCATTCTAGCTAAATTGTATACACTGATCATGTAGACATTAACATAATTTAGTTTCGTAAAAATGTTGGGGATGAAGCAGCATATTAGAAAATACTAATTTCTTTTGACCAAAAACTTTGAATTAGTGTACCACCATGAAACAGAGTTCCCTCGTTAACATGGAATAAATTGTTATTAGGCAAAAATTAAGAGACTGTCTTGTGTTCCATTAATTTAGATATTACTTGTGCAAGGAGTTGGATACTCGTGCAGTTTAGAAGCAACTTAAATTGTCATATTAACACCTGTATCTAACCCCAAAATAAAATGGCATAACATTAACGACTAGATTAAATTTAAGCCATTACACAAATCATGAGCAACATAGCAGCAATAATATCAGTTTCAATCGGATATTTGCCAGCCACCCAAGTAGTCTAGCCCGAAAGAAAAAATTAACAAGTACAGCCAAATTACTAGTTCTAAATTACACTAACATAGAAATTCCAAAGCCTGGCATACCTCCATCCGAACCATGCATTACATGATCAGGCATGCACCCTATTCCTCTAACATCTCCCTAAACATTTCAATTTGTCCAGAAAGTTTCTTATTTTCTTTTTTCTAGTATATAGATTCTCTCACTCAATCTACCTACTTCGTCATCCCTCGACTGATTCAAACGTTCTTTGAGGCGGCCCAAGATGCGATCGTTGTAATCATGAATGGAATAACCAATAGCCCCAAGAATTTTATCAAGCATTGTGAATGAAACTTCTTGACGAGCAACACGTTTCTCATAGCACAAAGGACCATGAGCCACAAGATCTATACCTCTGCTATTATAAGGCAGAACCACCGTGAATCCAAATAGCACACGCTCATCATTCATGTTGATTTCCTGAGGAACAAAAAGGGGAGAACCAATTTTAAAAAATGAGCATGCCTACATCAACATCAACTCCATGTCTTCCACATACACGAAATGATCTTCTGTCCCTGTATCCGTAACTGTACGAGCCAAACCAAGTTATTGTTTCAGAATAATGCACATCTACAACATCACCATTACTCTGCCTTTACAGGAGTGCTACAAGAAAAATACTTATTCAAGATTAAAAATAATATAAATGATATTCCTGCTCACCAGTCACTCCAGTAGGGTTGCTGCCACCACTACCATCTCCAAAGTCCAAATTGTCAACTGCCATGAGGACGGAAGAAACTTTCTGACTCGAAGGGAGTGAACAGAAAGTACCTTCTAACAATCTTGACGGTCTTCTTCTCACCGGTTGAGCATGTGGTGTTGGCCGACGAGCGGGAGGAGATGCTGCACTACGCAGCCAAGCCAAGGCTTCCGACAGATCATGGAAGCCACGGTGTTCATTGTTCCGGAACCCGTTCACCTGATGCTCGCATTCCTCCCATGACCTGTAAATGCCTGGGACACGACCTCTTCGAACGGCATAGAAGGAAAAACGACCAGCTTCGGTCGTCATGACCATTAACACATGCAACTGTGGATGTATCTTCAAAGAATACAGGAAAAACGAAGAGTGTTGACACCACTATGAAAAGTATGAGGAAAGGATTTTATGATTTATGGATATATCCTTTAACACCCCCTCCCACCGGCCCAACCAAAATCCACGTGACTCTGATTTCACATTCACCCTAAACTAATTTTACTCACATAAAGATGGTAAAAACAACTTTTTTTAGTTGTTTGTTTAGCCACATTTAAAAATATGCTCTATGAAATATAAATTAGTAACAAAATATTACTTATAAATACGATTGAATCAGCAAATAAATTAAAATATAATTTTATAAATTTTAAAGAAAAGTTTTAAAATTTTAAAAATTTTAAATAAATACTAAANNCATAAAAACAAAAACATAACATTATAAAATTTATAAATAATAATAAAAAGTAAAATAATATAAACAAAAACAGATACATTAGTATTTTTATGTTTGTATAGTTTAGTTATAGTTAAATAACAAAAAGGTAATTAGAATTAAACAAAAAAAAATTAACCTAAAGTTGATCCGCCTATAGAGATCCAAATCATAACAAAACAAATCTCATTCCAAATAATAACAATGATAATATAATACGTTGTTATCATAACACAAAAAATAAATATATGAAAGTTTTTATTTTTACTTGCATTTCATTAAAATCATGTTCATTTTTTTAGAGTAATATTTAACTCTTTGCATTGATTTTTTGGCCTTTTCTATTTTTCGATAAATATGACTTCTCTCAAAAATTCTCAAGCAATTACAGCAAAAACATTTGGCTAATATTTTATGTGGTAAAGTCATACAAAAAATACTAGACAGTGAACACCTCATGTAATTTTTACTAGTTTTTAATGTAATTTGGGTACATGATGCAACTACTACTCAATTGAATAGGAAAACAGGATCTTTGCTTTCATTTTTTTTCAAATTCTTTTTTTTTCTTAATAAAAAACCAATATAAATGAATCAAAAACTAATTCAAAGGGCATGATAACAAGATGTTACTTTTTGGACACGGTAACTAAAAAAATTAAAAATCCTCAACTTTATTCATTAGGTAGGTAATCATTATATGTAATAGATTACATTCCCAACACATTTCAATCTCAAAATAAATATACATAATGTTCACTGAAAACACTTAGGACCACTGCTAACCCGTCCTTTTTTTAGTTTCACTGTGATTCGTGCAATTGGAAAGCTCATCAAGTCCTCATCGACTCTTCCGTAACCCACCCTAATCTCCTCTACTTTTTTTTTGTGACCTAATCTCATCTACTTGAACCCAGAATATATGCTACATGCATCATTATGACAACACCAAACCTCCCACTAATAATAATAAATAATTGATATTTTAATAATTTCACCCATTTTATATAATTCATTTAGATTTTATGTTTTTAAAAATTTGTAATAAGAATACCAAATGTTTAATATCTTCGCCTTTTCATGGATAACTTGCTAAAAAATGTTATTAAATAATAATGTGAGGTTATCAAAAATATATTTATTCTTTTTTATATCTGTTTTTTACAATTTTTATATAGTATTTTGTTTAGTACTCTATTTAAGCATAATTATTATTTATTGTTATAACATCAAGTTAATATTTTTTCAATAAATTAATAATAACCATAGTTTTAGAAGTGAACTGCTGTTTGAACTACTTGGATTATTAAGTTACTGAGTCTCTAGTCCAACTACAAGTCAATGATTGAACCGGTTCACCCGTTCATATATAGATAAAAAATAAAAAAAATACTCAAACATTTATAATTACCATAATGAATAAGTATTTTGTTAATCTCACTGTATCATGTTTGTCGTTGTTTTCTTCTAATATTAAAATAACTACTGTTTTCATTTTTTAATAATTTATTAAGTAGTTCATATACATTATACTACTATATACTACAACTATTTTAATAAAAACAATCATAAAAGATATTGTATACTTAAGAAAAGAAAAACTAGCTAACATTATAATTATCACCTTTATAAAAATAAGCTTAATCTAAGAATGAGTGACTTCAAAACTTAAATTAAAACAAACTAGATAGGAGTAAACTATTTTATGAAAGATATTTACATGTATTAACACTTGCAAGAATGTTAACAACAAGGTCAACGACAAACCTAAGGAAACTTTGGTGAAAACAAATGATTGCTAAATACTTCTTGCGTACGGTCTAAGGCCTTCGAACATGTCATCGTGTTCTCTCCTCTGGGCAACTGGAAAAATGATATGGAAAGAGGAAATATTCTTATCGGAGCCTGCTACCGACTTTAACGAAACTCATTCGCTGACCTTCTACAACAATAGAATGCATACTGTTGTCGGAGTTGCCTTGACCCAGTTGACTCAATATATAAACATTGCAACTTGTAGACAGTGGACCCTAAACCTAACAACAACTAACCAACACACATCTCTAAAATGAAAAAATAAAATTTACAACTAACCAAGATAAGATAGCAATAATAACAACTCAAATAAACAACAATAAACATAAATAACCTCAAATTGTATTAAAGAAAAATGGAAACTCAACTCGTGTTCCTAAACTAAAAATAGTAAAAAAATAAAACAATACACTAACAAAAAAAACCAGGTAATCTTAGATGGTAGGAGCTGATAATATAAACAATACTCAACTAAAACGGGATCAAAAACTAAAATTAGAGGGAAGTTAAATTAACACACCCGAAAACCCTAAAACAGGATGAAAACTTACTTGATCCGTGCTTCGAATGCTTCAGAAATTATTTTGTTCGGACCTAAAATGAGATTGAAATCGCCAAAAAAGTGTTCGTTCAGGCGAGTCACATGCCAGGGGTCATGCGTATGCGCCTATGATGCGTACGCACGGATTGAGGATGAAGCGTACGCACCAGTTGGAGAATTTACAGTATTTATTTTGTCATGAATCATCCATATTTGCATATTTTTTCTCTAACTTCCTAAGCCATCATAACCTTCTAATACTTATATCACTTAAACAAACATATCAATGTATCGAATGGAATAAAAGTGAATTAAATTTGTCAATTTTAAGCATGAAACGTATTTTCTTTTTAAAAAATTAGCCACAATTAGAAGGCAATTTACAAAAGCATGCAATCTTAATGAATAAGTGCAACGTAAGTTGTTAAAATTTCCTCTTCTCAGATAAAAATTCATCATAGAATTACGGATTTACAAGCATGTTCTTAGTCTCAGCCACTCAGGCCAGTTCATGATGAACCCATTGTGTTTTGTTTTCTTTAGAGTAGTTTTTCAAAATGGAATGCTCGTGATCTCTAATTTTTCATATATTTCTGTTGTTAAACATTAGTTTACTTTTCAACTAACTACAGTGCAAAATATTGTATACAGTCATGCAATCACATCTGTTCTTTTAAATGACATTCACGTGATCACTTTAAAAATTAGTTTTTTCCTCCGGTAGTACTACGTAATTAATTGCACGTGCAAAACAACTATATACAGATCAAAATTAGCTTCTATTAAATATATCATAAAAATTTTGTATGAATATGCCTTTTAATTTCAAATATGCCTAAAAGAATTTTTTATTATTCTATATCCAAACTTCTCCATTCGAGCATGTACTATAATAACAATTTTAGGCTACAAACATAAATACTGTAATTATTACTCTATCATTACAATTTTTTGTCTACGTTAACATTTGGTAGCAATAAATATTTTTTTATTACAATTTTTTAGTAACTTCTTTGTCTTTAAATTTTTGGTTGGGTATAGTGTATAGATATTTTTAAATAAATTTTTTTATAAATCAAAATTTTATAAAAAATAAATTAATATTCATAATTTAAATTATGTAACCAAATTCATCAAGATAATGTTTAAGCATACACATTTAGTATTTATTCATACATACATGATTTTTCATTTATATTATATCTTAACAACAGTATATTTTTATAATACTGTGCATAATAATGTGTTCATATAATATTTAATAAAATATATCATTTGCAATTTTATAAGACAAGAATCATTTTTTGTGGACGTATTATATATTTTGGTGTTTTTAGATATCCAAATAAATATAAAACAAATCAAACTTTATTATTTGATTCACTTTTATAGTATTTTTATTTTAATTTAAAATGATTCATTAAATTCTGCATATGGATTATGCTAATTGGATGAAAGCCCAAACTTAGAAAGGATTAGTAGAGGCAGCGAGGTCCTATTTTATTTTTTCTGTGAATAATTATAATTGGAGTGATGTTTGGGTTTCTTGGATATTGAATAAAAATAATGTTAATATATGCTATATTTTTTGGCCTATGACAAAAAAAATACGTTTTTGTCCAACAACGAAAAAAGGGCCAAGGCTTGGGCCCTTAATTACCCAAAATTAATTACTCATTATAACATTTAGTTATACAACCTAATTATAACTCTTCTCACGTGATTCTATAAATTTTTCCTGCAATCTCTCTAAAACCCTGAACAATTTGTCCCCTACCTATACCTCCTGGCACCTGTCATCACCATAGCTTGCCACCAATTATCTACACATGTAAATACTAAATTAATATCTATACTACTTTATATATAATGGTATCCTAAATTAATATTCTAATTTCCGATTTTAACAGGACACGTGTCACAACTCCCGCTCATGTTAGGTTAGTGAATTCTTTTTTTCAACGTCCGTATTTCATTCTCAATTTTCAACTCCGGTATTTTACCGGTCTTAAATTTCATGAATCCATCTACCCAATTCATCCTTTTGAGTGTTGACAATTCAATGATTTTTGCTGCTGCCATTTATTGCCGACATCAGTCCATTTCTTAGTTGTTGTCCATATTCTTGCTCTCATGGTATCCATTAGTAAGTGTCGAAGAGTTTATACAATTTTTTATTTGTTAGCAAACTAATAAACTATGAAGCACAATAAAATTTATCTACTAATGTATAATGTATATCCATTAATGTATTGGGTATTACATGTCTATTACATGTTATATTATTAGCTATTACATATCTTTATGTATTTATTTATATTTATACTGGTATTTATTTTCTATTGTCTTTGAATGTATTAATCTATGTATGTATCTATGTATTAAGCTACCTATCTGTACTGTATAACTATGTCTTTATGCATCTATTTATTAATTATTTATTTATTCATTAATTTATTTATGTATTTGCTGATTTTTTATTTATATATTATCTATTGTTTATGCATTTGTTTCTGCATTTAAGGAGAGCAACACCCACGGTGTAGAAAATCACACCAACTAACGAAATCATTATCCTGTTTACAGAGCATTTCCTCATTCCTCGCTAGCATAGAATCTCAGCACCGATTTGGAATGTCCCGAGCAACAGTTAAGGAGGCTGATCATGCCTTCCGCGGTGGACATTGCAGGGATGAAGTCAATTTGAACATCTCTGCACTGCCAACGGATCTGATTTTGAAGATATTTCTTCGTTCTGACGGAAAAATCATAGGAAGAGGGAGGTGTATGTCGCGTGATTAGTACAATATATTGAACCGGACGGATAATATGGTAACTCATTTCAAATCGGCCGGGGGGGGGGAAGGCGGTGGTTCTTCACTTGGACAACCCCCTAAAAGAGGCTGACTGTGGGCGACTTTCTATGTTCGTGCTTGAAACTCATGTCGCCGTTCCGATTGCTGCTCCTCTTGACTGGACGTGGTTTTCCATGGTGGGTACAGACGCTGCCAAGGTATGTGCAAGATACTCAATGGATGGTCGTTCGAGTTCATTGATCACTTGGAACTCGTTCGGTTCCTAGAGGTCTGTTATTCCTGATCCGGGGTCTGACGGTTACCACTTCAACCACCGTGATGAATGGTCTGCTTATGCCTTTCTCAGCATGGTGGGTTGTGATGATTACAAGATTCTCAGCCTCACGAAGCATCACTTGACAACTCCTGGTTACGACATGCAGATGTATCTCTCGAGTGCGGGTTAGTGGAGTCCCGTTGCGCGGACCCCGCCAATGATTGATAGACTAAGCAGTGGGTATGCCGTGGCCAACAACTGTGTGTTTTGGGTCAATAGTGAAGGTAGATTAAGGAAGAAACCGGTCTCTATGGTTCAGTACGCAACGGTGGAGTCTGCGTGGGATGAGATAGAAATAAACGCAACCGCATGTGTTGATCATCCCACGTTGATTTCCCACCACGATCATGTGGATTTCGTTACCTATGAGCAGTCCGCTTTAAGGTTCGGAGTACATGTGATGACCATCAACCTTGGACCTGTAGGCACAATGGAGTGGGGTTGGCATCTCTTTATTGGCGATCCTAACCTTACCGAAACACCGTCTGTTAAGTTTGGTCGCGACCTCCTCCGGATCAGCCATTCTATCTGTGATTTCGACACTGTTCAGTTGTCGCTTGATGCGGTCATTTCGGAGGCCCAGTTCCACTCTATTGGTCTGACTGACGGCGTTGCGAGGTTCATTGGGCGCGTGACAAGGCCTGGAGTTGTTTGCATCAAGGGGTGCATGGGGTTTTCTCTAGAAGTCTGAATATTGCTGAATAACGTGTTGTTGTTTCCGCGTTGTATTTTGCGCTTTGCTTTGTTAAGATTTCTGTATGCACTTTGTGAACAAATTAATGGTTTCCCATTTGTAATATTTAATTGTGGCCCCTGATTTGATTGCATGCTATCCTCGGGGGCTGATTAGTTCGCTATGATTCTGATCTTCATCTCCATGTCTTTGGATCTATCAATGTTTAATGTGTTATTTATATTTTATAAACCCCACTGTATATCCCGCGATTATTATGTAATGTATTGTGTAGTTTATATTAGTGAGGCCGAATCTGGATTTGGTGATAACGAAAATGGCTGGTTTGGCCAGGCAGCTTGTGTTGCGGTTCATTTTTTCCTCTCTTTGCAACTTATCATATTTTAGTCCCAGCCGGGCTATGTTGCTTTGGACTAGCATTTTGTTCTGGCCATTCTATTAGGAAGATATTAATTCATGCATCATTTTATTTTCAAGCATTGCCGGCCTTTTATCCTGACATGGGCCCAATCTGTTCTCTTTGTAACTATGGATTAGGTGAGCATTGGCCCACTGTGATGTTTTGACCTTATCCTCGTGCATCCATCCTTCTTTCCCCTCCAAACCCTTGATTCCGCCGTCACTCCCTTCACTTAGGCGGGCACAGCAAGGCATGTGAGGGATCGTTTTGCCGGTCCTTCTTTTAGCCGTTATTGTGGATCTTGCTCCTCACCATGTCCAGCACGCTATCTGTTCCATATTACCTCGGTAATTCGTTATTCATCTATTCTTTTTGTTATGTACTTTATGTTTTTTTTATCACAATGATTTCACAAATAAAACCTCCTCAGATGCTTATCATGCTATGATGTACCATAAAGTGCGTCCTCCAACCTTATGTATGTAACATTGTTTTGTATTAACTTTTCCAAGACGATCCCATTCGTTGAATCTGAATAATTTCTTTGACCACAAGTTTAGACACCCTTGGCTTTTGAGCTACCTGTGGTCCGCTGCAGCTCCGACATTTATGCGGCAAGGTACATTTCAGGAATTTCGAGGATATACGATTTGTTGGCACATTTTTGGTTGACTTTGGACTCCTCCCTGCGCAGGTAATTTTTCATTTGTTCTTTTTGGTTATAATGGTAATAGTAATAATACCTTCAAATAATAGTCATCCTCACTGTTTTCGTCTATTTCGTTGTTTAGTATTTATATGCAGAATACATTTTAATGTGCGATGTTGTTATTCTTTGCTAATCTGATTTTGTGTGATTAACTTTAGCTATTAAGGATTACTGATGATCTTTAAATTGGTGAAGAAGCTATTAAATTTTATCAAGCCATGTCTTTTAATCTGCTACAATCCTCCCTAATCTAACCCTAGCTACCTAACTTTTGCTGTTCAAGTTTAGCGATGATCTCTACGCTGAATAACAACCGATTAGATGCAATAAAGCAACGCCTTTAATCGTGCTCCCCTAATTTTTGTCTGCCAAATTAATTCTTGTGTTTTCTACGGCCATGCCTATATGTTAGACCAGCATTTAGATTGCACAAACATATTTCGTTGTTTAGTATTTATATGCAAAATTTATTTTAATGTGCGCCGCTGCTATGCCCTGCTACTTTGATTTTGGGTGACTAACTTTAGCTATTAAGGATTACTGATGATATTTAAATTGGTAAACAAGATATTAAGTCTTATCAAGCCATTCCTTTTAATATGTTGTTGTCCCTCGCTAATCTAACCTTGGCTACCCAACTTTTTCTATTCAAGTTTAGTGATGATCATTAAATTGGTAAACAACCAATTAGATACAATCAAGCAACGCCTTTAATTGTGCTTCCCCTAATTTTTGTCTGTCAAATTAATTCTTGTGTGATCTACTGCCATGCCTATCTATTAGACCAGCATTTAGATTGCACATACATATACATATACACTTTTGAAATCTTTCGCAGTGTTCATTTTTTACTATAACGTTCCGGTTTCTTTTTTGCTTGGTTCCCATGTATCCCTCCATGTATCGTATATCCCCCGGACTTCCCCATTCAGCTTTTCTTACCCTCCATTTCATTCTTCTTAGTGAATCAATGCAATTAATTACTTTAGTTGTGTTCCAGTCTTTCTCATTCGTCCTGTTCAACCCCTGTGACTCTCTGGTGACAAGACATTTTTCTACTTGGAGTAATTGAACTTCAGTTTATATCCTTGCTTCAAAATTTACTGTGAATTTCATTTAATGGTACTCTATCTTCTTTCAGTCATACTTATGTATGGAGTAATTAAACTAAGTAATTATCACTGTTATTTTTAGACTTCACCCTACTTGTTTGCTGACTAATTTCAACCAATGAGTTGCATTTATTGATTACCTGTCTACTATTCATTTTCATCGGGCTTTCTTCGAGAGGCGGGAACTTTTTCTTCTTCAATTTTTTTTCACTTTGGTTAAGGACTGCGTATAAAGTGCTTCGTATAGTCTCCGTAATTAATTATGCACCATCGAGATGAATTCTTTTTTTGCTTTTCTTATAAATTTGACCTCTTTTTTTAGGATATATCATTGTCATTAGACTATACAGTATATATTATATTATATACGTATTATATTATCGTCATTATCATGATTATTGATCGTTGTATTACATGCTAAATATTCGAGCTGGGTTATCTGCTAAGCCGTTTGATCATCACATCAACTGAGATTCTATGCATTGTGCTTCGGGGGGCCCAAATTTTATTAATGACCACCACTTGGTTCCTTAGATCCTTGAACAGCATCAGCTTAATATTTTTTTGGTCACTAGGTCAAATTCTAATAACTTTGCTTTGTCATTTTAGTCGGTTAATATGTCCCACTATCAATTACTTCAGTGTTTAATTTACCTTACCCAATTTATTCTCATAAATATAATCCCAGTGTTCACATTTCTATTAGTCACGTCACTTAGGAAGTATTTTTGTTATTATATCTTCAATATTTATTCATGTCAATCCTTTAAGCTATCTAATCCAATCTCTTCTTTGGTATTCGGGTCAGGGTGGCCCAAACAATATACCTGACCACGGCTTCGATTCCCTATATGTTATAACAATACCAATAACTATGACACCATCTGCGCAATTGGTTTATTCAGTGGTTAGATAATATAATTGTCATTATTATTGTATTATTCAAATATTTTTTTTAAATCATTATTTTTATCTCTCACATATTTTGAACAATTACAACAACAATTATTATTATTATTTATACTATAACATTTATTTTTGATAGGCACGGATTACTTTTTATCATAAATATTTTAATTTAGGCTATCTAATCAGGGGTCTTCTTTGCTATCCAGGCGAGGGTGGCCCAAATAATATACCTCACCAGGGTCTCGATTCCCTGTATGCTATAAGAATAACATTAATTATTACTGGATTTACTCAATTGATTTCTTCGTTGGTTACATAATATAATTGTCATTATTATTGTATTCTCCAATTATTGTTTATGAATTTTTTATTTTATCTCTCACTCTTTAATCAATTACAACAATGATTTTATTATTATTATTAATATTACAACACTTGACTGCACTCGCAAACGCAACACATGTAACAGTCCATCACTTCGTTTGAGTTTCATCGCTACCTGCCTTCTAGATAGTGCCACTTCTTCACCGTACAAATCCATCTCCCAATTATTAATTAAACTTAATAAACTCCATTTAGTGCTTCAAAAGACCAAATCTCACACACACACACACACACACACACACACACACACACACATATATATATATTCTCGGTCTACCCTACATCAATAACTCAATCCACCACATTCCACACCTTCCCAACCACTCTCCACCATTCCGCTGTTTCCCTGGACTTTGGTTTTTTATTAGCCATGCGGTCACTATCTGAAACGTTGTAAAAGTTTATTTACGGTTTGATGGACCATGGGTAAGTGAGCAATATGCATCTTGCTTTCTATTTATATTCAGACACACATACCTATATGTTCCTTTTGTAGCGTTTTCTGTAGACAATCTTACCCAATATGAGAGATTCTTGTCTGTACATAGCATCTTATATTGTTGATCTTTTTGTGAAGTATGTGTCTTTGTCCATCTGCTGACCCAAGCGACAATGGTGATCCCAATCCTGATTTTTATAGGCTTCTATTCCTTACATTGGATCTCGTGGCCGTACGTTTCCTTTTGCCTCAAAACCTCACTTATTCATATATTCTATCTATTTAATATACTCTAATTCTAACATAAAAATAATCATCTGAAACGTTATCTTTTATGGCACTCACACCTCCATCCTTTTTTCCTTTGGCTAAATGGCTGCATGCCATATTTTCATCGGTTCTTTTAATCTATCACATACATTTATATTCAAATTTATCTATGTATATAGCACATTATTTACATGATATATATTGTGTCCATATATATGAGTTGAAAAGTTTTTTATTATAGAAATATTTAACATATTAACATATAACATATTTAGTATATTTAATATATTGTCTCCATATACATGAGTTGAAAAGTTCTGGATAATAGAAATATATATTTACATATTTGTATATTTATATTTATTTATATATTTATATATGGGGAGACTGCCAGAAACCCAAGAGGTCTTCATGCACGTACGTATACTTAGCTATTCTAATTTTTTTCTTATGCCAATGTCGGTGTTTGACATATATATACATATATATAAAGTTTTTTTTAAGTTTGTCTCTCCTCTCTCTATATGTTTTTCAGAGACGAGTTTCAGTCCCCGATCTGTTTTAACGCGCTTTTCGTCATGAACTCGGTGATTTCATGATGTTTAAGGACAACCATGGGAATGAGTTACGCGTCATGTTAGACAAGGTTGGTAACAATGCATTTTTTTTCAAGGGATTTCATTTCATAGTTGCCGCGTACAACATAAAACATGGGGCTTGGATGCGTGCCTATTATGAAGGTGATGGCACCCTATGCACCTCTATAAGGAACTTTGACGGATCTCGCATTGTGTATCCAAAGTCACATTCTCGAAGTAGCTTCACTGCTCCAGCAGTCAGTAGGGTTAATCTTCACCGAGCAGGCGTCCTGTCTTGTGATGTGATCCATACGGGCAACGTCATACCTCCATTTTCCATTGAATACACTCCTCCAACTTCTCCTGTTCGTGGCAACGCCTTCGGTAGTCCACAATATTCAACCAACAGCCTAGGTTGTCCTGTGTATTTTGCCTCGACTTTTTCATAAGCTAATCTGGTGGGACAAGTTGACCTCAGTTCGCAGAGGCAATCGCTTAGTCCGCCCCTTGTAGGAGGTAACGGCCAAATTTTTTAATATTAACCAATGGTGTTGGGGTTTTCTCTCTTCCATAAATTTTTTATTTTTTTTCTTAAATCGGTTCAATGGGTATCTAAGCATTAGAAGTTTCTGATAATATTTTTGGCTACAGATGCTGGCGGCTTCTCCAAGTGGATTTGTCGTTAGATTTGTTTTCGATGTTGCCTTGCGACCGAGGATGCTCCTACTCATTCCTAATCCAACTTTCAAGTTTAAACTCAACTCTTCACTGTTTCTTCATTCGTGCTTTGGCATGTCGTTGATCCTATTTTGTTTCTTTTCTTTTGTTAATTTATCCCCGGACGTGTGGGCCAGTGCATTTTAAACCTTTGTCGTTCCAATCAGGCTTATGGATAACTATGCTTTGTGTTTTATAATTTCTTATATATGTATCTAATCTTTCTAATATATATTATATTTATAATCATAAATTAATATGCATGGATAATAGTATTCATATAAATCATTGTGGAAATTGTAGAAATATATTTAATAATACGAATAATGTACGCTCCTGATTTCATTATTAAATCAGCTTACGTGGCTTGAGGATACATTGATTGATATTCATTGATAATTGATGTTGATATTGTTAATTGATAAATCATAATTTATAACTTACATTAACATACATTACAACGAAGCTAATATTATAATCGTGATATACTTTTTTATACTATTCTCTATTTTCTATACATATATATGTATGTATACATATATACATATACTATATACTATATATTTTATTTCC
>NC_029787.2:105882941-105886502 GCF_000816755.2 Arachis ipaensis | reverse complement strand
ATACACCATTCTGATCTCTTCAACACTTAAATTAATTTTATTACCTATACATCTTAACAATTGTTTCCATTCAATTAATGCATCTACTACTTTGACTTTGCTGTTATCCTCTCCCATTCCCTTTAACTAAAAAAAGAGAACTATCCAATTCCTTCTCGCTTCAAATTGGTTTCTTCATCCGTTAGCCATTCTAGCTCATTTGCTACCATGCTGGATATATTTTAGCAAGAGGCGAGTTGGTTAACTATTTTTTTTGCATGTTAAAGCTTTTGTTGTGGTTATCATCGGCCAAGCAATCTGATTTTGTTTTGTTCCCGGTCCTTTCCATCATTTTTTCCATGAGATTGGTGGTTCTTTTAGTATAGTTACTTGCCCAGCCTCCCACAAACATCGTTTCAGTCTTGCTGGGTTACTTCTGCTTGCCTGCTTGATATTGGGTATGTTGGTAATCTCTACCTTTGTTTTGGCTAAATTCATTCGATCATTTTCTTTGTTGTTTGTGACTGGCACTATTTTGCTGGCTAATGGTGTCATTGCACTTTCTGCTGCGGCCTGTTTTGTGTTTCAGGAAACATGTCTAATTTATTCCTCTCAGTAGTTGCACGTAGATGCATTTTTTTGTGTGGACTCCTGCTTGGTGCATCTTTTTCTTCCGTCACATAAGCGTATGATGCACAAATTATGATATGTGATTGATGTAAACATTATTGTAGTAACAAAAATTTTACTTTCAGGCCACGGTTGCTCTTCCCCGAATTTTTTACGGTGAATTTTGGTCTAAATTGCCAGATGAGGTTAGATTTGTCGATTTTTTCAGCCGTCAGTTCACCATGCTGCTCCACAAGACTCCCTCTCTTTGCCTAATAGTGGGAGGGTTTCCTTAGTTAATTAATACCTTTACCATTAAGGGAAGAAGCTGGTTTTTTATGGCCTATGTCGGTCATGCCAAGTTCGTTATTTTTCATGTGCTAGATGCGAATGCGCGTTTTCCAACTTCCGGAGTTTCCTCGGACGACCTTTTTGCTCTAGATGAACAATTCAAAAATATTTATAGCAAATTTTCTACTTATTCTGTTCCCCCTTTGCCTGATGATGAGGATTTCTTGCTACCAGATTCAATCCACTTGAATTTGTCTTCAGCAATATATCCCAAGGGTGATACATACACCATCCAGATCGCATCAACTATACAAAATTTGTCCCATCCTTTCGTTACTTCTGAAAATGTATTTGACTTTTGTTACTGCTTTTGTTGCAAAACATCTTTACTATTGCGCCTTTGCTTCAATGTTTGGTCATTATTCACTTGCCTACCCTGGGGCACTTCATAGCTTGCTACCAAACCGTGAGACCGTTGTTGTCGACAAAATGATTTCAAAATACCAAGCTGACAAGTATATTCTGGTAAGGATTTAATCAGTCGATCCTTGTTTCCGTGTTTGGTTTATGTGGGTTTCCGTCCTCCATGTTTACATCTATGTAGTCACCAAAATCTTAATCTTAGATCATTTTCTCTCATTTGTTTTGTAGACCCTCCCGATCAGTTTTGTTCAAAGGGCTTTTGGGATTAGACCTGATCAAGTCGACGTTGTCGATGATGCTGGTGTGTGTTACAAGGTCGATGTTTGCTCCAAGCCAAGTCGGCCCCGAGAGTGCTATTTTGGTAGGGGTTGGAGGCCTTTTAGTCAGCACCACATGCTGTAAACGGGAAGCGCCATTAGGCTAATGGTTTATTCCCTCAAGAATTGGCGTATGCATTGTCATGTCCTATGTATTTGATGCTTTGTTCCCTGAAGCTGAAAAGTGTGCTCCCACATGGTGTTTCAGCAATGTGTGATATTCCTTTTCATATGTGCTCCTGGTTAACTCATTAACTTAGACAATTTTAGATTTATTGACCGAATATAGGTAAGAAAAATTTTAATTATATCTAGTCAAAAGTACTTTCGTTCTTTAATATACTCTTGGACAATGTTATCTATATAAAGGATGTGATTCTGCTGTGTTAATGATGGGACAAATTTGTTATTTTGTTACTCCTTCATAAAATAACCATCGTGTTATATCTGTATATAGCCTTTAGGGTCACACTATTACACTTTTTGGTTTATCAGAGATGCCTGCCCATTATGGTTTCGGAAAAATTAGGTCTATAACACTCTTGACATCTTGTGATTCCTTTAAGTAATATTATATCCATTTTGCACTGAAGAAATTTTTTTTTCATTAATTCACCCATTAACCAAAGTTTTATTCTTTTTATATTAACGATTGCCTTCAAAAAACCATTTAACGTAATATTTTTTTATTCATTAGATTCCTTTTTATACACCATTCCATAGTTATTATTTTTTCTTCTTAAAAACCTTTCAACAATTTGTAAATTATTAACTTATAACTTGAAAAATTATGTTTTTTTATATGGTTACTTTTGTGGTTTGTATGTATTATTGTTACATGAGATGAAAAAGCCTTCCTCATTATTTCTTCCCATTATAGCATCTATACATTAATTTTTCTATACATTAAAAGTGGTCAGACCTTTTATTTCATTATTATAATAACGTTTTTGGATATCATCGAACGAGTTGTATAATGGTCGAAAAAAATCCACACCATTTGGCTTAATCTTAGTTTATCAAATATTTCTTTCTTATAATTCTATCCACAAGTTGTTATTGTCATTAGTATTTAATTCCCGTGTTGCCACATGGGTCAGGCATTTTCGACTAACTCACTAAGTTTTCAGCCCATGCTCCCTTTCACCTAGAAAAGTGAAGTGCTTTTTCGTTGTGACCTTTGCTCTCTCTAGATTAATTCATTTCATCTTTGGCCTATTACCTCAGCCTTATAATCGAGAATATCTTTGGAGTCTTTTGTTGGATTTTGTTAAACAATACACTTTATGCGAAAAACCTAAGGCTATCGTTTAAGGACATTCACACAAATTCCCATTCGCGACCATTCCAACTCAATGTCAAGTCTATCTGGTCAGTCTGCATTTATCGCTCTGAGCCGGTACCTGCTTCGCTGATTCCTACATTCAATGTATTTATCGGTGGATTTTGACCGCCATCTCCCAATTCTGCAAGGTTTGCCCTCACCTCACCTGCTTAACCTACTATCTGACTCCTTGCTCAGTCCAACGAAAATATCAAACACGAGCTTTGATTATTGCTTGGCGTTACCCCTTTCCCATAAGGTCCTCAGACCCAAACTTATTTAATAGCTATTTAATTATTTAATTGTTAATTACTTAATTATTTAAATTAATTCTTTATTTGTTATTTTATTTAATATTTAATTGATTAGTTATTAGTTATTTAATTAGTACTTGGTTATATTAGTTATAGTTATAGTTATAGTTATGGTTCTGCACAATGCATGTGAATATATTTATTTTGGCCTTGAATCCGCTTCAACATGGTTATCAAGATGGAGAGTCTATTAGTATATATGCGTATATGCGTATTAATAACACCCATATTATAATAACAACCATCTAATCTAATCTAATCTAATAGAATATAAAATATAGTATAATATTTTAATATTTCACAT
>NC_029787.2:105866490-105882916 GCF_000816755.2 Arachis ipaensis | reverse complement strand
GGTAGTTAGTTATTTGGGTAGTTATATTTTCAACTTTGGGAATGAACTCTATGTTAAACTTGCCATCGGTAGATTAAACTGGCTCGTTAATAAATATAACTTAACATAGTTTATTTAAATTCTAACTTTATATTCAAATTTAATTTAAATTTAAATTTAAATTTAAATTAACATTTAAATGTTGTCTCAGCAGCGTCAGCCGGTCCAGACCGCAATCCGGTTTCTAGTATGGTAAATTACCCTTGGTTAATGCTGGGACCTGGTGCCCTATAAATTCATCTCTTCCTTTCAACATGCTTGCACACTCACTTGCTCTGCATCTTCTATACTAGTGTGTTTTAAGATGTCGTTTTCTCATCTTCTATACATGTTTACTATGATTGCTATTGCTACTGCTATAGGCACATGTGTTACCACGATCATCGTTTTGTGTTCGTTTTTTCTCCCAATATTGTAATAGATAAGATCGTTGTGAGGCACATAATTAACTATTCCTTCATAGTTGTTGTTACCAAAAAAGAAGTTAATGCATGGCTTTATTCTTATGATATGCATAATTGGCGTTATATTTATTTTTGCTTCATGTTCCTCCCTGGATGTGG
Organism: Arachis ipaensis; assembly: GCF_000816755.2. Taxonomy (NCBI): domain Eukaryota; kingdom Viridiplantae; phylum Streptophyta; class Magnoliopsida; order Fabales; family Fabaceae; genus Arachis; species Arachis ipaensis. Next base: position 105,882,314 of record NC_029787.2, on the reverse strand, counting down.
ATTGTGCTTTTTCGTGTGCATTTGTGTCTCTTCATGTAGATTTTCTTTAATTGATTTCTAGAATTTTTTGCAGTTAATCAGGTACCCAGCTCATATTTTCTTATAAAGCTTATCCGAGAGCCAAATCCACTCTCCTAGATGGATCAGACATTTGATTCTGTTAAAGACCTTTCTCTTATTTTCGAAAAGAACTAGTGCATTAAAGTAAGGATTTTGAGGATGTGAAAGGTTCCGTCATATGAAAAGAGTTACTCCAAACCTTCAATGGAGTTGGTTGTACTTGACAAAGAGGTACGTTTCCGCCTTTTGTTACATCATGTATGTTATTCCATTTGGTTGTTTGTCACCTCCGTGATATAAGCCATCTCTTTATTTTTTGTTCCATCGTTGTAGGGATCTCGAATCCATTGTTTCATCCGGTCCGTCTATTACCGTCTTTTTGAACCGATCCTTGAGGAGGGGAAGGTGTTTGTTGTGGCCAACTTAACCATGGACTCAAACACGAAGAAATACAGACCCACCAAGCATATTATGCAGATCATATTTAAGAGGGACACATTGGTCTCGAGTGCTGATGACCTGGATATTCCAATTGAGTCATTTGATTTCGTAGCTACCAAGGAAATCTTATCCTCGGTTAGGGATGACTTATTTCTTATTGGTATGCTCTTTGATGTCCTCATTGTGCCACCCACATATAGGTCATTTCCCTAGAATATCATTTATTTGCCTCTTCCAACTGTTTGTTAATGCCCGCTTATCTTGTGGTTATCTGGCGTAGATTTTGTTGGTCTTCTGTCCGCAAAAAGTGTAAGACCCAGAATCTTTGAAAAGTCTTATTATGATCAAGTCTCAAATCATATAGTTATTTATAGCCTTAATTTCGGAAATCATTTTATTAAAGATAATTAAGGCAAGTTGTGATTTATTGAATTTGAGACAAGTTATGATTTATTATCCAATTTTAATGGTATCAGAGCAGTTCTTCCTGTAGAGCCTGAGGAATGGACTGACTATGCTTCAATTGCATACTCTGAGTTTTTGTCATGTATTAGGTCTTGTCGGATGACGAGAATTAGAGCTTTATGCACATGACGATCTATTGATTAACGCTGTTAGTCTTGCATTGCATAATTCCTGATATTAAGTTTGGCCGGCTTAATACTAGTGAATTATGTATATGAAAGCACTGATGGGTTATCATAGATGACGTACTAGTTTTGAGTAAAGCAAATCGTGGGTTTCGGGAACGTTGTAAACTATTTCTCGAGGCTATTCAGTTGTGTGTTTTGGATTTTGTTTGAGTCGACCTGTTCTTTCATGTCCTAACTTGAAGTTCTTGTTTGCTAATCCTTTGAAAAATAGTTTGACTTTTTAACTCTATTCCTCTATTCATATGCATTCTTGTTTGATCTTAAGTGCATATGCTTGGTTGAACTCCTTGTTGTATCTATCTTTCTCTGTTTGAGTTTTTCTTGATTCATGTATCCTTTGACATGACTTTGAACTTGTCCTACTGCACTGTGCATTTTAACTCCGGATTCCGAGTCCATTATTAGAGAAATTGTTGATTCAGTTTTCTCTTATTTGACAGTGATTACAGCCAATTTTGAGATTTTTATAAAAATTTGCTGTTGATTATATATACACTTATATATATATGTGGAACTTTGAAAATTCCTTATACAGTTTAATAACTATTTAATTCTAAGGCCCCGTCCGTATTTTTACTGGTTTATGGAACTGCATTTACTTTAAATTACAATTGACTTTCTAGTGATTTTACTATAGTTCCAATCCACATCTTCATTTGATTATGCATTTGGATATTTTTTTCAAAATTTTGAAAAGAAAGGATTTTTGACTTTTATTCCGGTTGAGTTTCATTTGATAAACTTTACTTAATTCATTTTGATTTGAGTTTGATTTAGCATACCACATGGTTTATGCTATTGTTGTTCTTTTAAAAATATTGGACTCATAGCTTTCTTCTTATAATCAGACTCGCTCCTTCTTAAGCTTTTCACCTCTATGAATGTCATGCGTGATTCTGTTTTTAACTAATCTTTTACATCTTGTGAACATTACCATTGATCTTGGTTTGTCCTCTCTTGTGAATCTCATTCTTATATGAGTCAGTTTGATTCGTTTCAAATTAGTGCATCGTTTATTCTCTTATTACCTCTACAAGAGTTTTTAGTCAAAATTTTATCATTGAGAAATTACAAATGATTGAGTTGTCTTTTCTATGACTTTGTATTCTTTTGGATCAATTTAAAACTTGTTTGATGTTTCATGTCTAGTGGATCTTGTTTGAACTACTTTAATTTAAGATCCTTTCTTGCAAGGCTTGACTCCTTTTTAGTACATCTTAAACTTCTTGAATGTTCTTCTGAGATGGTGATTTCAAGAGCACTTTTGGAGTCTTGTTTTGAACCTTTTTAAAAGAACTTTGAATTCTCTTTGAAAAAATATTAAACGGAATTTATTTTCTGTTGCTTGATTGAGATTGAAACCATTATTCAATTTTGACGAAGTTAATTCAAAGTTGGCAAGCGCTATTTTAAATGAGGTTTTGGAAAGCTCCCTTGTTTAGTGGAAATTGGTTCGTTTGTAATGCACCACTTATTTCCTTTACCAAATTGTAAGCAAATTTTTACTTCGGAGTTTCTTTTCTAAAAAGAGTTTAACTTCCTCTTTCGTACTTGTTATGAATGTTATACACACTTGTTTGAATACGAAATTTTGAGAATTTTGAACAAGCATTTGATTACTTCCGAGTTTTTATGAACTGCTTTTGGTTAAGTTGTGCATCTAATTATCTTTCTAAAATATTTGAAGAAATATTTTAGCCTTTAGCCAAACCCGTGTGCACCTTGTTTTTAGAACTCGGCAAAATCTATTTCAACATGAACTTGCATTAAAGCAAAGCCACGATTATGCTTTTGTTACTCGCTTGAAGGATGTTGTTAATTAACCTTACTTTTAGATTGCGAAGTGGTTTTTCTGCAAGTTTCGGTTCCTTTATGAACAATGTATTTGGAAGTACTTTTAATCGTGCTTTTGAGTTCTGTGAGCTTTGTCTTGGGTTTGAAATATTCTCTTCTGTAAACCTCATGCTTCCTCGACTCAGCTTGAGTTTGTTTCAAAATAATGCGCTGAGTTTTCTTCTTATTGGTCCTGTTGGATTTCTTTGATACAAGGGTTATCTTTGAAGTTGTCAATCGATTTATTTCTAGCAAACTTCATTGGTAGAGTGTCTTTGTTTACCTGGATTGGATACATTCTCCCAAATCTATGAATATTAATCTTGACATATGTCTTTCCTATCTGAATCTGGTATCCTTCTGAGTAGACTCGAGAATTGTTTTGATATCATGTGTGACTTGTAGACGTAGTAACGCGATACGTTAGTTCTTTAAGACGTGATGTGTATACGAAAGTTAAAGCGGTAGGTGTGCAACGTATGAGTTGTGGGTGTTTTGTTCCTTGCGAACGGGTTTGCGGTTGTTAGGCTTATGATTGGCTATGAGGTTGTAAAGTGCTTGATGGAGTTGGAAAGTTGAAGCTTGGAGGTTGAGATGAGATTGATGTACGGATGTTAAGCACGTCATTTTAACCCCATCATGTTTTATAGCCTTCGATGCCTTGCTTTACTATCACATGTTTGAACCATGTCAACTTTGCTTTGTGAACGCCTATCTTGATTTGCACCCTATTGTGACACCTCAAGTTCGCCGGAAACGTATGCCGGTAAGGGTTTCAAATTTGGTTTTCATTTCTTGTGAGATTATGGGAGTCTTATTGTCGCGGCATGTTGGTTTCAGTCACCGTCGCCGGAGTTGGGTCGCCGCAGCCGCTGAAGGCGGCTACCGGGGCTACCGCCCAACCGGTTCAGAGTCCGTTGCTGTTCGGTTCAGTCGTTCTTTCTTAGTTTCAGTAAGTATTCCGGTTTCGAGAGCTCTGCGTTAGTGTTCTGTTCTGTGTAATAAAGTAATCGTAATGTTAATGGTTTTAGGAGCTAGAATCCAGTTTGCTTGTGCCGTTTGGGGCTGTTTCTGCTTTTGAGAGAGCGGGCAGAGCCGAGATTTTGATTTGCCGGTGATTTCGGGGTGTTACAAAAAGTGACTTGATTCCTTTCGAAAAAAAAAAACGGAAGTCACATTACATGAAAATCGAGCTTGATTATCTGAGGTAAGTCTTTCCATCTAATTGTGCATAAACATCTGGATACCTAATTCATGCCGTAACCAATACTTACCTCTGATTGTGTTGTTTAATAATTGTAACTGTTCTATCTAAACCATGATAAAAAATACGTGTGGTCCCAAAAGTGGCAGTGAGAACCTTTCATGCACCTTGTGGGAAAATTATGCATCTGAATTGGTCACTCTTCTTGGTGCCAACAAGGCCACCGAATTTATAATCATGCTCCAATTTGCGAAGATGAAGTTCTACAATGGTATAGTTAACATTGCCCATTTATCAAGGAACCTGCTTATATGTAACCAAGTATTTGTCTAATCAAATTTAATTTTGTTTCAGGTGTGATGACTATCACCAACACAAACTACACCACTAGGCTTATGGTTAATGCTGACCTTGAAGTGGTTAAGAAATTCCGCCAAAAGTCCAGTTCTTAAACAAAGGCTTTAATTTTTTGTTCACCAATATTTACCAAGTTGCTTAACGCATTTCTATATTGGGTGTGATATGGTGATGTTGTTTATTAGTTTGATGCCAGGCTGATTGGACTTGGTAGCAAGCATAGCACCAGCGTTAATGTTATAGGCCGGGTAGTGAGGCATTCTCCTTCTGAATACTTTCTCAGCCTTACACCCTATGCACCCATACATCAGATAAAGCAAACTCTTGAGGTGTGTTCATTATGTGCTTCGAATTTTATGGCTGTTTCGCAACACATTTAAATATATTCTTTCTGGAAACGATCATGAAACAATTGAATACATGAGTTCCATGTTTTCAGGCGATACACTACTCTTTGCATGAATTCTTTAAAATGACTCTCCATCATGCATTTTGTTTATTTCATTATTGTTATTTTTTACCTATGCGATACACTGCTTTGTGCAGGAATTCGTTAAAATTGTTCTCCTGCCTGCATTTTGTTCATTTCATTGTGGTTAATTTTTTGAACCATAAATCAACCTACGTGACCTGTGGAAGGGTCATCGACATTGACAGAGATCATGCATGGTGGTACAAGGCTTGCAGGCAATACACACAGGGACTGGAGGCACTTACTGACCAATTTTACGGTGCAAAATGCGATGTTTACTCTACAATTTTTGTGCCAAGGTTGGTTTCCATTCCTGTGTGGTTGGTTTGTTCCTGTGTATTCTCATTATAGTCAAGAACTTTAGTTTTTTTTTTCTCGGTTTGATGGTTTACCTAGATTTGGGATTGGTAACATCGAACAGCCATGTTGCACGTCTGTGATTGTTGTTGAACCTGGTCTGAGCATTTGTTGCATCATTTAGATGTACCCCATTTTTTTATGCGTTTTATTTATTTATGCATGAAGGTTTTGCATTCAGGTTCATGTTGTTGATGAGTCGGATACGGCAACTTTTGTTCTCTTTGAGAATTCGGCATCAAAGTTCTTAGGCCTATCTGCTGCTGACATCCGCACCAGCCTGCTTACTAGGGTTCATTATTCGGTTTTTGTTTCGTTTTGGTCTGAGATTTTGTGAATTCTTTGGCTGCCGACTTACTGACTTCTTGTCTTCAACAAACAGGGTTATGGAAGAGACCATTTCCCAGAGGTGCTGAATGCACTGATTGGGAAGATACTTCTATTCAAGCTTACTGTTAGGCATGATAGCCTAAATAAATTTCAAGCGTGCGTGATCACCGTTTCTTGGATTTGTTCTGATCCGAAAATTATAGCTTCACTTGCTTTAGAAAAGAACATTAAATTGGTATGGGTCTTTGATTACTCCACAAAGGCCGTTCATTTTGCATTGTGTATTCAACTGTTGCCGCTTTTTGTGTTCCTTAACACTTTACAATCTAACCTTCATCTGTTCCAGGATGCATTGCAGAAGTTGCCCACTGCAGCAGGTGTTCGTAGTAGTGAATTGATTGGGACTGGAAGCATAATCGGGGATGCTGGTTCCAGCACCCCTCCGAGCACCAAAGCCCCATCTGTTTCTGACCTTGAAGCTGACCATGTGGTACACAGACTCCTTTAAAGCGGGTGTGCATTAGATCCAACGATGACCTCTCCTCCGGTGCCCCACTCTCTGCCTTCAAGAGTCTTCTGCCTGCATTTGAGAGGTGCATCCCAGAGAATGCCACCGATCCTGATACAGGGGATATGTGAGCCCGTCATCCTTGCGTCTCAGAGCTTCAAATAAAAAATAAAGCCAACCCAACTTCTTGGCGTTAAATAAATCGCTCTGACTCTTTCGTTTTATCAAGTTGATATCGACTTAACATTTCCTAATGTTACATTCTCAGTTGGCATTTATTTTTACACGTTCACATTAGCAATGTCTCTCGCCCGTTGACATGCTGCTGCATCGTCTTATTGTTATCATTGTTGTTTAGTTTGCTCGATCATAGTGTTAGATCTAATGGCTGATCTCGATTGGGTCTCTCGCCTAGTTTGGATTGAGATGCCACGTGTGGTTGCTACCGTTGGTTTATAGGCTGTTGTGTTTATGCTTCCATGAGGTTTTGTAATGCCCTTCACATCTTATGTCACTTCTTCACATGCTTATCAAAATCTTACTGGTGTGCTTAACATTTTAGAGTTGCCTATTTTTTTTTCTCTATACTGTTTCTGTGTATTGCTATCAAATTCACCTGATGATTGTATGTCGTTAAATATAGGATTTCACGGGCTGGATATGCTTATTCACATTGCTTTGTTATGCCGGATTCCTTCTTCCATCCTTCAAAACATCATTAACATTATTCATACACAATCAATAATGAATTAGCATAACACATGATAGACTTGGGTATGCCAAGTACTTTTGCATTTCATTGCTGCTATATAAAAAAATATATCTCCTTAAACAGACTGCCATCCGCCAATAATTTCACCTTCATTGAATAATTGAATTATTCTATCTGGATAAGCCTCTTGTGATTCATACACATACTTCGCAATATGATTTGCGCGATCATCCTTAATTTGTGAAGACAAACCATATTTATAAGTACTTACATTTTCCCAATAGCGCCAGCGGATTTGTCTTTGAATAGAAAGCCCATTTTTTCTATATTGCTTGTGTACATTGCATGCTTCCACGTAAGAAGTGATTGTCAACATTTTCTACAAACTTCCGTGGGTCAAATAGAGCAAGCGGTTTTAAATTTTCACTCATTCAAAGATAAACAACTCTTATCTATAAGCAAGGCTATTTTATAACTTTTCACTTAGGGGTTTTATTCTGCTGTTGTTTATTTATGCCCCTGCCTTCTGCTACCATTTCGATTTCAAGTCAGACTGCTGCCAATTTATGGTCGTGCTAATAAATTGTCATTAAGCACAAAAGACCAGTGAAAAATATCATTTACCTAAACGCATCAAAGATCTTTTCATGCATCAGCGCTCCTAATTATTGCACAATAGTTGATAGTCACATTAAACAACTTTCATTTGCAGGTCCCATATGTATAATTAGTCTACGTTTCTACTATGCATATTTTGGATTGGACCTATAATTAGAGGGGAAGAACATAAAACCTAAGCTTGCGATCTGATTTATATATCTAAACTCTAAACATACAGTAGCTTCTTGACCTTTCGATGTGAATGATTGTTTCTGTTAAACTGTATTTATGACTTGCTAATTGTTTATTAGTGTTATTGTTAGTGTAGGTAGATTTTGATCGAGCAAAAAAGATTGTTAGTGTTAGCATTTTGATCATTCTTTGAAGAGTAGGATATTTATCGTTAATGCTCTTCCTAATTTGATTTTCTTTGCTTTTGATGCTAACTTGAGAGGAAATAGTTTCTCCAAAATTGTTTTAGTGTAGTTCTATGTATTCTTCAATCTAAAAAAAAAAAGGTTAAAAACAATTAAACAATTATTCTAAAAAAATCAATATCAATCTAAAAATAAGTTTACTACTTTCTAACCAAAAGTTTGAGTTAAAATAATAATAAAGGTCTTATATCGATCAATCATTCCTAAATTATTAAAATATGATTATTTTAACCAATCAAATTCTCCCTTATGCTGATATATAGCTAAATTTTATTTACCACATATTTTATATCAACAATGCTCATTTCACGCTATTCCTTTTGAGCCTGCATAATAAGTTGCAAGGCCCGTTTTGGAGATTAAGTTAAAATACATTGCATTACTTCTTTTCTCTTAAAAAAACCTCTATAATTCTTTCGATGTTCCACTAATACTTTTTTATGTTACAAATAAGTGTAACTATGATTCTGCAATTACCATTTTCCCCAATAAGCTAACTTCCTTTTCTCTTTCTTTTTGGTCATGTTAAGGTCCCCGTGCTTGACTATGTTTTGAGTTCATCGTATTTGCAATTTGATTCAGTCACGGGATGCCAAATTGTTCCCTTTCATTTGTGTTGTGGTCTCTTTTCCTTAATGGTCAAAGACTAACCAAGCGGGTGAGCACATGTGTCTTTCATAGTCCAACTTTGACATCGTTCCTGATGCAGATATTTCAGTCATCTTCCTTCTTCCCATTCTTTGTTGACTTTTGTGATTGCGTGTTGCCTTTCTTGTCTTGCTGAGCGGTGTCCAATTTTGCCATTGTCTGAGATCAGTTTGAGTGCCTGTAACAAAATAATTCCACACACCTACCCCTTTGGCAAACGGTTTGGTTGCCTGAATTCAATGGAACACCAAGCTAAGCTCGCATGGCAGCGACGGATGAAGTTGCTGGGTCATAAGAGGCACCGGGTCAACATGTTTCTGAGTCCCTCCGGCTCCAAGAGTGGTTTGTTCGTCGTTCTCCACTGCATAGTTTTCACCATGCTCGGCGTCAATTTTCCATTTAACTATTTCTTCTTCCTCGTGATCCATTCTTTCCCCTGTGGGGGAACATGTCAATTTTTGCTGGCATTCTTGCGTGATGTTAGGCTTGCTGCTCTCCTAGTTTTTTTATGCATAATTTATAAACTTTCATCTTCACTTTTGTGTTTTTGCAGTTGATCCTAATAGACAGATGTGTGAGTCCTTCCAAATCGATATCGGTGTGCTCCAAAAATCACCCGCCACTGTTGTCACACGCCAAGGTTAGCTTTACTTTGGCAATCTAAGTTGGGTCTCTTTTCTAATTTATTCTTTGCTAATTGGCTCTCCGCGGAACGGAACGATATTCCCTCCATGTGCGATACTCATCGCTGGTTTTGCTTAGTTGTTGTGATCACCTGTGCTACTCCGTTCATTTTTTACATTCTGTTCCTTTTTTAAATCCTGCCCCCCACTTCCGTAATAGCTTGTCCCTCCACAGATAACACCCTTTTTTCCATTACAAGTTCCTCATCATGCAACATACCTAGGTCCGGTGACAAACACAAGAGTTCTATAACAAGTACCACGTAAGTAATGCCTGAAATTGCCATTTCTCTTGAAACTCTGGAGTCAGGAATTAGGCTGGAATTAAACAATTAAACAATTCTCACGTATAAGCTGGTGCAGATTTCTTTCATCATTAGTATGGGACTTTTTGCCTAGCCTCACCCGTAGCCACGGTTGAATCGGTCTTTTACCGGAATGTTCTGCCAACTAAATCACAATCGTCTAAATTTCTCGAATTTAACTCCGACAATTGATCACTTGATCTCATCAAATGCAATCTGGTTGGCTATTACCCTTTGTCCCGGTCTGGACATTTGTATCTGCCTCAGGCCAGCGACGCCCAAGTTGAAGCTTTTGCTGCATCTTCTACTGAACCAGGTGTTATTCTCAATGATTATGATTATGAGTTTATAGATATTTGGACCTATTATTGCACTTCTGTAAAACTTGATTTGTTTTATTTCATATGTTTACTAGATGTTTGGTCTATTGGGCAACCCACACAAAGATGTGTTTTCTGTGGGGCGAACATGTGGATGCACGAGCGCCTTGCGAAACGTGGAGCCAATAACACTATATTATTTGCTATTTGTTGTATGAGTGGAAAGGTCACTCTCCCTTTGTTGCCGGTTCCCCCACCATTGTTGGGGACGTTGTTGGATGGTGATGATGAACGAGCTTTGCATCACCAGAAACATATCAGGGCCTTTAATGGTATGTTTTCGTTCACGTCTATGGCTGGAAAGATTTAGTACACATTAAACAAGGGTTCCGCTCCCCCCATGTTTGTTATTAGTGGCCAAAATTACCATTCAATTGGAAGTTTGATGCCACAGCAGTCTAGCAAACCCAAGTTTGCTCAGCTATATTTTTATGATACGGAAAATGAAATCCAGAACAGGATTGACGCAATTGGGTGAGTTGGTTGTACTGATTGGCTGTTAATATTTTAATATGTGTATTATATGATTCCTGTGTGACTTGGATTTATCTTGATGTATTTTATTTTTGGGTTAATGTAGCCTGTCTAATCAACACAAATCTATGGATCATACCATTGTGGCCGACCTCAGCAGCATGCTTGATTCCCACAATTCTCTTGCTAAATCTTTCCAATATGCTAGGCAAAGGTTCGCTGAAGATTCAACCACTCCGCTACAGCTTCGTCTTATCAAGAAGAGGAATACAGATGGTAGAAGATATAATCTACCATCAGCGTCTGAAGTTGCTGCTCTTATTGTAGGTGATTTTGATATGGATAACCTTTCAAGGGGCGTTGTACTTTAGACGCATTCAAATCAGTTGAAACGCATTGATGTTAATCATCCCCAATACTTTGCACTACAGTACCCCTTGCTTTTTCCGTACGGAGAGGATGGTTTTCGGAGTGATATCTTAATATCAGATGAAAGATCTAAGCAACAGTTACATAAGCGAGAAACAATTAGCATGAGGGAGTTTCTGTCTTTTCGAATCCAAATGAGATCACATGAATCGCAAGTTCTGCTCAAATCAAGACGTTTGTTCCAACAATTTTTGGTTGATAGTTACACCATGGTAGAAGCTGAAAGATTATAATATCACAGGTTCCACCAGACCAAGTTTTGCTCCCATCAATTGTAAGGCTTACATGAGTGCCTAATTCAGGGTGAGACATAGGTTGCAAGAACTGGCAAACGAGTTATCCTACCATCTTCATTTGTCGGGGGTCCCCGGGACATGTACAACAATTGCAAAGATGAATTTGCTATTTGCAAGTATGCCGGTTACCCTAGCTATTTCATTACTATCACATGTAACCCAGATTGGAACAAGATTAAAGATTGCGTTGCGGACTATTCAATAAAGCCAAGTGACAGGCCTGAAGTAACAAGGATATGTTGATGGTGGTGGTGTCTTCTGAGGCATCAATATCTCTTCATCCAGCCCCTCCAATTTCTTCAACTAAAGTCATAACAAAAGAAATGGTACTAGAAAATGAGGTAGTTAATGGATCATCAAATGAGAAGCTTTTTGTTATTGCAAGTGAAGATGAATAGGCCAATGCACAAGTTTGAATGTAGCAACTTAACAGCAACAAAAGTTAAATACCAGCAACAAATAATCACTCTAAACCCTGAAATCAATAACTATTTTAACAAAAATTCAAAAACATCATACTTAAAAATTAAAAAATGGCAACAGCAGCATAACAAATCCATTTTAATCAACAATTTCAACAACACAAAATCAATTATTTAATTAATTTCAGATTCAGAAATCACAAATCAGAGTATCAGACATTCAAAACACTAAACCTTCACCCAGCAATTACAAACAAAGCCAGCAAAACCAGCACAACCAGCAACTAAAGCCATTAGCAAATTTGAACAAAAAAATTAGGAGCCATCAGCAAAACCAGCAATTAGAAAACAAAGCCAGCAATTACAAAACACTAAACCTTCACCCAACAATTACAAACAAAGCTAGCAAAACCAACACAACCAGCAACTACAAATCAAAGCAAAACCAGCAACTACAACAAAATGAAAAACAGATATGAAATAAAAAACAGCCCCACAACACAATGAACAATAACAAGTTAGGAGCCATCAGCAATTAAAAACAGGAGCCACAACACAATGATTAACCATGTTATTAACCTAAAGCAGGAACCATCAGCAATTAAAAACAGGAGCCAAGACCCAAGAAGAGTAAGTTTTCAGCATTAACAAAACAGCAAAACAGAATAAGTTTTCAGCATTAAAAACAGATATGAAATTAACAAGACCATATCTAAATTTTGCCTACAGCATTCAACAATATTGCAAAACATTACAAGTTTCCAGAGTAACAGTTAGAATTACAAAACAGCAAAACACTAAAACAGCAATATTAGCCTATTAGGTGTTCTGGATACAAATCACATAACAGAGACAGTTTCCAGCATAAGCAACCAATCCAAACATACATACAAGGAAGACCATAGATACAAGGAATTAAAGAACAAAGAACGAATTTCCACAGCAATCAGAACCATACATACAAGGAAGATCGAAGAACAAAGAACGAAGAACAAAGACTGAAGTCCGAAGAATGAAGACTGAAGATCGAAGAAGAAGAAGAACCAAACTTCAAGCCAAGACCCAAGAAGAATTGAAGCAATATGGATCAAAAATTGAAGAAGAAGCTCAGAGAAGATGAAGACGAGGAGCACTCACCTGGGTTCGAGAAGCCAGCGAAGACGAAGAGACCTGCTGACTTACTGGGTTCCTGAGGACTTGGGGACGGCGGCGGCGCTGACGACCTCTGAACGGCGACGACGATGGAGGGCTATGGTTCGGGGTTCCTAGGGCTAGGGTTCGGCGACGATGGAGTCCTTGGAGTGAGCTGTGAGGTGATTAGGTGAATGATTCTGAATGAATGGGAAGGGGGGGTTGGAGAACGAGTGTTTGGGTTTTTTTTTTAAAAAAGTAAAAAAGGCGTCGTTTTAAGGGAACCGGCCGGTTACCGATCTGGCCCAACCGGCCGGTTTGCCGGTTTTTGAACGGTTTTTTTCCAAGCGGTTATAGGAGGAGGACCGGACCGCTTGCGTCGCTGGTTCCCGGTTGAACCGATCCGACCGTCCGGTCCGGTCCGGTTTTCAGAACCTTGATTGCGACACATAAACTCAATTTAAAACATAACGGTCAGAAGTGCACCTTATTTACATCCAGAATGAACCGAAAATTAAATCCAGAATGAACAAAAAATTAAATCCAGAATGTACTGAAATTATTTAATGATTACAATACACAAACAAACTCGTTTCAAAACAAGCACAAACCAAGAGAACCTTATTTAAATCTGAAATGAACCGAAATTACTTAATGAGTGCGACACACAAACTCAATTTGAAAATAAGCACACAAACAAAATTGAATTATGAACAAAAATACATCTAAATCAGTTTTGTATCAGACAACATCATCAATATGGCTTAAATGACACCAAAACTACTACAATTATATTCGACGACCTAATTACATCAAATCCAAGTGAACGAGATTAAATACACTTCAATTAACTTAAAAATGAACCGAAATTAGTTAATGATTGCGACACGCAAATTTAATTTGACAACAAGCAGACAAAATAACTGAATTATGAACAAAAATACATCCAAATCAATTTTAGATCATTTAAATAAAAAAAAAGGAAAAAAAAAGATGACTAACATCAATGATGAAGAAAAAAAAGAAAAAAAAATTGAAAAAAAAATGTGCGTACGTAAATTAAAAAAAAGAAAAAAAACACATGATAAATATTTCGAACTCTTTGTATATGATATTTTGTTTTGAGTGAAAGATGGCTGAGTTTCAAACTCTATGAATGTGATATTTTTCTTTGAATGAAAGATGGTTGGGTGATAGATATATTTTTTTGCACATTTTTTATATATAATTTTATATATTAAAAATAATTGAAAAAAAATCATAGAAAGAGAATATACAAAAAAATATTATATAATTATAATGATTGAGGATCTTAATTTAACTTTTTAATATTTAAATGAATAAATTAAAAAATAACTAAAAGATAAAGGAAATGAGATAAATTTTTAATTATTTTTCATATAATTATATTATTTTACAATAAACTTTCTTTCTCTCTCTTGTTTTTAAAATAATGTTTATGCCGGTCTATCTATTTTTTTTTTTGTTATTTTTTTTTGATATAAGAAATAAATTTTTATTTTTTTATCGATAATTTTTTATTTTTAATATAAAAAATAAAAAATATACCATCATTAATGGACAGACGAAATAAAAATGTATAAAGTGGGTAATCATTAATGGGCCAAGAAAGAATGGACCTGTTCATAAATGGACTTAAGAAAGAAATAGTAGGGCTCCATGATTGAAGGAGAGCCCATTTGGGATAACAGGTCCTTTGTTTATAATAAAGCGATCGATCCTCTTGGCTCGAATTAGGGTTTTGCGTGCTCCGTGCTGTTCGCTGCTGCTGCTGCTCATTCTCTCTGCTGCTTGCACCACGCACCTTCTAGGATTCACCAATGGCGGAACAGGTTCCATCATCGATCCACTCTCTTTTCAACTCGATAATCGCATCAACTTATTATTCTTTTCGTTTCTGAAGTCTCACACTTTCTACTACTTGTTCTGCAGACGGAGAAGGCTTTCTTGAAGCAACCCAAGGTTTTCCTCTGGTAATTCTCTTCCCTCTTTTTCCCTTTCAGTTTGTTCATGATCGGTTACTCCATGTGTTCATATTCTTAGTGGCTAATGAGCATTTTGGAATCTGTGTGATGCAGCTCGAAGAAATCAGGGAAAGGGAAGAGGCCTGGAAAAGGAGGCAACAGGTTCTGGAAAGGCATTGGTTTAGGGTTTAAGACTCCCAGAGAGGCTATTCAAGGTTTCACCTTCCACCTTTTTTTTTATTTATTATTTATTATCTCTGTTCAACTATTGAGTTTTAATTATTCTTTATTTAACTGTTAAATCCATTGTTTATAATGTAATTGCTTCTTGTGAATCACTATTATTGGGCATCACATTGATACATAATAATAGATTGTCCTTTCAATGCTGTAGCATGGTCTTATTTATCTATGCTTGTCTGTGTAAACTATTCATGGTGAGAGTATAGATTATATTCGTTAAGATGGTATCTTCCTTTAGGTTGGAAGTTACATAAAGTTTTAAGAGTGCCATTTCAATGCTCCTTATTTGTTGTCTGATCAAAGATGTAATTGATGTTGGAATTGTACATGGAATTTTCAGTTGTGTTTGTTGGAGTTACATGGACACTTTCACTCGTAGATGTGATTATCTTCTATGCCTCTGACAATAGTGGTTTGTCTGCTTGTTTCTAGGGACTTACATTGACAAGAAATGCCCATTCACTGGCACTGTGTCCATCCGAGGTCGCATTCTTGCCGGTACTTGCCACAGTGCCAAGATGACCAGGACTATCATCGTTCGTCGCAACTATCTTCATTTCATTAAGAAATACCAAAGGTGATCCTTCTTTTTCTACCTAGAGAAATGTTAGGTCACCCAATAAATAGTTTTCCAATTGCTTACTCGAATTTGTTTTGGTATCACTGTAGGTACGAGAAGAGGCACTCAAATATTGCAGCACATATATCTCCATGCTTCCGTGTGAAGGAAGGAGATCATGTTATCATAGGGCAATGCAGGTTGGTATTCGATTCTTCAATCTTGTGATCTTTGTGGCTTAGGAAAGTCTTTTCTGTCATTTATTTTATTGAATTCTTTTAACAGGCCATTGTCAAAGACAGTGA
>NC_029787.2:105858389-105866402 GCF_000816755.2 Arachis ipaensis | reverse complement strand
TTCTGCCGATCCCATTTCCCAGATATTAGATTTAGGAACTCGCGTGTGTGATTTCCTAAATTCGTTTAGGAGGGATTTATATTTGTATGCTTTTGATTTGATATTTTATTCCAGTCTCTTTTTTTTTTCCCACCCTCACAGCTGTGTTTTCAGTTTTGACTTTTGATGTTTGAAATACAATTAGTCCTTTAGTTTCTGGCAACCTCAGTTATGATGTTTCTTGGGTAAATTTATGGTTTTTGCTATAATGTTCGAAGTAAGTTCTACAAGAAGCATTAAGATGAGAACAAGTAATTAAATATCAAAACAGAAAAGTTCTAAATCCAAGTTTTTTATCTATCCAAGTCCATCCAAGATATTTATCTAACCAAGTTCCTTTATTCTTGAATTTTTTATTCCCTTCCTTCGCTTCTTTTCTCAATTTTTTTTAATTTATTGTATTCATATTTTCAATTTTCAACATGTGTTACTATCAATCAATACTTTGAATTGAACTTCAATTTAGGAGTGTTCAAATTTAAATTAATTCAAATTAAACCGTTCATCTAATTCAATCTAAATCGAAAATCAATTAAATTTTAACTAATTTGAATTGGATTGGATTTTAATTTTTGCAAATGGTTAGATTGGATGAATTTACTTTTTACAACCAATTCAATTTAATCTAAACCGTATAATATAAGTTATAATATTATTATTTTATTATTATATTTACAATTATATTTATAACATATTTAGTGTTATATATTTTTATATTTTTCATGTATTATTATTATTTAATAAATATTTTATATTCAAAATGTGATTTATTTATTTATTTTAACTAACTTATAATTTTATTTCTATTATTATATTATCGTTGAGTTTTTTACTCAATCGATTCAAACCGTACTGCAAACACTCTTACTTCAAACTCAGAACTTCAATTCATGTTTTATTCATGTTGAATATTATTGCTCTGTTTTGAATGAATTAATTGTTTAAATCACACATGAAACCATATTTTGTTCCCAGCTCTTTTATTCTCCGAAAAACAAAATCTCAATGTGGGTGTTGCTGGTGATGTGTGGTGGTTGTTTCTGTATGTTTTCCGTCTCTCTTATAATCCTCTGTTTAGTGTTTCCAATTTATCGATGTCTCACTGTCACTTCTTCAGTCATGCGTCTTTTTTACTCTCCTCAACCGCCTGATGTTTGGTTCTCTACTCTGTTGTTCTGGGTATGTTTAAGTTTTTTCACCCATTGTTGTTATGTCTTTATCGTTTCTTTATTGCGGTTCCGAATTTGCCGCAATGCTCAAATATCCAATAGAATATAGACAAGTGTTATTATGTGGGTCCAACAAAAATGAAAGCTTTTAAACGGAGTTAATTATCTCTTGAAGGAATGGACAAATGGCTTTTGTAAAAGTATGAGGCATTACTGTGCTAGCCTACTGAAAGTCTGAAATGTTTTAATTTATATTTAACTAGTGTTTTTATTACTTTGAAAGACTATTTAAGGGTTATCTTATTAAATAATTAAAAATATTTTTTTTAACTTAAAAAAATATAGATAATAAATTAACTATTTTTATTAATCTGGCAATACATACAATATTAAATCTATTGTTTTTAATATGTCAGATTAAATTTTAATAATTAATAAATATTTATATATACACATTATATTTTATCATTTTAATTAATAAAAATATATAAGTTTATATATATAGTGTAACACCGTAGTTTTTCACATAATTAATTTAAAAATTTTTGTGATGATTTATTTATTATTATTTGTGATTGAATTTTAACACTAAAACTGTAAGACATATAAAACCCGGCTAACATATACGAATCTGTTAACATAGCAGATTCTTGTGTATAGTATATATAGTACAAAGTCTACAATTTTATAAATTTACTCGGAAGTAGCGCTTAATAACTGATAGTATTTAGACCTACTAAAAATTTGGTCGTTACATAATTATAATATTCATATTTGTTAAGGTGTAATTTTTTTATTTTTATCATATCTAAATTATAATATTTTTGTTTATTTTATTGAATGAATAATAAATCTAATTAAATTTTTTATAATAGCTAGATAGAAGACATAAACTATATATATAATTTTTTGTATATAAGTTATAATTTATTTATATAAAATTATAGATAATGTTATGTCATTTGAGCTAATCCTATTTATACTATACACAAAAATAAATATCAGTGATTGAGTAATATAATTTTTATTTAAATAACAAAATATAAATTTATTAATTTGTATATTTAGTCTTATTTTTATAGTTAGACACTACAAAAATTAGATTTGTAAAATATTTTGTAGTTATATTAACAAAAAAATGAAAATGAAAGGAAATTTGTGGTTCATTACAACCATCAAAAATGAAAATAAAATGTATTACTTTTGCAGACTAGGAAAATGAGATTAATGTACAAATTGATCATATTTTTGTATTCTTATTTAAATTAATAAATAGAAAATTTTGATTAAATAAAAAAACCTTGAGTACTGTTTTTGTATGGATACCTGGAGGGAGAGCTCGGTCTCTGGAAATCGACGCCGAGTTGTTATCTTCGGTGCCAACCTTTGAGCTTTGTGGTAATCCGAGCTTTACTCCAAGAGGATGTCCAATCGCGTAGATCTTTGAGCAAGAAACAGGGGGAGTGTACCTGCAAAGGCACTCCGAAACTTAAGTCAGTATTGAGAATTCAATGTATCATTTGAAGATAAAATATCATACCTTTATAGGTGAGATAAAATAGGTCGGTTATGTTTCTATTGATCATCTGAATTGAAGAGCAATTAATAGGTTTTAATAAGTGATAATGTTTGGTCGGACGTTTTTATTCCAGGATGTAGTTCGTTGAGTCTGATTGTAACGTATAACGCCGAGTTATAACGTAAAGTGCCAAGTTATAGTGCATAATGCCGAGTTATTGTATCTAATGCCGAATTATGATATCGGATTTGTAACGGCCGTATCATAGCCCCCAAGCTTAGCCTGACTATATTTTGATAAAGCAGGTTGAGCTTTTTTAGTTATAACTCGGCGATTTGAGGTATAGGTATGGAGCCCCCAGATCAACTTACTTTATTAAAATAATGAATAATTTGAATTTCAGACATGATTTGAAGTTAACGTGTATTGAAAAGTGTAGTAGTCTTGTCATTGATTGTGTCTTTGATTTTTCTAATATAATTTTGAACCGTTGATTTAATAGATGCAACGGTTAGGTTTTTTCATGGAACTGAATAGTTAATTTGAATAGTTGCTGAGACGATTTTGATAAAAGTGAATTGGTTGGACGAGAATATTGAGTTAGTTCACCGTTGTTTGGTGATTTGATTGAGTTTGATTGCGCATGTGTAAACGATGCGACTTCGATTTGAAGAGTTGTTGCGAATGGATCAGTGTTTGTACTTGTATGATATGTGATTGAGTTTGTTGACTGTTGATAGTCATAGTTCGGAATTGAAGATTGAGTTTGATTGCGCATGTGTAAACGATGCGACTTTGAATTGAAGAATTATTGCGAATGGATAATTGATTAAAGATCGTTGATATAGATCTGATGATAGTTGATATAGATTTGACAATGACTGATAATGATTGATATAGCATAGTATGATTGATATAAATCTGAAAACTGAGATAATAGACATAGATTTGAAAATAGAAAAACAGATATAGGTCGACGAATAGAGATAACAGATATAGGTCGGCAAATAAAGATGACAGATATAGATCAGAGAATAGAGATAACATGTAGATCGACAAATAGAGATAACAGATGTAGATCGAAAAATCAGATATAGATCGACAAATAGAGATATCAGATATAATTTGGCAAATAGAGATAACTGATAAAGATCGACAAATAGAGATAACTGATAAAGATCGGCAAATAGAGATAACTGATAAAGATCGGCAAATAGAGATAACTGATATAAATAGAAAAGTAGAGATGATAGATATAGATCGGCAAATAGAGATATCAGATATAAATTGGCAAATAGAGATATCAGATATAAATTGGCAACTAGAGATAATTGATAAAGATCGGCAAATAGAGATAACAGATGTAAATCAGAAAGTAGAGATGACAGATATAGATCAGAAAATCAGATAACATATATAGATTGGCAAATAGGGATAACAGATATAAATCGGAATATAGAGATGATTGATATAAATCGAAAAATAGAGATGACTGATATAAATCAGATAATAGATATAACAGGTATAAATTGGCAAATAGGGATAACAGATATAAATCGGAATATAGAGATGATTGATATAAATCATAAAATAGAGATGACAGATATTGATCAAAAAAATAGATATAGATCGGCAAATAATTATACCAGAGATGATTTGAAAAATAGAGATGATAGATTATTTATCGGAAAAACAGATATAGATTGGCAAATAAATATAACAGATATAAATTGAAAAATCGAGATGACAGATATAGATGAGAAAAACAGATATAGATCGACAAATAGATATAACATATAAATTAAAAAATTGATATGACAGATATAGATCGAAAAAATAGATATAGATCGGCAAATAATTATACCATAGATGAATTGAAAAATAAAGATGACAGATATTGATCGGAAAAGCAGATATAGATTGACAAATAAATATACCAGATGAATTGAAAAATAGAGATGACCGATTTTTTATCGGAAAAATAGATATAGATTGGCAAATAAATATAACAGATATAAATTGAAAAATCGAGATGACAGATATAGATGAGAAAAACAGATATAGATCGACAAATAGATATAACATATAAATTGAAAAATCGAGATGACAGATATAGATCGAAAAATAGATATAGATCGGCAAATAATTATACCATAGATGAATTGAAAAATAAAGATGACAGATATTAATCGGAAAAACAGATATAGATCGACAAATAAATATACCAGATGAATTGAAAAATAGAGATGACAGATATTGATCGGAAAAATAGATATAGATCGGCAAATAATTATCCTAGAGATGATTTGAAATATAGAGAGATGACAGATAATGATCGGAAAAATAGATACAGATCGGCAAATAAATATACCAGAGATGATTTGAAAAATACAGAGATGACAGATAATGATCGGAAAAATAGATATAGATCGGCAAATAGATATACTAGAGTTGAATTGAAAAATAGAGATGACAGATATTGATCGAAAAAGCAGATATAGATCGGCAAATAAATATACCAGATGAATTGAAAAATAGAGATGACAGATATTTATCAGAAAAGCAGATATAGATCGGTAAATAAATATACAGATGACAGATATTGATCAGAAAAGTAGATATAGATCGGTAAATAAATATACCAGATGAATTGAAAAATAGAGATGACAGATATTGATCAGAAAAGCAGATATAGATCGGCAAATAAATATACCAGAGATGATTTGAAAAATACAGAGATGACAGATAATGATCGAAAAAATAGATATAGATCGGCAAATAGATATACCATAGATGAATTGAAAAATAAAGATGACAGATATTGATCGGAAAAGCAGATATAGATCGACAAATAAATATACCAGATGAATTAAAAAATAGAGATGACAGATATTGATCGGAAAAGCAGATATAGATCGGCAAATAAATATACCTGATGAATTGAAAAATAGAGATGACAGATATTGATCGGAAAAATAAATATAGATCGGCAAATAATTATACTAGAGATTATTTGAAAAATAGAGAGATGACAGATAATGATCGGAAAAGCAGATATAGATCGGCCTTTTTCTGGCCTTAATGATTTACTATATGACCTTTGTTTACAAAGGTGCAGGTAAGTTTGAAACCATTAGAAGGAAATAGGGCCTATAGAAAGAAGGGTGTTTATTTCGAGGCCCCACGGTGGGCGCCAATTGTTCTTGTATGGATACCTGGAGGGAGAGCTCGGTCTCTGGGAATCGACGCCGAGTTGTTATCTTCGGTGCCGACCTTTGAGCTTTGTGGTAATTCGAGCTTTACTCCAAGAGGATGTCCAATCGCGTAGAGCTTTGAGCAAGAAACAGGGGGGAGTGTACCTGCAAAGGCACTCCGAAACTTAAGTCAGTATTAAGAATTCAATGTATCATTTGAAGATAAAATATCATACCTTCATAGGTGAGATAAAATAGGTCGGTTACGTTTCTATTGATCATCTGAATTGAAGAGCAATAATTAATAGGTTTTAATAAGTGATAATGTCTGGTCGGACGTTTTTATTCCAAGATGTAGTCCGTTGAGTCTGATTGTAACGTATAACGCCGAGTTATAACGTAAAGTGCCGAGTTATAGTGCATAATGCCAGTTATTGTATATAATGCCAGTTATTGTATATAATGCCGAATTATGTACAATAACAAGATAAAATATCATACATTCATAGGTGAGATAAAATAGGTCGGTTACGTTTCTATTGATCATCTGAATTGAAGAGCAATAATTAATAGGTTTTAATAAGTGATAATGTCTGGTCGGACGTTTTTATAATATAAAAATGCTTAATATATTATATTCAAATGAAAAACAATAATTTTAGTGGTCAGAAGCCTTTTCTATAAACGAGAAAATGAAAATTTATATTTGTTTTGTAGTCTGAATTTACATAATAGTTAAACAAAATTTTAAATATTAACAAAGAATATATAATAATCTTGGAAAGTACCACACCATCCAGTCAATTCACACTCGCTGACGGTAGTAATTAAACTCCGTTCAAGTACTGTGTATTTCGGCAATTTCGGTATCAAATTCTTAGGCACCGAAAAACTCACCTTGCACAAATCTCATTTGACATCCTTTGAATTTCACGAAAAGATGAAATCCTTTGAATTTGTAAGTATTTGACATCTGGACTTTGAAAAATTTTGAATAACTTAAATATAATAGAATAACTTAACCAAAATAAATACATTATGCAAAAGGAGTAGAATAAAAAAAAAAGACAAAAAGAAATTTAAAAGCTAATCGAAATTCATTTTCCTCGGATAAATAATACCTGATTATCTAAACATAAAAAAAATTGGCAAAGCGAAAAAAGATGTATCATAGGAAAAAAATTATACTCCTATAACTTGAAATTAAAAAAAAAAGATTAAAGATTGTACAAATTTGTCGGGATATTTTAAAATATTAGCTTAATTCATCTTTAAAGGAAGAATACACTTGTTTTCAGAAAAATTGTTTTTGTTAAAAACAATTTCCCCGCAATACTTTGTGGTTAAACAGTGAGAGTAAAAAAAGGGTTAAGGAATGAAATTTTAAGTTGTATTTGTTATTATTATTATTATTATTCATATATATACAAGAGGATTAGGCACTCTTACTCTAATGGACATATTCTAGCTAACAATCTATATACAATAAAATACCTCAGGAGTACTTAAAAGCATAACATGAAATAATATTTTATTACAAGGTAACTTACTATATAAAGATGTGAAGTCATAACATGATAACTTTTTAATTTCGAGAGTGATCTCTCTTGGTATTGTTTGATAAAAAATATTATTTATTGATATTAATTGTTATATATATTAACAGTGTAAATTGTCTATTTAATTAAATGTAAAAATAATAGACATTCATGTCAAGGAAATTAATAGTCAAATAAAAAAAATACTTGTAAATGAAAGATTTGGTAAACTCACATAGTAATAATAAAGAAAGCATTTAATGGTATTTTTTAATGATATAATTTTATTATTGGTGTAAATTTAACAGAATATTTAGTTCAAAATACAAACAAATCAACAGACAAATTATTTGTTTTAATGGATTTTAGTAAACAATATTTTATCACATAGGAAAATATTTAGTTGATTTTTGTAAACAATATTTTATCACATGGAAAAATATTAATTGCAAAAGATTATTTTGTAGAATGAAAATTTTCTAAAGAAAAATAGTAGAGATAACGTGAGCTAACAGAAAATGATAAATAATATATAGAGTTTTTTTTTTTTTTTT
>NC_029787.2:105851400-105858291 GCF_000816755.2 Arachis ipaensis | reverse complement strand
TAATTTAAAAAAAAAAAAATAAAAGATCTATAAGCATATAAATGAAAGAGCAGGTTGGGTACTTTTTTTTTCCTTACTCTACAATTTTTTGCCTTTAAGCAAGTTGTGATCATCAATGCTTTTTAATAGGCAACAACTCAAATTGATGATGACAAAAACATCTTTTTATTATAAAGATGTTTTATTTAAAAGTGTGATTTATTTATTTAGTCACACTTTAAATAAAAACAATACTTTTATAAATATTAAAATTTAATCATCCAATCTATCATTCAAAGGTTAAAAAAAAAATTTTCACATAAAAACAATTATAAAGTCTTCATTGTAATATCCACCTTCTTAATAACCTATGTATAATCTGAAGTAAGCAATAAACATGGTATAAAATAAGATAAACAGATGATATAGGTTAAATGAATCAGATGGTCAAAGAAAGTAAACTGTGCACACAAATAACAAATAAGGCAATATATTAAGTTGCTAGAATGAATCACCAAAAAAACAAAGATTAAATTATTTTGTTTGCAAAAGAGTAAAAGTACATCGGATTGATTGTTGTATTATGTCAATAGGAAATTTAAGCAACATGAATTAACGCTAAAAAATAGAAATGAAAGTAACCAAATCAAAAGAAATCTCATTAGGAGAAGATAATCATAACAATCACATGCAATTACTGTGAGAAAAAAAAAAGAAACGCATTTATTAAAAGACAATATTAGCAAAATAGCAACTGCATGATTTGACTGGTGGTAGTTAGCTTCACATTTAAAAGATAGCTGACAGCATAATCATTCAGAAGAAATAAACGTAAAAACAATTAGAATAGATAAACAAAACATTAAACTGGACGGAAGATTTATATACATAGAAGGAGAAACTAAATGAAAAAGCATGTAGAAAATAGTATTTTAAGTAAAACCGAAAATGAGCCAATCAAAGTAAGCATTATGCAAAAGAGTGAAAGATAAACATATATTCATAATAGAAAATGTATATACACAAGGAAACATTGTATTCATTGCAGTTGACATGGTTAATATTGTCTTAATAAAAAAAAGAGAAAATAATAGACCATTACATAAAAAAAAAATTAGACGCGACAAAAGAGACAACATGAAATAGTAAAGATAACATAAACAATAAGGCAAAAAACATTACATCAAATAATAAGTGCAAATATCACTAAAATCTGCGATAGCCATAAACAACTTTGAAATCAACAACAGATTGCCATCGCATGCTACCAGCATATTTTCGAATCCATTCAATCGTTGATATACTACAAAAATGAATCAAAGAAAAAGGCCTCCCATAAGACGGATTGAAGAAATCAACATCTCGAATGGAATGAATCATGCCAATTAGGTGAGATCCCAACAAGATTGCTCCAATGTTGATAGTTGCAACATGCAACCCATACCTTGAAGAACACTATAAACAATCAGCACTGAATGCCAAAACAAGATTCTCAACACATGCTGAATTAATAAGCTCAATCTTATCCCAAGAATTCCTTGCAATGGAATAACAAACAACAGAGAAGGGTTTCTTGAATAATCTGCCCACACTATTTAGTATTTACCCAAAAAATTGTGTTATCATACACAACATATTGATCAGAAATCCTATCAACAAACAAGGGTGTGTGACGAGGATCACTCCAGTGAAAACTCCTCGAATCATATACATGCATATCATACCCCTTAGTTAGTAAGCTACTCTTTATCAAACAAACAAAGTGATAATCATAGTTTTGAATACATGCAACATAAGCATACACCGAAAAGCCAGGACGGTGATTTAGGGGAAAACCAACAAATCTAGGATCGACGACCTCATTCAGAAGAGCAGAAAATGGCTTCCATACTAACAACAACGGATGACCTTGGGCAGAACCAAAAAGCGAGAACCACTGACATTCAACGGGATTGGCCAAAGGGATCTCGCTGCGAGTTTGTAGATCATATAAAGAAAGCCTACCATGATCGTCATCATTCAGTGGATTATGAAGGTGGATGACAACTGCATCACCTCCCTTGATAACATAATACTGGCACATATTTTCTTCAAGAGTAAGAAAGTGGTACCAATCTCTAGACATGCATCTTCCTCTCGCTATGGTTGCACCGTCAGATAGTAAAAAGATCTTCAATATAATATCCGTTGGAAGAACACGGACCACATTATCAAAATCAGTAGGAATAACCATCGATGAGTTTCCTATGTTGATGTCAGGAATGTTTAATAGAGAACTAGTACTGGAAGAAGATGCACTTCCATCGGAACATTTGTTACCGGAAAATGTCAAAGGGATTTTTTGTGATGACGAAGAATGAGACATAATAGGAGGATAATTTTTGGGTATGTGAAAAAGAGAAAAAACAACTGGGGTATTCTTTTCTGTGTTGGAAGACAAGTTTGGAGAAAGAAAAACTGTAGGCTTTAGACAAATAATCTGAACAAAGATGAGAGACTCTAACAACACTGATGAAGAATGCTAGGTAAACAATGACTATTTTGAACAACATGAACAATCACCAATCAAATAAAAATACACTACACCCTAATTTAATGCTACTAATTAAATTTATGGTTAATTTACTCTTTTAACCCTATTAATTTACATTATTCACACATTGTTAAAAAATGTTGTTGGTTACCTATACTTTTCCAAAAAAAATACACGGAGACAATCATTTCAACGTGTAGTTAAGGCCATAAATAGTGAAACGCAACCAAACTTTGAAAAATGAGCAACAGTAGTTCTGCCTTTCGTTTTCCAAGGTAGTAAAAAAAAAGTGGAAACTCAGGTGTAGTCGAATTTATGTGAAGTTGATACCTGAGAGTCGTTAGATAATTTAACTGATTTGACTAAATTTCCATCTAACGAGTCTCATATATCAACTTCACGTGAAGTCGATTTCACCTGAGTTTTCACAAAAAAAAATAATTTAAATATAGAGAAACAGTTTACCAAAAAAAGACCCGAGAAAATTTTAATAAATGCTTTTAAAAAGATGAGTTAATTATTAAATAAAAACAAAAATTTTATAATAATTGTGAGCATACTTTGGGGCATGAAAAAACAATATAGCTATGCATCAAGATGTTAAATAATTTATGAATCTAAGATATCAAAGCGCGACTATAGCCTATACTCTAAAAACGATAGATTTCAATATGCTCACAATAAAAAAATTATTACACTTTACCAAAGCCTACAAACCATCACATTGAAGTCAGTCGACATAACCAAAGTAGTTTATGGGAAAAATAATGCCACACATCGTTTTCAATATCTTGGGATAAGCATTGTAAAATTACTTAATATAAAGAAGAACATATTTAACTTTTATAGTTAACGACAAGCATTATAAAATAGCTATATGTGTTCAATAAAACCCCTAGTAGAAATATGGATGGAGTCTCACTTGGTAAAGAGAGTTGTAGATTCGTAAAAAAGAAGAGGAGCATTGACTCTTTCTATGATGTTATTAGTCAAGAAGAGCTAATCCTGCAATCTTTCTAAAGCAAGAAGCGAGAAACTTGACTTTGAGAAAGTGAGAAAGAAGGTGCTTGTTGCCGCTTTCTTTTTTTTTAGTAAGTAAACTTCTTTTGTTTTATAAGGTGAAAGGTTTCTATTTTTATAATTATTATAGCGTTAGCGCTTTAGTTTTCAATAAGTTTAGGCTTGACTAATAACATAGAAATTTGGAATCAGGGTGCGCAGGTTTGGAACCCTATACAAAGGGCCTTTCCTTTCAAATGAAAACTGCCTCTTCCTGCTACGAAGGCCTTGCACGAAACCAACCCCCCACCCCCGACCCAATATCTTTCAATTGTATATGTTACTGCCTATTTTGAAGTTGGGCATTTCTTTGGAGAAATTGATGGTATGGTGCAAAATCTTCCTCTCCCAACTGAGGTTGTGATAAGCCATTTTTCGACATCGTCATACTCTAACCCTTGAGAAAAATTTCCTGCATAAGTGTCTCTTTCATCTTCAACAATCATATTATGCAATATATTACAAGCTCTTATTATGTTTGCAAGCTTCTTCTTTTCCCAAAAGCGCATTGGACCACGTATAATTGCAAAGTGTGCTTGCAACACTTCGAATGCTCGCTCTACATCTTTTCTTTTCCCTTCTTAATATTGTGCAAATAACTTGCGTTTCTCCCCTTGTGGCTTTGAGATTGATTTGACAAATGTGGCCCATTCAGAATAAATACCATATGCTAAATAGTATCCCATAGTATAATTATTACCATTAATAGTATAATTTACCTCCGGAGCACGGTCATTTAGAATATCAACGAACACTGGTGAATGATCTAATACATTGATATCGTTATTTGAACAAAAAACTCCAAAAAACGCATGCCATATCCAAAGGTTTGAAGATGTTACAACTTCAAGTACTATGGTTGCAACCCCACGGTAACCACTCATCATGTACATACCTTTCCACGCCTTTGGACAATTTTTCTATTGCCAATGCATGCAGTCAATGCTACCTAACATGCCAGGAAAGCCACAACCCTCCACCATTTGTAGCAGGTGTCGTACATCATTTGAATTTGATTTTCGCAAGTATTCATCCTCGAACACCGAAATGACACCTTCAACAAATTTTTCCAAGAATTTAAATGTAGTTCTCTCGCCTATGCGCACATAATAATCAACAGCATCAGCTGCTACGCCATATGCTAATATCTGTATCTCATTTTTGGAGTGGTGACAGGCCTCTTTTTCCAGTTTCACCGACCCTCTGTTGGAAATATGGATAGACATTTGAGAGAGCGTCTACTAGAAAATGTCAGCATTATACATCGGCTCATCTGCAAAGTAATCTTGAAAAAGGCGATCATGTCCTGCTTCTCGATCTTTGTTGATCCATCTACGAGGATTTGGGATAGAGCTTCTATCGATATCTTCTTCTGAATAATCGAATAAACACTCATAGATCCAATTATCCATGAGTGTATTATCTCGCCATCTTCTTTTACCATACAAAGCCTCATTAAACATATCATCAAAATTTCTAGCCATATCTTGAAATGTATTTTTTAGTATTCTTTTGAGATGAGAAACTAGAGTTGAAATGGAATTGTTGAATCATTGATAGGTGATATTTATAAATATGTCCACAACAAGTAGCTACTTCTCAACGGCTAGTTTTGCAACGGCTACTTTAACGACTAGTTTTTTCTTGTCTAAGTTTAAAACGGCTAGTTTTGCACGCAGTGGCTACTTAACGGCTAGTTTGTTTTTGTCTAAGTTTAAAACAACTAGTTTTGCAATGGTCACTTTCTTAAACATTAACGGCACAATAATATTGACTAATTTGAAAAGTTACATCACAAATGAATAAAACAGACTACATCACATACCAGTAATATGCAATAAAAATAAAACATACTACTTAACTCTACGAATACAAGGAACCATTAAGTAAACTACTTATTGATTATTTTCTCACATGCAATCTCATGAAGCGCTCGTCGTTTTTCACTCATTGTAGATGTATCAACATTAAGTATTTGCATATCCATTTCTCTTTCTTTTTTCTTATTCATTAGTTCCTTTTCTCTAACATTCTTAATATCATCCATGAGAGATAATTTCTTAATAACTGATGATTTTCTTTTGCCAAGCTCTTCAGACATTTGTGCTTTTTTATTACCTTTTCTCTTGCTCTTTTTTGTTCCTTGTGGGCAAACGGGAGAGTCCACACCAGTTTTGTCAGCCAATGGTGTTTCTGGATTTGATGATGATGAGTATGCTCCAGTTGCACTAACCTTGGTTCTCTTTGAGCCTCCACTTTGTGTAGGTAGTTGGCTTCTCCATTTTTTCTCCAAACGAAGCATATTCCAATGCCTCTTAAAAGTGAATTTTTGACCATAATTTGTGGAATAAAGTTTACAGGCCAACTCCTTTATATCATCAACATTCGAACCACTCTTTATGTTTTGACTAACTTGATCGTAGCAACCAGCAAATTATGCAACAACCTTGTTGATCTTATACCATCGTTTTTACATGCAACTGCCCCCTTTTTATGTCGGAGCTGAATTTCACACAATATCTGTGAATTCGACTCCAAATATTTCGCCCTTTTGGTAAGTACCAACTATAGAGTCGGTTGAAACATTCAACCATGCACTGATCAACGTCTCATCCTCTTCCCATTTTCAATGTTATCATTAAGGTCGATAGCATCTAATCAACGAGGGTTGGCAAAATTTGAATATTGCGAATTTGGACTAGATTGTATCAGAGTATGAAGGGATAGGTTAGAAGAGCCACCAACACCAGATGAGCTATGTCTCCATGCACTGAATTGAGTTAAAAACGGCAAGGATGTTGGAATAATATTTCCGATAGAAGGGTTAAATATGGATAAAAATGGAAAATGTGGTGTTTGTGAATTTTGATTTTGTGGCTGGTAGATAGGAAATTGATTATTATATGGAGCTTGCAAATTGAAATTAGGAAGATTTTATGGATTTGAATTTTGAAATGTATTTGGTAGTGTGAAGTTTTGATTTGGAATTTGAGAGTTTGAAGTTTGAGATTGTTGGGTATTTGGAGTTTGAGAAAAATTTTGTAAGTAATTGAAAAAAGAGCGGAGATAGTTTGGATCTATTTTTTCGAACAAAAAAAAAATATCAATAGAACTTTAGATTTCGTAAACTTTGAAAGAAGATGAAGAAGAGTAGAAGAAAGTGTGAGAATAGAAGTGTATATAAGTAGTATATATAGAATAAAAAAATATTAATTTATTAACAGTAACGGTAACATAGTAACGGACTAACGGCTAGCTTTCAATGGCTAGTTTTGCAACAGTTAGTTTTGTAATGTGGTTAACATTTCAAATTTTATAAA
>NC_029787.2:105846514-105851084 GCF_000816755.2 Arachis ipaensis | reverse complement strand
TTAAATTTAATTAACACATATCTATATATTATTGGTTATTGTCAAAAGAAATTAAGTCTTTCTCAGCATGACTTTTACCGTTTTGAACTACGTGAAAAAATTCTCTTTTCTTTTACTCCAATGTTAAAGCATCACCTTTTTCTAATACACAGTAAATGAGACTCCAATTTATTTTACCGTTGGAGTTGCTCTTATATACCAGCTGCCACACACAAGAAAAAAAAAAAGGAGAAATAGAAAAATTCGATAACCATAAAATCAACTCAAAATATTAAAAGCAACATATGATTAGCTATGTATATTCAACGAAAAAAACTTTGATTCTTAATTTTTATAATGAAAAATATAATATATTATATATATTAAACCATTCTTCCACGGACAACAATAAAGAAGTCTCACAGTCCACAAATTCAGCCTAACAAATTTAGTCTTTATTATCTTATCTTATCTTTATATTATCTTCTTATCTTATCTTATATTTACTTTTATCTTTCGTAGGCAATGCTCTATATATATTTAGTTTTACCTTCATAATTCAATCAATCAACAATCAATAATTTTTTTTTCATATTTTCTTTTCTTTTCCTATTCTTTCACAATTTTATTATGGTATCAGAGCGCTTCTTAAACTCTGCTGACATCCATAGATAAACCAACTAATTCAGATCTTCTTCGAATTGTTGAGCTGCCTCCCTACTCTATCCTAGATCAAGGAGAAAGGACACACCAGCAACTTCATCAGAAGCCTCTTTTGAACCTCTCGTCAACCCCGCACTCTTTTTTCATGGCATTTCTTTCTATAAAGAAAATCGTCATTCAAATTAACTTGAACTTTTATCAAGTCCACTTACTCATTATCTTTGTTCTTTCAGTACTTTTTCTATTGTTAACAATTTTTTAAATCGAGATTCATTCTTGAACACTTGGATCATTGATTTTGGTGCCACAGATCACATTGCATCAAATTTTTCTTGGTTCATCTCTTACACACAAATTTCTCCTATTATTGTTCATTTACCAAATGGGTCTCAAATTACTGTTTCTTATAAAGACATTGTTCAATTTTTACCATCCTTGGTTCTTCATGATATTCTTTATTTACCTCATTTCAATTTTAATATTATCTCCATCTCAAAAATTACTTCAGCACTCAAATGTGAACTCACTTTTTCATCTTCTTCTTGCACTCTACAGAGCAACAATTTGGGAATGATTGATTTTAGCAGAATGAGAGAGGGATTATATCTTCTTGAACCCAATTTCGATAAAAATTCATCCACTACATATTCCATAAATTTCATCCAATCCCCACCCATTACACCTTCAAATATATGGTATTTTCGTTTAAGACACCTTTTTGGACAAAGACTTAATCATTTACATAAATATTTTTCTTTTATCTCTATGCATCATGATGAGACTTGTGATGTTTGTCATCTTTCTAAGCAAAAGAAACTTTCATTTTCTCAAAGTTTTAACAAAGGCAATGCAAATTTTGATTTATCACATTTTGATATTTGGGGTCCGTTTCGACAAAATTCTATTCATAATCATAAATATTTTTTTTTACTATTGTTGATGATTTTAGTTGATTTACATGGGTTATTTTATTAAAATCAAAAGGAGAAGTGCAAAATCATGTAAAAAAAATTTATTACTTTAGTTGAAACACAATTCAACTCTAAAGTCAAAGCTATTCATTCGGATAATGGATTAGAATTCATTTTACATGATTTTTATGCTTCAAAGGGCATTATTCATCAACGTAGTTGTGTTGAAACTCCTCAACAAAATGGAAGGGTAGAACATAAGCATCAACATATTTTGAATATAGCTCGTGTTGTTATGTTTCAATCTAATTTACCATCATCTTTTTGGTCTTATGCTGTTAAACATGCTGTTTATTTACTTAACAGAGTTCCATCATCCGTAATTAATTTTAAAACACCATTTGAAATTTTATTTAATGATCTACTAAATTATCATGACCTTAAAGTTTTTGGATGCTTATGTTTTGTTTCTACCCTAATGACAAACATATCAAAATTTGATCCAAGAGCCAAAAAGGTTGTGTTTATTTGTTTTCAACATGGTTTTAAATGATATATTATTTATGTTTTAGAAGATAAAAGAATTAAAATTTCTAGAAATGTGATTTTTTATTAAATGATTTTGCCTTTAGTCACCAAAAATATCAAATTCAATACACTCAACCCAACATTGCCAAACACTTCTCAAAAAAAGATTCAGTTAGTCTTCCAGTGAGACCCTCGCCCATACCCATTGACCCACTTCCATCAAATTCTTTCTCTTCTCCAACAACCCCTCTTTCTTCCTCACTGTCGTGTCCTAACCAACTTGAACCCATGGCCCCCGAATCTATTTCAAGTCATACAACCTCCCCTCTTTCCGCAATAGACACTAACCCACCATCACCTCTTCATCCTACGTCACCTTCCTCGTCACCTGAGCAACCCCAGCCTTGTCATTCTAATCGACCTCACCGACCTCCAGCATATCTCTCTGATTATTTGTATAATTCCTCTCTCAGCTCCACAAATCTCTCTCCTTCAAAATGTCGTTATCCTCTATCTTCAATTATGTCTTTTTCTTCTCTTTCATCTTCTCATCATAAGTTCCTTTTATCTCTACATTATGATGTTGAGTCAAAGTCTTTTAAGGACGTCAATCAACACTCTAATTGGCGTAGTACTATAAAAGATGAGTTGGATGCTCTTGAGTTG
The DNA here is from genome assembly GCF_000816755.2 of Arachis ipaensis. Lineage (NCBI taxonomy): Eukaryota > Viridiplantae > Streptophyta > Magnoliopsida > Fabales > Fabaceae > Arachis > Arachis ipaensis. The sequence goes on along the minus strand of NC_029787.2, from coordinate 105,848,337 downwards.
AACAAAACTTGGCATCTAGTTGATTGACCTGCAGGCGTTAAGCCGATTGGCTGTAAATGGGTCTATCACATCAAACGCAAGTCTGATGGTTCAGTTGATCGATATAAAACACGCCTTGTGGCTAAATGGTTCACTCAAACTGAAGGTGTTGATTTCTTGGAAACCTTCTCCCTCGTTGTCAAGCCTGCCACCATTAGATTAGTTTTGGCATTAGTCTCTATGAAGCATTGGCCCATACATCAGTTGGATGTCAATAATGCTTTCTTACATGGGAATCTTTTTGAAGATGTTTATATGACTCTGCTACCCGGGTTTACATCTCCTCGACCGAATCAATGCTGCAAGCTGCTGAAGTCACTGTATAGTTTACAACAATCTAGTCGTATGTAGTATGACAAACTTTCTCATCTTTTGCTATCTCGTGGATATTAGCAGACCTTATCTGATTATAATCTATTTGTTAAATTCACTGGTACTCAAATTTCTATCCTTCTAGTCTATGTTGACGATATTGTTCTCTTTGGTAATTCTATTTCTGAACTTGCTGCCATTAAGTCTATTTTGCACCAACACTTCCGAATTAAAGACTTGGGTCCATTAAAATATATTTTGGGTATTGAGGTTGCTCAATCAGCGAAGTGAATTTGCTTATCTCAGAGAAAATATTGTCTTGATCTTTTAGAGGATTCTGGTTTATTAGGTGCTAAACCTACCTCTGTTCCAATGGATAGTACCATAAGACTATATCAAGATAAAAGTCCCTTGCTATCTGACCCTTTTGTATATCGCCGTTTGGTTGGGCGTCTTATCTATCTCACCACTACTCGACCAGATATCATGTATGCCACTCAACAATTAAGTCAATTTATGGCATCACCTACTGAATCTCATCTTCAAGCTGCTAAGCATGTGTTACGATATCTGAGAACTAGCCACGGCAAAGGACTTTTTTTTCAAGAGAATCAGAAATTCAGCTTCTCGGCTTCAGTGACTCTGATTAGGCCGGATGTCCTGACACTCGACGATCTTTAATAGGCTATTGTTTCTTCTTAGGCAGTTCTTTAGTCTCTTGGAAGACCAAGAAACAAACCACCATTACCTACTCATCCACTGAAGCAGAATATCATGCACTTGCCAACACAACTTGTGAACTTCATGGATACTAAATGTGTTATAACTTTTACGCATCTTTTCTATCCATCCACCAGTTTTATATTGTGATAATCAGAGTGCTCTTCATATTGCTGCTAACCCGTTTTTCATGAACGAACTAAACATTTAGAGGTTGATTGTCACTTGGTTCGATAAAAAGCTCAAGCTGGAGTGATGAAACTTCTCCCCATTCTCTCTTCTGAGCAGCTAGCTGACATATTTACCAAGCATTTGTCTTCTCAACCCTTCCATCTTAATTTCAATAAGCTTGGTATTTTTAACATCTTTCATCCTCCAACTTGCGGGGGCATATTAAACCATTCTTCCACCACAACAATAAAGAAGTCTCACAACCCACAAATTCAGCCCAACAAATTTAGTCTTTATTATCTTATCTTATCTTATCTTTACTTTTATCTTTCGTAGGCAATGCTCTATATATATTTAGTTTTACCTTCATAATTCAATCAATCAACAATCAATAAATTTTTTTTCATCTTTTCTTTTCTTTTCCTATTCTTTCACAATTTTATTAATATATATATAGAGAGAGAGAATGAGTAGAATTATATACCATAAAAAAACAGATGGAAAAAGAAATGCGTTACATATACACAGCCTTGATTTTTAAGCAAGATTATGAGCGATAGAGAGAGTGATAGAGAAAGGGA